>NC_084576.2:24977500-25160000 GCF_033978685.3 Nerophis lumbriciformis
TTTATAACTTTATAAAAAGTTTCTCGTGCGCACGAGATACATGTCTAAAAAAAAAAAAATCTATAATTTTTTAAATATTTTTTTATGACTTTATAAAAAGTTTCTCGTGCGCATGAAATAGTTTCTTGTGCGAACGAGATACATGTCTAAAAAAAAAAATATATATATATATATATATTATTTAAAACTTTTTTTTTTATAACTTTATAAAAAGTTTCTCGTGCGCACGAGATACATGTCTAAAAAAAATAAATTATAAAAATAAATAAATCCCCCATGTCCCTTTAGGGGCTACGTAGATTTGCAAATCTTTTTCAACTTATATTCAATTGAATAGACTGCAAAGACAAGATATTTCATGTTCACACTGAGAAACTTTATTTTTTGGGGGGTAAATAATCATTAACTTAGAATTTAATGGCAGCAACACATTGCAAAAAAGTTGTCACAGGGGCATGTTCACCACTGTGTTACATGGCCTTTCCTTTTAACAACACTCAGTAAACGTTTGGGAACTGAGGAGACACATTTTTGAAGCTTTTCAGGTGGAATTCTTTCCCATTCTTGCTTGATGTACAGCTTAAGTTGTTCAACAGTCCGGTATTTTAGGCTTCATAATGCGCCACACATTTTCAATGGGAGACAGGTGTGGACTACAGGCAGGCCAGTCTAGTACCCGCACTCTTTTACTATGAAGCCATGCTGTTGTAACACGTGGCTTGGCATTGTCTTGCTGAAATAAGCAGGGGCGTCCATGATATTGTTGATTGGATGGCAACATATGTTGCTCCAAAACCTGTATGTACCTTTCAGCATTAATGCTGCCTTCACAGATGTGTAAGTTACCCATGCCTTGGGCACTAATACACCCCCATACCATCACAGATGCTGGCTTTTCAACTTTGCCCCTATAACAATCCGGATGGTTCTTTTCCTCTTTGGTCCGGAGGACACGACGTCCACAGTTTTCAAAAACAATTTGAAATGTGGACTCGTCAGACCACAGAACACTTTTCCACTTTGTATCAGTCCATCTTAGATGAGCTCAGGCCCAACAAAGCCGGCGGCGTTTCTAGGTGTTGTTGATAAATGGTTTTCGCCTTGCATAGGAGAGTTTTAACTTGCACTTACAGATGTAGTGACCAACTGTAGTTACTGACAGTGGGTTTCTGAAGTGTTCCTGAGCCCATGTGGTGATATCCTTTACACACTGATGTCGCTTGTTGATGCAGTACAGCCTGAGGGATCGAAGGTCACGGGCTTAGCTGCTTACGTGCAGTGATTTCACCAGATTCTCTGAACCCTTTGATGATATTACAGACCTTAGATGGTGAAATCCTTACATTCCTTGCAATAGCTGGTTGAGAAATGTTGTTCTTAAACACTTTGCTCACCCATTTGTTGACAAATTAGTAACCCTTGCCACATCCTTGTTTGTGAATGACTGAGCATTTCATGGAAGCTGCTTTTATACCCAATCAAAGTTAGCATGGTAATTTTAGCATGCTAACAAGCTAACGTTAGCATGTTATCAGTTAGCACGTGTCATATGACTGTAAGATGTAGGGATGTCAAATTTTAAGTATTTAATATTTATAATATTACAAACCAAAATCATAGCATTTTTATGAACTTTATATTCAATACATAGTTATAAAATATGTCCTATTTTATGGAATAATCATCAAATCTACTCAGTGGCCTAGTGGTTAGAGTGTCCGCCCTGTTCAAACCCCGGCCAGGTCATACCAAAGACTATACAAATGGGACCCATTACCTCCCTGCTTGGCACTCAGCATCAAGGGTTGGAATTGGGGGTTAAATCACCAAAATGATTCCCGGGCGTGGCCACCGCTGCTGCTCACTGCTCCCCTCATCTCCCAGGGGGTGATCAAGGGTGATGGGTCAAATGCAGAGAATAATTTCGCCACACCTAGTGTGTGTGTGTGACTTTAACTTTGATCTGTCATAGGTATATTACCCCACTGTTTGCTTGTATGAGCCTGCTCTGTATGAAGTATAAAGTGCGAGGAAGGTGACTATTTTGGGTGTTCTGCGTGGGGACAGGTGAGTCTCTGTTGGACATGGACAGCGGCAGAGACGCGCCGCTGCACGCCCCGCCCTCCGAGCACTACACCGTGGTCTTCAACACCTTCGTCCTCATGCAGCTCTTCAACGAGCTCAACGCCCGCAAGATCCACGGCGAGAGGAATGTCTTCCAGGGCGTCTTCAAGAACCCCATCTTCTGCTCCATCGTGCTGGGCACCTTCCTGATCCAGGTAGGGTAGGGTAGGGGGGGGCAGAGCCCGGGGTGCCAAAGGAGCGACGTGCGCTGGCGTCCTTGCAGGTGCTGATCGTGCAGTTCGGAGGCAAACCTTTCAGCTGCGTGAGTCTGAGCGTGGAACAGTGGCTCTGGTGCGTCCTGCTGGGCTTCGGCAGCCTCCTGTGGGGACAGGTGAGTCGGGCTCCGCCCCCTTCTACGTGCCTCCCGCCGACCTTCGCCCTCTCTCTCTCTCTCTCTCTCTCTCAGCTGGTGTCCAGCGTACCCACCAGCTGGCTGAGGTTCCTGAAGACGGCGGGGCACGGCACCAAGCAGGAGGAGATCCCCGAGGAGGAGCTGGAGGAGATGAAGGACCAGGATGAGATCGACCACGCCGAGATGGAGCTGAGGCGGGGACAGGTGCTGTGGTGCCGCGGCCTCCAGCGCATACAGACTCAGGTGCGCCTGTCCAATCCCTCCATGCCAGTACCAAGTTCTACAGTTTTGTGTGTGTTGATAAATATTACTTCTTTTTAGGGATGTCCGATAACGGCTTTTTTATCCGATATTGTCCAACTCTTAATTACCGATACCGATATCAACCGATATATACAGTCGTGGAATTAACACATTATTATGCCTAATTTGGACACCCAGGTATGGTGAAGATAAGGTCCTTTTTAAAAAAAAAAAAAATAAATAAAATAAGATAAATAAATTAAAAACATTTTCTTGAATAAAAAAGAAAGTAAAACAATATAAAAACAGTTACTTAGAAACTAGTAATTAATGAAAATGAGTAAAATTATCTGTTAAAGGTTAGTACTATTAGTGGACCAGCAGCACACACACAATCATTACAACATTACAACATCCCTACAAGCCTGCGAAACGGGCTTGTAGGGATGTCTTCTGAAGAGCAGGGAAACCCGCGAAACAGACTTGTCGGGATTAAATAGCCTCTACCGGGGTAGAGCGGACCATACGTTAGGTCAGGAAAAAACACAAAGGCTATTTCATCCCAACGAGCCTGTTTCGCCGGTTTCCCTGCTCTTCAGGGGAATTTTTAAATTATTTTAAATCCCCCGAAGCGCAGGGAAACCGGCGAAACAGTAATTTTATTATTTAAAATCCCCTGAAGAGCAGGGGGAAACCGGCGAAACAGTCTTGCCGGGATGAAATAGCCTCTGTGTTTTAAATGATAAATGGGTTATACTTGTATAGCGCTTTTCTACCTTCAAGGTACTCAAAGCGCTTTGACAGTATTTCCACATTCATCCATTCACACACACATTCACACACTGATGGCGGGAGTTGCCATGCAAGGCGCTAACCAGCAGCCATCAGGAGCAAGGGTTGAAGTGCCTTGCCCAAGGACACAACGGACGTGACTAGGATGGTAGAAGGTGGGGATTGAACCCCAGTAACCAGCAACACTCCGATTGCTGGCACAGCCACTCAACCAACTTCGCCACGCCGTCCCCCCCGACCTAACGTATAGTCCGCTCTACCCCGGTAGAGGCTATTTCATCCTGACAAGCCTGTTTCGCAGGTTTCCCCCTGCTCTTCAGGAGATTTTAAATAATAAAATTACTGTTTCACCGGTTTCCCTGCGCTTCAGGGGATTTAAAATAGTAAAAATCCCCTGAAGAGCAGGGAAACCCGCGAAACAGACTTGTCGGGATGAAATAGCCTCTACCGGGGTAGAGCGGACCATACATTAGGTCAGGAAAAACACAGAGGCTATTTCATCCCAACAAGCCTGTTTCGCCGGTTTCCCTGCTCTTCAGGGGAATTTTTAAATTATTTTAAATCCCCCGAAGCGCAGGGAAACCGGCGAAACAGTAATTGTATTATTTAAAATCCCCCGAAGAGCAGGGGGGAACCGGCGAAACAGGCTTGCCGGGATGAAATAGCCTCTGTGTTTTCCCCCCAGACCTAGCGTATAGTCCGCTCTACCCCGGTAGAGGCTATTTCATCCTGACAAGGCTGTTTCGCAGGTTTCCCCCTGCTCTTCAGGAGATTTTAAATAATAAAATTACTGTTTCGCCGGTTTCCCTGCGCTTCAGGGGATTTCAAATAGTAAAAATCCCCTGAAGAGCAGGGAAACCCGCGAAACAGGCTTGTGCTTATGGACTGTATCCCTTGCAGACTGTATTGATATATATTGATGTATAATGTAGGAACCAGAATATTAATAACAGAAAGAAACAACCATTTTGTGTGAATGAGTGTAAATGGGGGAGGGAGGTTTTTTGGGTTGGTGTACTAATTGTAAGTGTATCTTGTGTGTTTTATGTTGATTTAAAAAAAAACTAAAAACAACAACAAAAACGATACCGATAATAAAAAAACCGATACCGATATTTTCCGATATTACATTTTAAAGCATTTATCAGCCGATAATATCAGCATGCCGATATTATCGGACATCTCTAGTTGTTTTCCATGAGAAAATGCGTTTATGGTGTGTTTTTTTGGTTGCTGTGCCCCAAAAAGTGTTAATACTGTAAGTATTGTGCATATTACACACCAAATATATATATATATATATATATATATATATATATATGAATGTAGTCGAGGTTTCTGTGGTTTATCCGTTATACAGTGCTCAATACCGGAGGTAGAGCGGACTATACGTTTGGTCGGAGAAAAAACACCGAGACTATTTCATCCCTGTTTCGCAGGTTTTCCCCTGCTCTTCAGGGGATTTTAAATAATACAATTACTGTTTTTCTGGTTTCCCTGCGCTTCGGGGGGATTTAAAATAATAAAAAATTCCCCTGAAAAGCAGGGAAACACGCGAAACGGGCTTGTGAGGATGAAATAGCCTCTGTGTTTTTTCCTGACCTAGCGTATAGTCCGCTCTACCCCGGTAGAGGCGATTTCATCCTGACAAGCCTGTTTCACGGGTTTCCCTGCTCTTCAGGGGACACTCATACAAGCCCGTTTTGCAGGTTTCCCTGCTCTTCAGGGGATTTTAAATAATACCGGTTTCCCTGTGCTTCGGGGGATGTAAAATAATTTTAAAAAATCCCCTGAAGAGCAGGGAAACCTGCGAAACAGGCTTGTTGGGATGAAATAGCCTCTGTGTTTTTTCCTGACCTAATGTATGGTCCGCTCTACCCCAGTAGAGGCTATTTCATCCCGACAAGCCTGTTTCGCGGGTTTCCCTGCTCTTCAGGGGATTTTTATTATTTTAAATCCCCCGGAGCGCAGGAAAACCGGCGAAACAGTAATTTTATTATTTAAAATCTCCTGAGGAACAGGGGGAAACCTGCGAAACAGGAGTGTCGGGATGAAATAGCCTCTACCGGGGTAGAGCGGACTATACGGTAGGTCGGGGGGAAAACACAGAGGCTATTTCATCCCGGCAAGCCTGTTTCGCAGGTTCCCCCCTGCTCTTCAGGGGATTTTAAATAATAAAATTACTGTTTTGCTGGTTTCCCTGCGCTTCGGCGGATTTAAAATAACAAAACATTCCCCTGAAGAGCAGGGAAACCTGCGAAACAGGCTTGTTGGTATGAAATAGCCTCTGTGTTTTTTCCTGACCTAACGTATAGTCCGATCTACCCCGATAGAGGCTATTTCATCCCGACAAAGCCTGTTTCGCGGGTTTCCCTGCTCTTCAGGGAACATCCCTACAAACCAGTTTTGCAGGTTTCCGTGCTCTTCAGGGGATTTTTATTATTTTAAATCCCCCGAAGCGCAGGTAAACCGGCGAACCAGTAATTATATTGTTTAAAATCCCCTGAAGAGCAGGGGGAAAACCTGCGAAACAAGCTTGCCGGGATAAAATAGCCTCTGTGTTTTTTCCTGACCTAACATATAGTCCACTCTACCCCGTATTGAGCACTGTATAACGGATAAACCACAGTAACCTCGACTACATTTATATTTATATATATATCTATTTATATACAGTCGCGGTCAAAAGTGTACATACACTTGTAAAGAACATAATGTCATGGCTGTCTTGAGTTTCCATTAATTTCTACAACTCTTTTTTTTTTTGGGATAGAAAACATTCATGAAGTTTGGTTCTTTTATGAATGTATTATGGCTCTACTGAAAATGTGCTGGGTCAAAAGTATACATACAGCAACATACATCATCAATGTTGGTGATGTAGAAAAGTTACAATCGAATCAAATTATCTCCATGGCATGGCCTTTTGACTTCATGTGAGTAATTATGATTGACGACACCTGTTGAGCCCTGCTCTTCAGGGGATTTTAAGTGATAAAATCCCCTGAAGAGCAGTCAATGCCAGTGCTACTTCCTGTTCTATGGTCATCATCACCGTGTTCCTCCTCCTCCATACAACAAGTCAAAAAGCAAACCAGGTTTTGACCTCTGCCCATGTCCCAGATCCGCGTGGTGAACGCCTTCAGGGACAGCGTGTCCCCGTACGAGAACCTGGAGACCGCCGAGGCCCGCAGCTCCATCCACAACTTCATGACGCACCCCGAGTTCCGCATCGAGGACTCGGAGACTCAGATCCCGCTCATCGACGAGCTGGAGGGCGAGGACGACGCGCCCACCAAGCGCAACTCCATAGCGGTGGCGCCGGCGCCGCCCGTCCACGCCTCGTCGGGCCAGAACAACAGCGCGGCGGAGCACCCCCTGCAGCCGCTCAAGGATGGCCCCCGGGTGGCCGGTCTGATCTCCGCCAACTCTGCGGGCCTGCCGCCGTGTCCGGGGAGCCCCCTGCACAGCCTGGAGACGTCGCTGTAAAGGCCCCGCCCCCTTTCACGACCACTTCCTGCGGCATCCCGGGATGCGATGAAACATTTTAAAGGACACGCCCGGAAGCACTCGCAGCTTCCATCATGGCCGCCTCACGAAGACGCTCCCTGGTTACGTTAATAGGCGATCAATGAGCAATAATCAGGTGTACATTCGGTCAAACGTAGATGTCGATCGATCAATCGACCAGCTGTGACTTTTTGTTTGTAGACTCGTGCACGTTCATCTTTGAACTTTTGCTTGTAGGTCGTGTTTTCAAAATGACAAGTCAGAAAAAAGATAACCAGAACCTTCCAAGATTATTTTCATTTAGTCATTCATCATTATTGGCATTTATACATACAGTATATGTGTATACATATACATATATATATATATATTTTTTTTTTTTTTAAATTTTTTTTAAATATATATATATATATATATATATATATATATATTTATATATGTTTATATATATATATATATATATATATATATATATATATATATATATATATATATATATATATTTATATATGTTTATATATATATATATATATATATATATATAAGCATAATATACATAATCTATATGTATATTTATTATATATGTATATAAATATAATATATGTATATATACAGTTATATATATATTTTATTTTTATTTTTATATATATATATATATGATTTTAAAAAAAAATATGTATATAAATAGATATAAATATATATATATATATATATATTTTTTTTTTATATACAGTATATATATATATATATATATATATATACAAACCCCAAAACCAGTGAAGTTGTCACGTTGTGTAAATGGTAAATAAAAACAGAATACGATGATTTGCAAATCCTTTTCAACTTATATTCAATTGAATAGACTATAAAAACAAGATATTTAATGTTCCAACTGGAAAACTTTGTTAATTTTTTACAAATATTAGCTCATTTGGAATGTGATGCCTGCAACATGTTTTAAAAAAGCTGGCACAAGTGGCAAAAAAGACTGAGAAAGTTGAGCAATGCTCATCAAACACTTATTTGGAACATCCCGCAGGTGAGCAGGCTAATTGGGGACAGGTGGGTGCCATGATTGGGTATAAAAGCAGCTTCCATGAAATGCTCGGTCATTCACAAACAAGGATGGGGCGAGGGTCACCACTTTGTCAAATGCGTGAGCAAATTGTTTAAGAACAACATTTCTCGAACAGCTATTGCAAGGAATTTAGGGATTTCACCATCTACGGTCTGTAATATCATCAAAAGGTTCAGAGAATCTGGAGAAATCACTGCACGTAAGCGGCAAGGCCCGTGACGTTCTATTCCTCAGGCGGTACTGCATCAAAAAGTGACATCAGTGTGTAAAGGATATCACCACATGTGCTCTGGAACACTTCAGAAAACCACTGTCAGTAACTACAGTTGGTCGCTACAGTTAAAACTCTACTATGCAAAGCGAACGCCATTTATCAACAACACCCAGAAATGCAGCCGACTTCGCTGGGCCCGAGCTCATCTAAGATGGACTGATACAAAGTGTAAAAGTGTTCTGTGGTCTGACGAGTCCATATTTCAAATTGTTTTTGGAAACTGTGGACGTCGTGTCCTCCGGACCAAAGAGGAAAAGAACCATCCGGATTGTTATAGGCGCAAGGTTGAAAAGCCAGCATCTGTGATGGTATGGGGGTGTATTAGTGCCCAAGACATGGGTAACTTACACATCTGTGAAGGCGCCATTAATGCTGAAAGGTACATACAGGTTTCGGAGCAACATATGTTGCCATCCAAGCAACGTTGTCATGGACGCCCCTGCTTATTTCAGCAAGACAATGCCAAGCCAAGTGTTACAACAGTGTGGCTTCGTAGTAAAAGTAGTTGGCCTGCCTGTAGTCCAGACCTGTCTCCCATTGGAAATGTGTGGCGCATTATGAAGCCTAAAATACCACAACGGAGACCCCCGGACTGTTGAACAACTTAAGCTGTACATCAAGCAAGAATGGGAAAGAATACAGTTCCCAAGCGTTTACTGAGTGTTGTTAAAAGGAAATGCCATGTAACACAGTGGTAAGAATGTCCCTGTGACAATTTTTTTGCTATGTGTTGCTGCAATTCAATTCCAAGTTAATGATTATTTGCAAAAAACATTAAAAATCTTGTCTTTGCAGTATATTAATAAATTTAATGTAAGTTGAAAAGGATTTGCAAATCATTGTATTCTGTTTTTATTTATGAATTACACAATGTGCCAACATTTGTACATACATACATACATACATACATATATATATATATATATATATATATATATGTATATATATATATATATATATATATATATATATATATATATATATAGCCTGTAAATTGGGTTAAAGTTACATTTGAATTTTGCTAAATATTTTCCTGTTTTTTTTTATCATTATTGATTGAATATTTGTTTTTGATTAGTAGTTTTGTCTGCTCTAAAATGATGGATTATTTTTGCTCAAGTACATTTTTATTACTGTTAAAACAATAATATTGGGAGGTTACCAAAAGAATAAGCTTCAACTGGACCTCTTCTGCCCTCTAGTGGATTAAATGGGTATTACGTCACAAAACTTTGTCCCAGTTTCTGTGTGCACAGGAATCATTTGGTGGGTAGAGTACCGTTACTTTCAAATAGTATGACTCAAGTAAAAGTAAAAAGTAGTCATCAAAATAATTACACAGAGTAAGTAAGTATTCCTTGAAAAACTACTCAGGCATTGCGTAACTTCTGATTTAAATAGTAGCTCATTTTTAAAGGTTAGTGGAATACAAGGCGCCGAGTCTACACTCGTATCCAAACTAGTGACCCGTTGAACGCTGCGGCATTATTTAGACTTCTTTTTATTGTCATTCAAATTTGAACTTTACACTACAGATAAGAACAACATTTTGTTGCATTAGCTCATAGTAGTGCAGGATAAAAAATCAATAAGGTGCATATATAAATAAATACATTCATGTACAGATAAATATATTGCACTTTTGCATATGCATCCACGTTTATGGATGTATGTTATATTGTCTTTATATTCTAGTGGGCATTGGCGTTGTTAGGCCTATTTTAGGGGGGCTCAAGCCCCCCTAAAATAATCTTAAGCCCCCCTAAATAATTTGGTGTTATATACAGTATATGTATATATCATACTTGCCAACCCTCCCGAATTTTCCGGGAGACTCCCGAAATTCAGCGCCTCTCCCGAAGACCTCCCGGGACAAATATTCTCCCGAAAATCTCCCGATTTTTAGCCGGAGCTGGAAGCCACGCCCCCTCCAGCTCCATGCGGACCTGAATGAGGACAGCCTTTTTTCATGACGGGAGGACAACAGGGTGACAAGAACTAAATCATCCAGACTAGAGATAAATTGTATTATTATGTTTATCTTACCTAAAAATAACTATATTTATTAATTAAAAAAAAAAAAAAAACTAACTACATTTTTACTATATTTTGCTAAAAACATCAAAATTAATTGTATTTTTTTTGTATTTTTTTCGTGACTCCTTATTACATCCAGCCATAGAATTATACATTAAAATAAACATATTTGAAATAATTGATTATAAATTATCATAATAATTCATTTAAAATGACCATATTTAATTATTAAAATAATTGCTTATTTATCAACAAGCATTTTATTTATTACATTTTGAAACTCTCAGAAGCCAAGTTATGTTATATTCCTTAATATTTATTTATGCAAGTTTGAAGTATCAATTATCTAAACAGTTTTGTTTGCATATTTTCAGGATGTGTGTGTGTGTGTATATATATATATATATATATATATATATATATATATATATACATATATATATATATATATATATATATATATATATATATATATATATATATATATATATATGTATGAAATACTTGACTTGGTGAATTCTAGCTGTCAATATACTCCTCCCCTCTTAGCCACGCCCCCAACCACGCCCCGCTCCACCCCGACCACGCCCCCACCCCCACCTCCCGAAATCGGAGGTCTCAAGGTTGGCAAGTATGATATATATATTTTTTTACAAATACATGCCGACATATTCGTTATAAAGCGGCCCAAATATGAGTTTAAATAAATCATATAACCTGTTATTATTCACTCAGTTTCCCCTCACTTCATAGCGTAAGGTAGAGAGCCCCTTTAGTGCGTCGGTATCCAATCCATTCCACTTGTTCATATAGAAAATGCCCACATCACTCAAATTCCAGTCCGCATTTTCTCTGCGACCTTGCTTGCGGTCCTGCAGGTGTACGAAGCACATTATCTTCCTTTACAATGAGTGAAGCTGCACGAAACCTTGTGTGTGCAATTGTAAATAATTTAGTTTTTAAGTTTTGTGTTTCTTGTAGAATCTATATAAAGTAATATACATTAGCCTATTGTTAAAATAATGAAAAAAACATCATTAAATATATTTGTTTTATTGTATTGTTACATTAATAGCTGTTGTTCTATTAACATTTCATAGGATTTTCAGAGGGAGGAAAAACCAAGACATTTAATATAAAATGTAAAATAAATACATAAGAAAAAAAATGGTTAAAAGCCATCGTCCCGGGGAGCATTTCATTTTGTCCTGTGCATTTTTAAAAAATAATAATAACAACAATGAATCATTTCTAAGTCTTTGTTAGCCGTTTGTGAAGTTTTGTGCTCGTGCGCTACGTTCGCTCGCACCCTGTGCATCTCCTGGGGGCTAAGCCCCCCCCTGTCCTTAAAAGCTAGTGACGCCCCTGCCAGTGGGTTAATCCATTTTGGGTGGGAATTGAGGGGATTATTATGATGCGTTCAAGAGTCTTACAGAACCTGGAGGTTCTGCTACGAAGGCTGCGGAACCTCTTTTTGGAGTCCAGCAGGGAAAACAGTCCTTGGTGGGGGTGGGAGGAGTCTCTGCAGATTTTCTGAGCCCTGGTCAGGCAGCGGCTTTTTGCGATCTCCTGGATAGGAGGAAGAGGAGTCCTGATGATCTTTTCCGCCGTCCTCACCACTCTCTGCAGAGACTTCCAGTCTGAGGCATTGCAGGCTCTCTATAGTGCCTCTGTAGAATGTGCTGAGAATGGGGGGAGGGAGCTCTGCTTTTTTTCATCCGACGCAAAAAGTGCATGTGCTGCTGAGCTCTTTTTACAAGAGCTCCGGTGTGTAGGCGCCAGGTTATATTGTCAGGAACTTGGTGCTGCCTACCATCTGGTAGTAGCTTGCCTGAAATCGTAGGATCCTAAAGACCGACTGGCCAGACATGTACATCAGTAATTTACAACCCAATGTAGATATCTACATCATTTTAACAATCCTTAGTTTGCTAAGTGATTGGAAAATGACAACTTATCTATAATGTCTTTGCTTGCATTCATTGATGAAAATATTTGACTTTTCTATCATTGCTGGTTAATACTTAATTGATTTCTGATTTACATATTACGTAATGTCTCAGTGGATGTGGACAAAATGATTGGTTGATACCAGTGACGTGCGGTGAGGTTGATGACTGGTGAGGCACTGACTTCATCAGTCAGATTTACAAACATATGAACCCATACTTGCCAACCTTGAGACCTCCGATTTCGGGAGGTGGGATGTGGGGGTGTGGGGGGTGTGGTCGGGGTGGGGCGGTGACGTGGTTGGGGGCGGGGCTAAGAGGGGAGTAGTATATTTACAGCTAGAATTCACCAAGTCAAGTATTACATATATATGTATGTATATATATATATATAAGAAATACTTGACTTTCAGTGAATTCTAGCTGTATATATGTTTATTTTATTATATATATATATATATATATATATATATATATATATATATATATATATATATATATATATATATACAATATATATATAAATAAAAGAAATACTTGAATTTCAGTGTTCATTTATTTACACATATACACACACATAACACTCATCTACTCATTGTTGAGTTAAGGGTTGAATTGTCCATCCTTGTTCTATTCTCTGTCACTATTTTTCTAACCATGCTGAACACCCTTTCGCAGGTACCCAGGAAGGTTTCGAGTACCACCAAAAAAACTGAATCTCTGAAGACAGTATAAAAATCTGTGTTAAAGGTGTACAAATACTGTTTGTATAATAAGCATGTTATTTTTTTTACAAATGAGGGTTAAGAGTTCAGTACTAAAAAAAAAAAAAAATGTGGCTTAAGTACAGTTTTTTAATTGAGCTGCTGCATTTTTTGGTTGGGTTGTTTATTTATTTTGAGTAACTTCTATACATTTCTAAAAGTGGAATAATGTAATAGTTATCTATGTTTGTCTGTTGCCATCTCCTGGTGAATGTTGGCTATAGCGTACTGGGGTTACTTTTTGGTTGGCCAACGATTTACGTGGTGTTGCGCACCTAACGTCACTCAGGTCCGCATGGAGCTGGAGGGGGCGTGGCTTCCAGCTCCGCCTGAATTTCGGGAGATTTTCGGGAGAAAATTTGTCCCGGGAGGTTTTCGGGAGAGGCGCTGAATTTCGGGTTTCCGGGAGGGTTGGCAAGTATGATGAACCCTAAAGAGTATCTTATTCACCATTTGATTGGCAGCAGTTAACGGGTTATTAAATCACCAAAAATTATTCCCGGGCGCGGCGCCGCTGCTGCCCACTGCTCCCCTCACCTCCCAGGGGGTGAGCAAGGGGATGGGTCAAATGCAGAGGACAAATTTCATTACACCTAGTGTGTGTGTGTGACAATCATTGCTACTTTAACTTAACTTTAACTTTACACATACAAACTGTAGCACACAAAAAAGCACATTTAATTAAAAAAAAACGTTATTATGGTCTTACCTTTACTTATAAATGAAGTCCATGCGCCGCTGTTGTGCTGGATTAATGCACCCCCTGACGGGAGTGTTATATCAACTAAAGCCCTCACTTAAACTTTCCACGTGCAAGATTGAATCTATTTAAAAAAGTGTAACCGAGGGTTTATAAATGTCGCCTATACTGTATGGAACTACAAAATAACAAACACAGAGGCTCCAGTTTACACGAGGACCACTTTATTTACCTTCTTTCAAAAACTTCCGCTCCACTCCAAAGTGTCGTCACTTCCGCTCTTAGCACCTTCAAAATAAGAGCTCAAGGCATATACTGTATAACAGCGCATAACAGGAACTTAACATCACAAAGAGGAACAGCCCATAAAAATAGGTTACAAAAGTTATTTAATAAGAAGCCAAAAAGTGCAAAAACATTAATGTTCGTGTTGGAGGAGTTGTGAATTAGGTACACCTGCAGACTGCAGGTGTACCTAATGTTGTGGCCCTGCAGTCATTCACAACTCCTCCAACACGAACATTATTGTTTTTGCACTTTTTGGCTTCTTATGAAATAACTTTTTTAAATAGATTCAATCTTGCACGTGGAAAGTTTAAGTGTGGGCTTTAGTTGATATAACAATTCTACGGCTGGGGTGCAGGAGGCGAGCCTCAGCCAGTGCGTCTTTTGCAGCCGTTTTATGATCGCTCAGCACAAGAAATACTTTACACACATACAGTTGTTGACAAAATACACTGTACATTATATACCTCAGCTAACTAAACTATGGAAATGTATAATATAATTCATATAGCAATACGGTCTCACTGCACAGCAGGCCAGCAGTTAGCCGAGTCATTGCGCAATCCATGTTGAGGCACTGAGTGACGTGCCTCGACTGGCTGCTGATCACCGCACCGTCTCTTCTCAGTATTTGAACGGCAAATGTGAAAATTCAGCGATTTTAAATAAAAATAATCTAAAACGGGTGAAGTTAAATGGAAAATAACTTTATAGTATAATCACTGGATACATATAACAATTTAATAAAAAAAAAATCTTTTTACATTTTTTTTCTTTCCATGATGGAAGGTGAGGGCCCGCCTCACCTGCCTCTAGTGACTGCACGTCACTGCTTGATTTAGTGTCAATCTGGGATTTGGGGATTGCCCGTTTCTGAAATGTCTAAAGTTGTTTTGGCTTTTTTTGTGTGTGTGTTTTCTCAAATTAAAATTAAAGCAACCTTATTTTCTAATTCGGGCCTAAATGTGAAAAAGCAACCAATGGGAGTTGAGAGAAAAAGCTTGCTATGGGCGAATAAGAAGTTTAAAATGTGGCGATGGAGAGGATTCATGTTGCTATGGTGACACGCGTGTCACTCCAGCACGGTTAAACCAGCAGAGCCACGACGGCGGCCACCACCAGGAGCAGGAGGGAGTCGCCGGCATGGCGGGAAGCGGAGCACATGGTCTGGAAGGCCGCGTTGCAGTTCTCCGTCTTGCACAGCTGGACCAGATCTCCATCAATGGTCTCGCTGGGTTTATCGCCGTTAATCAAGCAGCCTGTGAAGACGGTGTTGTCCGCTGGTATCGATAAAAAAAAGTCGGTATCAGTATCGGCTTGATCCTAGCGATTGTTTGTCGTGTAAATGCTGCTATTATAAAAATCACTAAATATTTAATGATGTAAAGGACGAGAGTTGGGTACCCTTCTTGGTGATGTAGCACCATCCTTGAGACTCTTGGATCTCGCAGATGTCGGAATCGTTTACGTGACAAATGTTTCCGGTTGCGTTACATACGCATTCCAGTACAGCTGCGAACAGAAAAAGAGACAAAGACGTTGATTTTGATTGGCTGATGAACGACAGCACACCTGCACACCTTCCAACTCATTAGCAAGCACAAACAGACTGTTAGAATAATTGTATCTAAGTTATCACAAAAACGTTGTGTTTCATTGCGTTCCCGGCAATAAGACAAAAACATGTCTTTGAACCTACCAAGAAGAAGGCTTGTAAAACTCCACTGTGTAGGGCGGGAAGCAACATGAAGGTGTTCTGGTTCTTTCATGTATTGTATATTGTCTTGACCCAAGAACTACAAAAGCGAATAGGAAGCAGGGCCAGACTCCCCTCCAGGCACCGCGTCTTTGAACTGTTTACGACCTTTTCTGTGAACTGTTTACGACCCCCGTCCCTTAGAAAGAGCTGTTGCCATGTAATCAGGGAAAGTCCAAATAAAAAGAGGTGGCGTACAATCTTTCGCCAGAGCGTACAGTGTCCAGGCGTCTCTCCTCAAATTGAGCCAAATTGAATTCTGTCTCTGTTTAATTCCTTGCTGCTTTTGTCTCGTTTAATAGATGTCATCAGTGTTTAAACCTGACACAGACTCAAAGTAGAAACCAAGCACGCTCGCGCTTTGTCACTTTCTGCAGTCAAGCCTCGTGCGCTACGACAAGAACGAGGCAGCTGACCGGATCCATTTGTGCCACGGTCGTACTCGGCGACGTCCCAAGTGGGCTGAGCGGGGATGTTGCAGCCCATAATTGTGGTGCATTAAAGTTGCGGGGGGATTATAAATCCCCCAAGGGAAGATGCGCTAATATTTAGAGGTGCAAAAAAAAAAATCGAAGTGCGATTCTTCCTTCCGATTCTAAATCGATTTATCATTTTCAAAAATCGATTAAAAAACTAACATTTTTATAGGAATACATCTTTAAAACGTTTTAGTCCATGGAACCAGAAACAACAAAAAAATCGATTTACATCCGGATTGCAAATTTTTCGTTCTGATTTTAAATCGATTTATCATATCCAAAAATCCTTAAAAAAAATAATAAAAAAAAGTAAAATTTTTTTTTTATAGGAATACAACTTTAAAACACATTTTAGTCTATGAAACCGGAAACAAAAAAAATCGATTCACATCCGAATTGCGAAGTTTTTGTTCCGATTCTAAATCGATTTATAATTTTCAAAAATCAATTAAAAAACAAAAATGTTTTAAATATTTTTTTTTATAGGAATACAACTTTAAAACAACATTTTAGTCCATGAAACAGGAAACAAAAAAATCGATTCACATTTGATTTGCGAAGTTTTCATTCCGATTCTAAATCGATTTATATCATTTTCAAAAATCCATTAAAAAAACAAAAATGTTTTAAATATTTTTTTTATAGGAATACAACTTTAAAACAATGTTTTATTCCATGGAACCAGAAACAACAAAAAAATCGATTTACATCCGGATTGCAAATTTTTCGTTCTGATTTTAAATCGATTTATCATATCCAAAAATCCTTTAAAAAAATAAATAAAAAAAAAGTACTTTTTTTTTTATAGGAATACAACTTTAAAACACATTTTAGTCTATGAAACCGGAAACAAAAAAAATCGATTCACATCCGAATTGCGAAGTTTTCGTTCCGATTCTAAATCGATTTATAATTTTCAAAAATCAATTAAAAAACAAAAATGTTTTAAATATTTTTTTTTATAGGAATACAACTTTAAAACAACATTTTAGTCCATGAAACAGGAAACAAAAAAATCGATTCACATTTGAATTGCGAAGTTTTCATTCCGATTCTAAATCGATTTATATCATTTTCAAAAATCCATTAAAAAAACAAAAATGTTTTAAATATTTTTTTTATAGGAATACAACTTTAAAACAATGTTTTAGTCCATGAAACCGGAAACAAAAAAATCGATTCCCATCCAAATTGCGATTCTTCTTTCCGATTCTAAATCAATTCATCATTTTCAAAAATCCATTAAAAAACAAAACATTTTTAAATATTTTTTTATAGGAATACAACGTTTTATTCCATGAAACCGGAAACAAACAAAAAAATCGATTCACATCCAAACTGCGATTCTTCGTTCCGATTCTAAATCGATTTATCATTTTCAAAAATCCATTAAAAAACAAAACATTTTAAAATATTTTTTATAGGAATACAACTTTAAAACAACGTTTTAGTCCACGAATCCGGAAACAAAAATAATCGATTCACATTCAAATTGCGAAGTTTTCGTTCCGATTCTAAATCGATTTATCATTTTCAAAAATCCACTAAAAAACTAAAAATTTACATTTTTTTAATAGGAATACATCTTTAAAACACGTTTTAGTCCATGAACCGGAAACAAAAAAAATCGATTCCCATCCGAATTGCGATTCTTCATTCCGATTGCAAATTAGCAATCGGAAAAATGTATTAAAAAACTAAAAAAATATTTTTTTAATTATAGTAATACAACTTTAAAACAACATTTAAGCCCATGAATACAGAAACAAAACAAAAAAAAGATTCACATCCAAATTGCGGTTCTTCGTTCCGATTCTAAATCGATTCATTTTCAAAAATGTATTAAAAAAACTAAAAATGTAATACATTTTTTGTAGGAATACAACTTTAAAACAACGTTTTAGTCCATGAAACCGGAAACAAACAAAAAATTGATTCACATCCGAAATGCGATTCTTCGTTCCGATTCTATATCGATTTATAATTTTCATAAATCGATTAAAAAACAAAAAACTTTTTTTTTTATAGGAATACATCTTTAAAACACGTTTTAGTCCATGAAACCAGAAACAACAAAAAAATCGATTTACATCCAGATTGCAAATTTTTCGTTCTGATTTTAAATCGATTTATCATATCCAAAAATCCTTAAAAAAAAGAAAAAAAAGGAAAAAAATAGTTTTTTATAGGAATACATATTTAAAACACATTTTAGTCTATGAAACCGGAAACAAAAAAAACCCGATTCACATCCGAATTGCGAAGTTTTCGTTCCGATTCTAAATCGATTTATAATTTTCAAAAATCAATTAAAAAACAAAAATGTTTTAAATATTTTTTTTTATAGGAATACAACTTTAAAACAATGTTTTAGTCCATGAAACCGGAAACAAAAAAATCGATTCACATTCGAATTGCGAAGTTTTCATTCCGATTCTAAATCGATTTATATCATTTTCAAAAAATCCATTGAAAAAACAAAACATTTTTAAATATTTTTTTTTATAGGAATACAACTTTAAAACAACATTTTAGTCCATGAAACCAGAAACAAAAAAATCGATTCCCACCCAAATTGCGATTCTTCTTTCCGATTCTAAATCAATTCATCATTTTCAAAAATCCATTAAAAAACAAAACATTTTTAAATATTTTTTTTATAGGAATACAACATTTTAGCCCATGAAACCGGAAACAAACAAAAAATCGATTCACATCCAAACTGCGATTCTTCGTTCCGATTCTAAATCGATTTATCATTTTCAAAAATCCATTAAAAAACAAAACATTTTTAAATATTTTTTATAGGAATACAACTTTAAAACAACGTTTTAGTCCACGAATCCGGAAACAAAAATAATCGATTCACATTCAAATTGCGAAGTTTTCGTTCCGACTCTAAATCGATTTATCATTTTCAAAAATCCACCAAAGACTAAAAATTTACATTTTTTTAATCGGAATACATCTTTAAAACACGTTTTAGTCCATGAACCGGAAACAAAAAAAATCGATTCCCATCCGAATTGCGATTCTTCATTCCGATTGCAAATTAGCAATCGGAAAAATGTATTAAAAAACTAAAAAAAAAAACGTTTTATTATAGGAATACAACTTTAAAACAACATTTAAGCCCATGAATACAGAAACAAAACAAAAAAAAGATTCACATCCAAATTGCGGTTCTTCGTTCCGATTCTAAATCGATTCATAATTTTCAAAAATGTATTAAAAAAACTAAAAATGTAATACAATTTTTATAGGAATACAACTTTAAAACAACGTTTTAGTCCATGAAACCGGAAACAAACAAAAAATTGATTCACATCCGAATTGCGATTCTTCGTTCCGATTCTATATCGATTTATCATTTTCATAAATCGATTAAAAAACAAAAAACATTTTTTTTTTTATAGGAATACATCTTTAAAACACGTTTTAGTCCATGAAACCAGAAACAACAAAAAAATCGATTTACATCCAGATTGCAAATTTTTCGTTCTGATTTTAAATCGATTTATCATATCCAAAAATCCTTAAAAAAAAAAAAAAAGGAAACATTTTTTTTTTATAGGAATACATCTTTAAAACACATTTTAGTCTATGAAACCGGAAACAAAAAAAATCGATTCACATCCGAATTGCGAAGTTTTTGTTCCGATTCTAAATCGATTTATAATTTCCAAAAATCGATTAAAAAACAAAAATGTTTTAAATATTTTTTTATAGGAATACCATTTTAAAACCATGTTTTAGTCCATGAAACCGGAAACAAAAAAATCGATTCACATTCGAATTGCGAAGTTTTCATTCCAATTCTAAATCAATTTATAACATTTTCAAAAATCCATTAAAAAAACAAAAATGTTTTAAATATTTTTTTTTATAGGAATACAACTTTAAAACAACATTTTAGTCCATGAAACCGGAAACAAAAAAATCGATTCCCATCCAAATTGCGATTCTTCTTTCCGATTCTAAATCAATTCATCATTTTCAAAAATCCATTAAATAACAAAACATTTTTTAATATTTTTTTAAAGGAATACAACGTTTTAGTCCATGAAACCGGAAACAAACAAAAAATCGATTCACATCCAAACTGCGATTCTTTGTTCCGATTCTAAATCGATTTATCATTTTCAAAAATCCATTAAAAAACAAAACATTTTAAAATATTTTTTATAGGAATACAACTTTAAAACAACGTTTCAGTCCACGAAACCGGAAACAAAAACAATCTATTCACATTCAAATTGCGAAGTTTTTGTTCCGATTCTAAATCGATTTATCATTTTCAGAAATCCACTAAAAAAATCAAAATTTACATTTTTTTAATAGGAATACATCTTTAAAACACGTTTTAGTCCATGAAACCGGGAAAAAAAAAATCGATTCCAATCCGAATTGCGATTCTTTGTTCCGATTCTAAATAGATTCATCATTTTCAAAAATGTATTAAAAAAACTAAAAATTTTCATATTTTTTTTATAGGAATACATCTTTAAAACAACGTTTTAGTCCATGAAACCAGAAACAAACAAAAAATTGATTCACATCCGAATTGCGATTCTTCGTTACGATTCTATATCGATTTATCATTTTCATAAATCGATTAAAAAACAAAAAATTTAAAAATATATATTTTTATAGGAATACATCTTTAAAACACATCTTTAAAAGGAGCTTTTATAAGCAGAAAACTATTTTGAAAAAGTTTCTATTATACAAAATAATACATTGCCAGAATCAGAATCAATCGAATCAAATAAAAAAATGTTGTTTTGTTACCCAAAAAGGTGAGCTAAAAAAAAAATCGTGATTCTTAATAAGATTCTAAATTGAGTCATATTTTTCATTAATAGATTAAAAAAAATGGTTTTCAAAACATTTTTTTAAGAATTAATTTTAAAACTAATATAATGGATGGATGGACATAGTGTAGTGTCGTGACGTCACAAATGCATCTCGTTCTAAGCAGGTCGGTTGCTGAATACTAAACAACCACGAGATGGCGACAAACGCAGATTTTACATCATTACACGTAGGTTACACAATCTTGTCACTTTAGACAAACTATTTACTTACAACCATTGCTTTGTGAAGCGTTTTAAGGCTGAAAACAAGTTTGTTTGTTTTTTTAAACAGCAAATTACAGATCCGGAAGATATTTCCCATCATGCACTGCAAATTAAACAAGACAAACGCACATTGACCATAATTTGACGTAATGGAAGTCCACTAGCCACATAAGTGACACAATATTGTCACTTTAGACAAACTATGTACTTACAACCATTGTTTTGTGAAGCGTATGAAGGCTGAAAACAAGTTTAAAAAAACAACAACAGCACATTACAGATCCGGAAGATATTTCCCATCATGCACTGCAACTTAAACAAGACAAACGCACATTGACCATAATTTGACGTAATGAAAGTCCACTAGCCACATAAATTACACAATATTGTCACTTTAGTCAAACTATGTACTTACAACCATTGTTTTGTGAAGCGTATGAAGGCTGAAAACAAGTTTAAAAAAACAACAACAGCACATTACAGATCCGGAAGATATTTCCCATCATGCACTGCAACTTAAACAAGACAAACGCACATTGACCATAATTTGACGTAATGAAAGTCCACTAGCCACATAAATTACACAATATTGTCACTTTAGTCAAACTATGTACTTACAACCATTGTTTTGTGAAGCGTATTAAGGCTGAAAACAAGTTTAAAAAAAACCAAAAAACAGCACATTATAGATCCGGAAGATGTTTCCCATCATGCACTGCAATTTACACAAGACACATTGAACATAATTTGACGGAGCGAAAGTCAACTAGCCACAAAAACGCACATAAAAAGTTCAACAATCTCGTCACTTTCATTTAAGACAACCCTTTTCCTTACAGTCATTGCTTTTTGAGGCGTATAAAGCCTAAAAACAAAAGTTACAGACTCGGAAAACTAGTTTCCCATCATGCACTGCAACTTCCACAGACGCTGATAAAACAAAACAATACTCTCCCCTTACAATGGTTCCAGTATTGTCCTGTGACCTGAGTAACCAATACATTACAAATACCATTTTCAGCTTACTGCAAAAAAAATCATCAAATTGAATTCAGTTCGATTTAAAAAGCGTAAAAGTTCACGTTCATAAAAAATCGTTAGGACCTTATAACACGATATACGTCACTTCCCATCCTTATTCCGGAAGTCCCGCCTCCAAGTCACAGCCATTGGCCACCGCAAAAAAACATGAATCCAAACATTTTTATTGTTTTTAGTATTTAAATTGTGTCACTGATTGGCTGATCATATTTTAAAAATGATTGACATTCAATACATCGTTGTATTTATGAAGCCTTTATGACTAATAAGTGAATCAACATCCGCACAAGGAAACGTCTGAGCTGGGAAAAAAGACATATTTTTTTATACTTCAAAGTGTTGAAAAATAACGATTTTCTTACTGGCATAAACGGTGACTCCCGTGGCCAAGAGTAGAGCAATAGTTAACTTCATGCTGGAAACGAAGCTGGTAGAACGCGGTGTCAAGTGGAAGGCAGAGATGTCCTAATGAATGTCCACCTTTAAGCACGGTGACGTCACGGCAGCGTCATCCAATCGAAGCGAGCGTTACTACCTGTGACGTGACGTCACTGAGCCTCTCGCAATCTCTGTTATGATGTGTGGACAGAAAATAATGTTACACTTTGTGGTCATCAGACATATAAGAGACAATATGCAATCCCTTTATTAATTCAAAAACAATACAAATGTAAACATTATTTATTCAAAACAATTCAAATGTAAACAATATTCATTCAACACAATAACAATGTAAACATTATTTATTCAAAACAATACAAATGTAAACAATATTTATAAATAATGTTTACATTTGTATTGTTTTGAACAAATATTTATTCAAACAATACCAATTTAAACATTATTTATTCAAAACAATACAAATGTAAACAATATTTATTCAGAACAATACCAATTTAAACATTATTTATTCAAAACAATACAAATGTAAACAATATTTGTTCAGAACAATACAAATTTAAACATTATTTATTCAAAACAATACAAATGTAAACAATATTTATTCAAATCAATACGAATTTAAACATTATTTATTCAAAACAATACAAATGTAAACAATATTTGTTCAAAACAATACAAATGTAAACAATATTTATTCAAAACAATACAAATGTAAACATTATTTGTTCAAAACAATACAAATGTAAACAATACTTATTCAAAACAATACAAATGTAAACATTCTTGATTCAAAACAATACACATGTAAACAATATTTATTCAAAACAATACAAATGTAAATAATATTTATTCAAAACATTACAAATGTAAACATTATTCAAAACAATACAAATGTAAACATTATTTATTCAAAACAATACAAATGTAAACAATATGCATTCAAAACAATACAAATGTAAACAATGTTTATTCAAAACAATACAAATGTAAACATTATGTATTAAAAAAACACACAAATGTGAACATTATTTATTCAAAACAATACAAATGTAAATCATATGTATTCAAAACAATAGAAATGTAAATAATATTTATTCAAAACAATACAAATGTAAACATTATTTATTCAAAACAATACAAATGTAAACATTATTTATTCAAAACAATACAAATGTAAACAATATGCATTCAAAACAATACAAATGTAAACAATATTTATTCAAAACAATACAAATGTAAATATTATTTATTCAAAACCAGAACGTTCATATTTGGAAATATTTAATGTACATTTTGTTAGAAATGGACAACAGGAAGTACATGTTTGTTAGTAATTGCTGTGAAGTGGGTATGATTAAATAAGCTTTGCTTCTTCCTACTCCTTTTCGGTTATGTTGTGATAAGAAATGGAACACCTAGCGGTCGCTATAATTGATCGAGCTCATGAAATAGTACGTGGAGTGATGCTGACACGTTTGTTACTGGATCCAATTTTTATATTCTGCCTTGGATACTTTTTATGTGTATTCATTATTATTTGTTTAGGTATGTAAATGTCATGTTTTAAACTGCATAAAGTACATTAATGATGTATTTCTAGCTCGCGCTGATCCGACACCTTTATTTCACTTGTATCGAACTGATATCATATCGAGACACCCCCAGTGGTTAGCATCAAATTGAAGTTTTTTTCTCACTACCTTTTGTCTTTTTGCTCTTTTTCCCCCTTGCTTTGTATACATTTATTTCAACTGGGGACCAATAAAACTGGAGCTGCGGGCCACAAATATCCCCCGGGGCCACGCTTTGGACACCTCTGGTCGAACGCATCGGATTTTACTGTGCGATACCAACAACTATTTTCGATTTCCGATAAAAATAAATTCAGGTTGGTATCAGGGATACCGATCAGATACTTTCTGCTAAAATTAAGAAAATGTTATTTCAAATATTAATAATATGAAAATACAATTATTTATGTATTATTATTGTTTATTGTATGTTATTTATTCTATTTTTTTTAATCATTATTATTATTAATTTCTTATATATTATGCTATTATTATATATTATTTAATATTCTCTATTTCAAACACTGAAGTATGTTTATATTTGTATATTTTTTGATGTGGAATAAATGAAGGGATTGCATGTTGTCTGATCACGTGTTACATTCTCCTGTCCACACATCATAACAAAGAGATTGCGGGAGGCTCAGTGACGTCACGTACAGGTTGGTAATGCGCGCTTTGATTGGATGACGCTGCCGTGACGTCACGGACGGGAGACTCGGTAGTTGTAGTGAAGTGCTTGATGGTGGACATTAATTGTGACATCTCTGCCTTCCACTAGATGTCGCTTTCTACTTTCTGTGAGTTTTCTTCACGCCAGCTTCGTTTTCCAGCATGAAGTTGATTATTGCTCTACTCTTGGCCATGGGAGTCACCGTTTTTGCCAGTAAGAAATTCGTTCTCTTTTTCCACACTTTGCAGCATAAAATGTTTCCAAATATTTATTTTGAAACCTTATATTTTGTTTGTTTTTAGATTTAAAAAAAACAACAACAAAGGCATAAAAACGTTTGCGATTTATAATTTTTTTGCGGGAGCCAATGGCTTTGACTTGAAGGCGGGATTTCCGGTACAATGATAGGAAGTGACGTGTGTTGTGCGGCGAGAAGTTGCTTGAACGTTGCTGGAGAATTCGGAGACACGGCGATTTTTATGAACGTGAAATTGCTTTTATATACTTTTTCAAATCAAACTGAATTAATTTTGATGTTTTTGATGATAGTAAGTTCAAAATCGTATGTTTATTTTTACCATAGACATCTTATAAGTAGACGCAGCATTGGCTGCTGTGACGCGAGAAATTCGTCCGCCATCTTGAAGTGGTGACGAGGAGCCAGCGAGCAGCCTAAACTGACAGTTGACAGGTAGAAAACAAAGATGCTAAACCGACAGTTGACAGGTAGAAAACAAAGATGCTAAACTGACTGTTGACAGGTAGAAAACAAAGATGCTAAACTGACAGTTGACAGGTAGAAAACTAAGATGCTAAACTGACAGTTGACAGGTAGAAAACTAAGATGCTAAACTGACAATTGACAGGTAGAAAACAAAGATGCTATACTGACAGTTAGAAAACTAAGATGCTAAACTGACAGTTGACAGGGAGAAAACAAAGATGCTAAACTGACAGTTGACAGGTTGAAAACAAAGATGCTAAACCGACAGGTAGAAAACAAAGATGCTAAACTGACAATTGACAGGTAGAAAACAAAGATGCTATACTGACAGTTGACAGGGAGAAAACTAAGATGCTAAACTGACAGTTGACATGTAGAAAACAAATATGCTAAACTGACAGTTGACAGGTAGAAAACAAAGATGCTGAACTGACAGTTGACAGGTAGAAAACAAAGGTGCTGAACTGACAGTTGACAGGTAGAAAACAAAGATGCTAAACTGACAGTTGACAGGTAGAAAACAAAGATTCTGAACTGACAGTTGACAGGTAGAAAACAAAGATGCCAAACTGACAGGTAGAAAACAAAGATGCTAATCTAGATAGAAAACAAAGATGCTATACTGACAGTTGACAGGTAGAAAACTAAGATGCTAAACTGACAGTTGACAGGTAGAAAACTAAGATGCTAAACTGACAGTTGACAGGTAGAAAACAAAGATGCTAAACTGACAGTTGACAGGTAGAAAACAAAGATGCTAAACTGACAGTTGACAGGTAGAAAACAAAGATGCTAAACTGACAGTTGACAGGTAGAAAACAAAGATGCTAAACTGACAGTTGACAGGTAGAAAACAAAGATGCTAAACTGACAGTTGACAGGTAGAAAACAAAGATGCTAAACTGACAGTTGACAGGTAGAAAACAAAGATGCTAAACTGACAGTTGACAGGTAGAAAACAAAGATGCTAAACTGACAGTTGACAGGTAGAAAACAAAGATGCCGGGCTGGTGTTCAGTGTCTTCCTGCTCAAATGAGCGAACTGTAGAAAATAGGAATCGGGGGATTACTTTTCACAAGTAAGATTTAACATTAACGTACTATTGGTTGTATTTTGTGAAAAAGAATATTACCACAGAGTTGAGAAGGAGCAAAGATCTTCAATAGTACTGAAATCGTAGCCGCTAGCAAACAAGAGTATGACCACAATAGAATTGCTTGTCAATGAAATTAATTACATATAAAAATGTCATACTTGAATAACATAAAGTTGAAACCTATGGTGGCATCATGCCTCCAGTGTGCATATTGTATATAGTTCTCCGCAAACCCATGCTATTTTGCCTTCATTATTTTGTCAGAAAGCACCAGAGTGCTTCATTTGTATGTGAAAATCCCAAAGAAATCTTCTGGGGGAGGATGACCCCCCCGCCCCCCCCTTACAGGGGTTTGTCCCACCTAAAACACAATTCACCAGCCGCCACTGATTATGATGCATTCTCATTTTAGGCAAAGTATAAGACAATATTTTCTTAACAGTATAATTGTAACCAGGAATAAGTCTTCAAGTAACAATATTCAAATACTAACATTGTTGGGTAAGACAGAATTTGGTTTTATTCTGAATCCAGTGAAACAGATTGGTGGTTTTAGCTGATATAAAGACTTTCAGGTGTTTATTTATGTTGAAGTATTTGGCAGACGCTTTTATCCAAAGTGACATACATAAAAAAATACATATATAACAATCACTGTAAACATTATCATAGAATGTAATACAAAGTGTCAAGACAGAATAAACTCTGCTGCTGCAGCAACAGAGATACAGTCCATAAGATATATAGATATCTAATGTATTCATACATTGTTTATGTAGAATATACGCATGTATATATAACCTAATCATATTGTTTCTTCAACTTAAAAATGGCTGACCGTTTTTTTCCCCCCCCTTCTCTGGGATTATATTCCTAGTTTTGATCTCGGTCATCTGGTCACTTATAGCATATAAGAATATTCTATTACTGTTAAGCAAACTATGAATAATACAATATGTGTCCTTTATCATAACTGCACGTATGACAAAAAAAAACACGTGAAAATCAGTGGTATTCAGTGAGATAAGATGAATTAAATGCGCTGACAGTTCATTGCTCCTGCCAAATGAATTGCACTGAGCGGAGCGCATCACCACTCCAAGATGGCGGCCCCGCGTCTCGTCAGCGCCAGTAGGCAGTAGCGCTCCATGCTGCGTCTACTTATAAGATGTCTACGGGGTGAAGGGTTGTTCTAGCGTTGCTGGGGCGTTCAGAGACACAGCGATTTGTATTTACTGTATGTGAAACGGGCTTCTACACTTTTTGAAAAAATGTTTTGACTCCTTTTGCAACCCAGAGTCAAATAACTTGGTATGTGACACGTGCTAAGTTTGTGCATGCTAATTAGCATGCTAGCATGGCTAATTGCATGTATGCATTCACTTGCAATTCCTGCCAGAATTGCACAGATTCCGGTTATTTTATTACTAGCGGTGTGAATATTTGGGCACCTAACGATTCGATCTGATTCTTGGGGTGACGATGATTTGATTCAGAATTGAATTTATGTAACATGATTGGAGGGTCCTTGAACGCACCACAGTTCTAAGTTACGTAAGTTTCTCCTACGCTGCTACAATTAGACCTTCTTCGTCACTCAACTTTAATGTCTTTATATCTTTTCAAGCATTTGATTTAAACAAAAGCCCAGGGGCCCCTGTTCTTGTGGCCCCAGCACAACATCCCCACTTGGACAGTTGCACAAATGGATGTGGTCAGCTGCCTCGTTCTTGTGGTAGCGCACGCCGTTTATGACTGCAGAAAGTGACAAAACGCTCGATTTCTACTTGGAATCTTTTTGCTAACGAGATGAAAAGTGTGCAGGTGTGCTTTTCATTCATCAGCCAATCAAAATCCACAACTTCTTTGCTTCTTTTTCTGCTAGCATCTGACCTGCAGTGCGCCTGCAACGCACCCGCAAGTGGCGCCTGTGACACCACTGATACTACTACTTGCAAGATCACAGAGTCTAAAGGATGGTGCTACAGCGCCAAGAAGGGTAAACAACTCTTCCTTCCGTGTCAGTCCTGAGACATAATAGTGTAGAGAATCATATGTGACACACTAGTGTAGCAGGAAGCATATACGGCATAATATTAGTGTAGCGAGAATCATGTATGACATACTAGTGTAGCAGGAAGCATATACGGCATAATATTAGTGTAGCAAGAAGCATATATGGCATTATATTAGTGTAGCAAGAGTCATATATGACATAATATTAGTGTAACAAGAAGCATATGGCATAATAGTGTAGCGAGAATTATATATGACATACTAGTGTAGCAGGAAGCATATATGACATATTAGTGTAGTGAGAATCATGTATGACATGCTAGTGTAGCGAGAAGCATGTACGGCATATTAGTGTAGCAAGAAGCATAAAGCATTAGTGTAGCCAGGATACATAAAATTAGTGTAGCGAGAAACAAATGACATATTAGCGTAGCAAGAATCATATATGACATACTAGTGTAGCAAGGAGACAACATATTAGTGTAGCCAGAATCATATGACATACTAGTATAGCGAGAAGCATATACAGCATATTAATGTAGCAAGAACCATATAAATGACAAAATACTAATGTAGCAAGAACCATTAAATACTAATGTAGCGAGAAGCATAGATGACAAAATACTAATATATGGCATAATACTAGTGTAGCGAGAAGCATATATGGCGTAATAGTAGTGTAGCGAGAAGCATATATGGTATAATAGTGAAGCGTGAATCATCTGTTACATACTAGTGCACCGAGAAGCATATGACATACTAGTGTAGCGAGAAGCATATATCACATAAAACTAGTGTAGCGAGAAGCATATATGGCATAATACTAGTGTAGCGAGAAGCATATGACATACTAGTGTAGCAAGAAGCATATATCACATAAAACTAGTGTAGCGAGAAGCATATATGGCATAATACTAGTGTAGCGAGAAGCATATATGACATAATACTAGTGTAGCTAGAAGCATATATGACATACTAGTGTAGCGAGTAGCATATACGGCATAACACTAGTGTAGCGAGAAGCATATATGACATGCTAGTGTGGCGAGAAGCATATATGGCATAACACTAGTGTAGCGAGAAGCTTATATGGCATAATACTAGTGTAGCGAGAAACATAATATGGCATGATACTAGTGTAGCTAAAAGCATATATGACATACTAGTGTAGCGAGAAGCATATATGACATAATACTAGTGTAGCTAAAAGCATTTATGACATACTAGTGTAGCGAGAAGCATATATGACATAATACTAGTGTAGCTAGAAGCATATATGACATACTAGTGTAGCGAGAAGCATATATGACATAATACTAGTGTAGCGAGAAGCATATATAACATAATACTAGTGTTGTGAGAAGTATATATGACATACTAGACGTACTGAGAAGCATATGTGGCATAATACTAGTGTAGCGAGAAGCATATATGACATACTAGACGTACTGAGAAGCATATATGACATAATACTAGTGTAGTGAGAAGCATATATGACATACTAGATGTACTGAGAAGTATATATGACATAATGCTAGTGTAGCGAGAAGCTTATATGACATAATACTAGTGTAGCGAGAAGCATATATGACATACTAGACGTACTGAGAAGCATATATGACATAATGCTAGTGTAGCGAGAAGCATATATGGCATAATACTAGTGTAGCGAGAAGCATATATGGCATAATACTAGTGTAGCGAGAAGCATATATGACACGCTAGACGTACTGAGAAGCATATATCACATGCTAGTGTAGCGAGAAGCATATATGGCATAATAGTGTAGCGAGAAGCATACGACATACAAGTGTAGAGAGAATCATATGACATAATACTAGTGTAGCGAGAAACATAAATGTTTACTATTAGTGTAGCGAGAATCAAATATTAAATATTAGTGTAGCAAGAAGCATATGACACTAGTGTAGCAAGACCCATTTGACATATTAGTGTAGCAGGAAACATGACACAATATCAGTGTAGCCAGGATACAACATAAATTAGTGTAGTGAGAAACATAAATGACATTATAGTGTAGCAAGGAGACAACATAATATTAGTGTAGTAATAAACATTTATGACATAATAGTGTAGCAAGAAACATATGTTATCTTGTTCCAATGTTCTATCGCTAATAATATCTTATATTTAGTAGATTCCATAATATTGATATTTTTAATTTACATCATTAAATATTTAGTGTGTTTATAAAAGCTATAAAATAACAGTATTTACACAACAAAAAGACGTTTGTGAAAACAAACAATTGCCAGGATCAAGCTGATACTGATACCAACTTTTTTATTGATCCTAGTAGACAACACCGTCGTCATCGGCTGCTTCGCGGACGCTGCAGCCAGCGACACCATTGACGGAGTTTTGGTCCAGCTGTGCAAGACGGAGAACTGCAACATGGCCTTTGTTAAGTGCGCCGCTTTCCGCCAGGCCGGCGTCTCGGTCCTGCTCCTGGTGGTGGCCGCCATCGTGGCTCTGCTGGTTTAAACGTGCTGGAGTGACACGCGTGTCACCATAGCAACATGAATCATCTCCAACTCATAGCCATAGCACACATCCCTCTTACATGTGTGTAAGAGGGAAACATCAAAGGACATTAAAGACATTAAAAGAGCAGAGCTGATGCAACCAGCCACTTCTACACACAGCTATGAATCAAAAGTAAAAGAAACATATTCACTGTGGTGGCGTCTACGGTGTTCCACGCCATCGTCTGCTGGGTCTGGAGGGAGCATGGCCAGAGACAGGAGCAGACCCAACAAAGCAACCAAGAGAGCCGACTCCACTCTCCCACTAACTCGGCCAGTGTCCAGTCTGCTGTCCCGGCGCTCAACTGTCAGGTTCAAACACTGATGACATCTATTAATCAGACAAGAAGCAAGGAATCATGCAGACACAGAGTTCAATTTAGCTCATGAGGAGAACGCATGGAGCTGCACCCTTAGTCACAGTCTCGCCCTACGCTCTAAGGTTCAGCTTTTGCGTCCCTCTATTTCAGTGTTTTTCAACCACTAGTGTGCCGTGAGATACAGTCTGGTGTGCCGTGGGAGATTATTTAATTTCACCTATTTGGGGTAAAAATATTTTTTCCAAACCAGTAATTATAGTCTGCAAATGATGTGTTGTTGTTGAGTGTCAGTGCTGTCTACTCGACAGAGTAACCGTGTAATACTCTTCCATATCATTAGGTGGCAGCCGGTAGCTAATTCTTTGTAGATGTCGGAAACAGCGGGAGGCAGTGTGCAGGTAAAAAAGTATCTAATGCTTAAACCAAAAACAAACAAAAGGTGAGTGCCCCTATGAAAAGGCTCTGAAGCTTGGGGAAGGCTATGCAGAACGAAACTAAAACTGAACTGGCTACAAAGTAAATAAAAAGAGAATGCTGGACGACAGCAAAGACTTACTGTGGAACTAAGACGGCGCCCACAAAGTACATCCGAACATGACTTGACGATCAACAATGTCCCCACAAAGAAGGATAAACAACAACTGAAATATTCTTGATTGCTAAAACAAAGTAGATGCGGGAAATATCGCTCAAAGGAAGACATGAAACTGCTACAGGAAAATACCCCCAAAAAAGCCACCAAAATAGGAGCGCAAGACAAGAACTAAAACTACACACAGGAAAACAGCAAAAAAAACTCCAAATAAGTCAGGGAGTGATGTGACAGGTGGTGACAGTACACCTACTTTGAGACAAGAGCTATATTGATGCATGCTTGGTTATGGTTTAAAGTCATACCCAACAATTGCGACAACGACTCTTTACTTTCAACTGAGTTTCGTTTTTTAATGATTTCTGCTGGTGGTGTGTCTCTGCATTTTTTAAACGCCAAAAATGTGCCTTGGCTCAAAAAAGGTTGAAAAACACTGCTCTATTTATTCAGGAGTTCCGCAGTCAACAACACTAAGGCCGCCTCTAAAAGGAGTGGTCACATATTTATGCAAAGCAGGCCCAGGACGCACAATACGTGACGGAATGTACTGGGGGCCTTGTGATTTCGCCTGGTCCCCGCTTCGTCTGCGTGTTGGCATCTTATCTTCGTTGAGGTCCTTGAAGTCTCTGCTTCGTCTGAGTGCTGTCATCTTATCTTCGTTGAGGTCGTTGAAGTCCTTGGCTGTTAGCGGGCTAAAACAAAGATAACATCTACGGCTGAGGCCACCCAAAACCTGTATGTACCTTTCAGCATTAATGGTGCCTTCACAGATGTGTAAGTTACCCATGCCTTGGGCACTAATACACCCCCATACCATCACAGATGCTGGCTTTTGAACTTTGCGTCGATAACAGTCTGGATGGTTGGCTTTCCCTCTGGTCCGGATGACACGATTGTCGAATATTTCCAAAAACAATTTGAAATGTGGTCTCGTCAGACCACAGAACACTTTTCCACTTTGCATGAGTCCATCTTAGATGATCTCGGGCCCAGAGAAGCCGGCGGCGTTTCTGGGTGTTGTTGATAAATGGCTTTTGCTTTGCATAGCAGAGCTTTAACTTGCACTTACAGATGTAGCGACAAACTGTATTTAGTGACAGTGGTTTTCTGAAGTGTTCCTGAGCCCATGTGGTGATATCCTTTAGAGATTGATGTCGGTTTTGGATACAGTGCCGTCTGAGGGATCGAAGGTCACGGTCATTCAATGTTGGTTTCCGGTCATGCCGCTTACGTGCAGTGATTTCTCCAGATTCTCTGAACCTTTTGATGATATTATGGACCGTAGATGTTGAAATCCCTAAATTTCTTGCAATTGCACTTTGAGAAACATTGTTCTTAAACTGTGACTATTTGCTCACGCAGTTGTGGACAAAGGGGTGTGCCTCGCCCCATCCTTTCTTGTGAAAGACTGAGCATTTTTTGGGAAGCTGTTTTTATACCCAATCATGGCACCCACCTGTTCCCAATTAGCCTGCACACCTGTGGGATGTTCCAAATAAGTGTTTGATGAGCATTCCTCAACTTTATCAGTATTTATTGCCACCTTTCCCAACTTCTTTGTCACGTGTTGCTGGCCTCAAATTCTAAAGTTAATGATTATTTGCAAAAAAAAAAAATTGTTTATCAGTTTGAACATCAAATATGTTGTCTTTGTAGCATATTCAACTGAATATGGGTTGAAAATGATTTGCAAATCATTGTATTCCGTTTATGTTTACATCTAACACAATTTCCCAACTCATATGGAAACGGGGTTTGTATATATATGTATATACCGGTATAAGTATATGGTTTGGAGGTTTGGAGTTAAAGTTGGTGAAATTCTGTCAACATGAACCCTGTAAAAAAAGTTTTTTAATAAAATCTTCAAACTGCAGTTTCTTGGTCTTCATCACTCAGGTTTTTGGTGAGATCGCGGGCACGGACTTATTTTCTGGACTATAGAGCACACCATTATTTAAGGCGCCCTCAGAAGTAACAAATGTTTACATAAATTACTCTCGCAACGTACTACAAGTCGCAAATATACCAAACGGTGTCTGTAACACGGCAGTAAAACGGCTGATCAAACAAAACAGAAGTCATCGTCATGGACCCACTAGATGCGCAAGTATGTGTCACTATCACACAAACCGAGAAGTTTCTCAAGCGCAAAAGTTATGACTAAATTGGTGAGGCTGTATTTTCATTTGCCCTTTCATTTTATTGACAAGTTTAGTTAAAACAAGTATTTTTACTATCAACTAAATGTATTTTTCACCTTTTTTAGCATATTTGATTAGTATTTATTTTGTAATCAGCCTGACCTAAAAAAAACATCACAGCACGACAGGAAATTGTTATGTTAGTGAAAGATGAGACCAAGTCCCACTTGTTAGCAGCATTTGAATGAACTTAAAAACATATATATATATATATATATATATATATATATATATATATATATATATATATATATATATATATATATATATATATATATATATATATATATATATATATATATGTATGTATATATATATATATATATATACATATATATATATATATATATACACACACACATATATACATATATATATATATATATATATACATATATAGTTTTTTATTTTTTGGATTCTCATTTCTTTTTCACTGTTCTTATTTTTATTTTTGTTTTATTTATATTTTTATACCCATTAATGAATTTTATTCTTTACTTATTTGTGTGTATTTTCTTTTTTTTTAGTATAGGGAATATTCAAATTAGTGATGTCACTGCCAAAGCATGGAAATATGGCACGCTTTATGAAAAGTTTACAATAAAAACACAACAAATACAATTATAACCAATAATTGTATTACTCCCACCAGTAGAGTACTATTTGTGTCAATTAAATTATTCTGATCCACATATTATCTTAGTGATTATTTCCTTGATTTAAAAAAGTTAAACACAACGGTTCCTCGACATCCGGCCACCTTCAAAGAGCCATAAAATGGCATGCGCATGCGCAAACAGATCCGGCAATGACGTATTAAAGTGAAACACAATGTCAACCTCTGTCAGGGCCTTCAGTTGATCAAAATTGGACTGCTCGGGCGTCTTAGCAGACAAAGTAGTAAGAGAGACCAAATGTCTTCTGAAATAAACCAGTTGCGATCGACTGAATGACTTGAGAAGTGAGAATAATGACCCGAATGATCTCTAACGTCCAGAGACGACATCAACTACATTACCCACAAATCAATGGACTATGACGTCACGTATTTCTGTCCAATGACCGCGTCTCCAGTCACGTGACCAGCAGCGCAGCAGATTTGAATTGTTATGTGTTGTCGCGTCCAGACTTTTGAATGCGTGACTGATCCAAAAAAAAAAAGAGTTTTGATTGCAGCCGTCGAAAGAAAAGGTTAGTTTTTCCCGAGCTTATTAAAACATCTTGTACTCGAGTCCACGAGTCAATAAAAGCTTTCGCCTGGAGGCTAAGCTAGCATGTGTAATAGTGACAGTGCTAGCCTAGCTTAGCTTAGCTTAGCCTGCACTTTACAACAGTTTAATTTGCATTAACTATTAATTGTCAAATATTTAAAGTCCCGTCGAGCTAATAGTTTCATGTCCCGCAGAGGAGAAACTGCAGCGAGATGGAACTTGGGGCTAACAGCGGTAACGAAACCGTCTTTAATTATCATTGTTAATTCATACCTTTAATGTTGCATTTTTGTGTTTCACCTCAGATGTCATTTCTCTGCTGGACGAGAAGTTCGATTTCGATGTTTCTCTGTCGCCTGAAAGGTAGGAAGTCTCACAATAAAACCTCTTAATTCGTGATGTGTCCCAAAACCTATATAGCGATATGTATCGCGGCCTATAACGATTTACATCACCATGTAAAATTTCAAAACGGCTTGCAAAGGCTCCAAATTTAGCTGCTGTCGTAAAATAAACATATTGCGTCATTTCAATCAATCAATCAATCAAAGTTTATTCATATAGCCCTAAATCACAAGTGTCTCAAAGGGCTGCACAAGCCACAGCGACATCCTAGGCTCAGATCCCACATCAGGGCAAGGAAAAACTCAACCCAGTGGGCTACAATGAGAAACCTTGGAGGGGACCGCAGATGTGGGGACCCCCCCCCCCCCCCCCCCCCCCCCCCCTGAGGGACCGGTGCAATGGATGTCGAGTGGATCTAGTTAATAGTGTGAGAGTCCAGTCCATAGTGGATCTAACAAAATAGTGTGAGAGTCCAGTCCATAGTGGATCTAGTTAATAGTGTGAGAGTCCAGTCCATAGTGGATCTAACAAAATAGTGAGTCCAGTCCATCCATAGTGGATCTAGTTAATAGTGTGAGAGTCCAGTCCATAGTGGATCTAGTTATTAGTGTGAGAGTCCAGTCCATAGTGGATCTAGTTAATAGTGTGAGAGTCCAGTCCATAGTGGATCTAGTTAATAGTGTGAGAGTCCAGTCCATAGTGGATCTAGTTAATAATGTGAGAGTCCAGTCCATAGTGGATCTAACAAAATAATGTGAGAGTCCAGTCCATAGTGGATCTAGTTAATAGTGTGAGAGTCCAGTCCATAGTGGATCTAACAATATAGTGTGAGAGTCCAGTTCATAGTGGATCTAGCTAATAGTGTGAGAGTCCAGTCCATAGTGGATCTAACAAAATAGTGTGAGAGTCCAGTCCATAGTGGATCTAGTTAAAATAGTGTGAGAGTCCAGTCCATAGTGGATCTAACAAAATAGTGTGAGAGTCCAGTCCATAGTGGATCTAACAAAATAGTGTGAGTCCAGTCCATAGTGGATCTAACAAAATAGTGTGAGAGTCCAGTCCATAGTGGATCTAACAAAATAGTGTGAGAGTCCAGTCCATAGTGGATCTAACAAAATAGTGTGAGAGTCCAGTCCATAGTGGAACTAGTTAATAGTGTGAGAGTCCAGTCCATAGTGGATCTAAGAAAATAGTGTGAGAGTCCAGTCCATAGTGGATCTAGTTAATAGTGTGAGAGTATAGTCCATAGTGGATCTAGTTAATCGTGTGAGAGTCTAGTCCATAGTGGATCTAACAAAATAGTGTGAGAGTCCAGTCCATAGTGGATCTAGTTAATAGTGTAAGAGTCCCGTCCATAGTGGATCGAGTTAATAGTGTGAGAGTCCAGTCCATAGTGGATCCAACAAAATAGTGTGAGAGTCCAGTCCATAGTGGATCTAGTTAATAGTGAGAGAGTCCAGTCCATAGTGGATCTAACAAAATAGTGAGTCCAGTCCATAGTGGGTCTAGTTAATTAATGTGAGAGTCCAGTCCATAGTGGATCTAGTTAAATAGTGTGATTGTCCAGTCCATAGTGGATCCAACAAAATAGTGAGTCCAGTCCATAGTGGATTTAGTTAAATAGTGTGAGAGTCCAGTCCATAGTGGATCTAGTTAAATAGTGTGAGTCCAGTCCATAGTGGATCTAGTTAATAGTGTGAGAATCCAGTTCATAGTGGATCTCACAAAATAGTGTGAGAGTCCAGTCCATAGTTGATCTAACAAAATAGTGTGAGCATCCAGTCCATAGTGGATCTAGTTGATAGTGTGAGAGTCCAGTCCATAGTCCATCTTCTACCGCTTATTCCCTTTTGGGGTCGCGGGGGGCGCTGGAGCCTATCTCAGCTACAATCGGGCGGAAGGCGGGGAACACCCTGGACAAGTCGCCACCTCATCGCAGGGCCAACACAGATAGACAGACAACATTCACACTCACATTCACACACTAGGGCCAATTTAGTGTTGCCAATCAACTTATCCCCAGGTGCATGTCTTTGGAAGTGGGAGGAAGCCGGAGTACCCGGAGGGAACCCACGCAGTCACGGGGAGAACATGCAAACTCCACACAGAAAGATCCCGAGCCTGGGATTGAACCCAAGACTACTCAGGACCTTCGTATTGTGAGGCAGATGCACTAACCCCTCTGCCACCGTGAAGCCCAGTCCATAGTGGATCTAGTTAATAGTGTGAGAGTCCAGTCCATAGTGGATCTAACAAAATAGTGTGAGAGTCCAGTCCATAGTGGATCTAGTTGAATAGTGTGAGAGTCCAGTCCATAGTGGATCTAACAAAATAGTGTGAGTCCAGTGCATTGTGGATCTAGTTAATAGTGTGAGAGTCCAGTCCATAGTGGATCTAGTTAATAGTGTGAGAGTCCAGTCCATAGTGGTTCTAGTTAATAGTGTTAGAGTATAGTCCATAGTGGATCTAGTTAATCGTGTGAGAGTCTAGTCCATAGTGGATCTAGTTAATAGTGTGAGAGTCCCGTCCATAGTGGATCGAGTTAATAGTGTGAGAGTCCAGTCCATAGTGGATCCAACAAAATAGTGTGAGAGTCCAGTCCATAGTGGATCTAGTTAATAGTGAGAGAGTCCAGTCCATAGTGGATCTAACAAAATAGTGAGTCCAGTCCATAGTGGGTATAGTTCATTAATGTGAGAGTCCAGTTCATAGTGGATCTAGTTAAATAGTGTGAGTGTCCAGTCCATAGTGGATCTAACAAAATAGTGAGTCCAGTCCATAGTGGATTTAGTTAAATAGTATGAGAGTCCAGTCCATAGTGGATCTAGTTAATAATGTGAGAGTCCAGTCCATAGTGGATCTAACAAAATAGTGTGAGAGTCCAGTCCATAGTGGATCTAGTTAATAGTGCGAGAGTCCAGTCCATAGTGGATCTAACAAAATAGTGTGAGAGTCCAGTCCATAGTGGATCTAGTTAATAGTGTGAGAGTCCAGTGCATAATGGGGCCAGCAGCAATTTAAATTATAAATCAAATTTTCACTTACAATTCTCCTATGTACGGGGACCTTGTTTAGTTTGTAAACAATAACAAAAAACACAATAAAAAATGTTTTTGGTATAATAAAAAATACCAATCAATTATACATCAAATTTTTGTTGTAATAAAAAATATCAATCAATTAATTTAAATTATACATAGCATTTTCACTTAAAATGCTCCTATGTACGAGGACCATGTTTAGTTTGTCGACAATAAAATCAAATAAAATGTTATAATAAAAAAAAACACCAATTAAATCAATTTAACTTATACATAACATTTTCACTTAAAATTCTCCTATGTACAGGGACCTTGTTTGGTTTGTAATCAATAACTAAAAATACATTTAGGAAAAAAAAATGTTATGATAAAAAATACCAATCAAATCAATTTAAATTATACATCAAATTTTCACTTAATTTTCCTATGTACGGAAACCTTGTTTAGTTTGTCAACAATAACAAAAAACACAATAAAAAAAAAGTTATGATAAAAAATACCAATCAAATCAATTTAGATTATACATTAAATTTTCGTTATATTAAAAAAACAATCAAATCAATTTAGATTATACATCAAATTTTCACTTAAAATTCTCTTATGTACGGGGACCTTGTTTAGTTTGTAAACAATAACAAAAAAACACAATAAAAAAAAATTTGGTATAATATAAAATACCATTCAAATCAATTTAAATTATACATCAAATTTTCACTTACCTATGTTCAGGGACCTTGTTTAGTTTGTAAACAATAACAAAAAACACAATAACAATTTTTTGGTGTAATAAAAAATACCAATCAATTTATACATAAAATTTTTGTTGTAATAAAAAATGAAAATCAAATCAATTTAAATTATACATACATTTTTCACTTAAAATTCTCCTATGTTCAGGGACCATGTTTAGTTTGTAAACAATAACAAAAAAACACAATTTAAAACAAAATTGTGATGGTAAAAAATACCGATCAGATGAATGAATGAATTAATTAATTAATTAATTATCTTTATTTGTCATTGTGCATGTACAGGTCCAGGTCCAACGAAATTTAGGTTGCTTCCCTGAGGTGCTTTGCATTTTAAAAAAAAGAAGAAGAAGCCACACAATATACAGAAACAACACAATATACACAATATGCAATATACAATATGGCCTAAGACCACTCTAAGAGGCAATGTAAAAAAAACAAGACAATAAAAAGTATATAGTGACTAATAAACTGACTAGAGAGGAGTAATGCTGGTTCCCAGTGTGCTGAGGGGGTGGGAGTCAGTATTTCCTACCTCCTATGCTGTGCAGGCTTTTATTGTGGATTAAATATGTAAATAAATATGGTAAATATTGTCCAGTTGGCGTGTAATTGCCATCAATGTAGTATCAATACTGATACAATAATGAGTATTGTTACTGTCGATATTCGTATCGACCACTGTTTATATCGTAGATCTCTAGCTTAGCGATTAGCAGAGCTTCTTGTATCCTCCTATGGTGTGTAGTGTGGCATGTTGGGCCATATAAACAGGATGTTCCGCCTCTCCAAAAGGGTCACGCGGCGTGTGTACTGCGCAGGAAGTGATGTCTCCGGATGGCAGTGCCCTAAAACTTCCAGCGGCACACAAAATGAATGAGTGAACCGAGACATGGTTTGCACCCTGAGGCATAAAAGTTTGTAAATAGAGGTTCCACTGTTATTCTACAGACGGTGATGGAGTTTCGCCCCCTACTGGCCTGGCGTGCACATTACACTCTTTTGGCTCCCTTGTCCTCGTCACAAGTTGTCGTCATTGTTGTGTGTCCGCGCAGCTCCAAGGGTGAAGACGCGGATGACGTGTTCCTGGAACCGTGCGTCAATGGCGTCACGTGTGCACCCGTGAAACCGTTCCCCCGCCTCGAGGAGATCGCTGCTGACGTGCGGACGAGCTGGAGCCCGCTCTCCGGGGACCAGCTGGACGCCGTGTGCCTCGAAGCTCAAAGACTGGCCGACCGGCTTCAGAAAGGTTCCGGACCCCCGGACGGCGAACGCTTCGTCCGGGACGTCGCGGCCAAATTGGGCGCGCTCGCTCAGCACCCCGGCATGTGTACGCCGGTGAAGCGGCACACCTTCCTGGTGCAGGACAGTCCCATAAAGGACCTGCCCCCCGCCATCCAGCGCCGCCTGCAGAGAGGAAGCGGCGCCGCTCGCTCCTCCCGCCTGGCGTCCTCGTCCAACAGACTCGGATCCTCCAGCCCGGTCGGTGCCGCCAACACCAAGATGGCGCTCCGTGGCAAAGCCGTGCTGGGCGCGGTTCTTCCCAGCAAGCCGTCGGCGCCCAAGACTTCCTGTGCGGCGGAGCGAAGTCGACTGCATCTCTCCAGCAAGGTTTGTACTCTCTTTATTTCTCCCAACCGCTCGAGTGATGATGTCACCTTCCTTCACGTACAGGTGGCAGCGCCTCGGAAGGTGAGTCCGAGTCCTGGTCTTGCCAGCCGGGCGCAGTCCTGCGAGGATCTGCTGTCGGACTGGGCGAGCGTGGCCTCGGATGTCAGCGACTCCTCGCTCAACTCCAGCGCGGTGGGGAAGCGAACACTGGCCCCGCCCACAAAGGTGCCGCACTAACCGTACACGCTTTTTTTCATCTGGCTGCATGTAAAGTAACAAAATATGTAGCTTGCTGTAAATTCTGGCTCCTTTTTTCCTACGCTTTGTACCCTGCGGTTTAAAAAATGGTGAGGCTAATTTATAGTTAGAAAATAACAAATACACTAAAAAAGGTGTTTTATCGTTTGTGCTATGGCGCCATCTTTTGGACGAGTGCTGCAGTGTCCTTCGGTTTCGACCGGAAGTACAAGTGCCGTTCAGTCTTCTAGCCGTCAATGTAATACAATATAACTGAAACAATTCTTACTTACTCCACTGTCCCGTGTGTGATGTCTGTAGGAGGGTTTTCATGCATATCTGCACGTGCTATCGTAATGTAGCTAATCTGGTTCCTTTTTTCCTACGCTTTGGACCCTGCGGCTTAAAAAAATGGTGTGGCTAATTTATAGATTTTTCTTTGCCAATGGCCATAATACAAATAGTTAGAAAATAACAAATACACTAAAAAAGGTGTTTTATTGTTTGTGCTATGGCGCCATCTTTTGGACGAGTGCTGCAGTGTCCTTCGGTTTCGACCGGAAGTACAAGTGCCGTTCAGTCTTCTAGCCGTCAATGTAATACAATATAACTAAAACAATTCTTACTTACTCCACTGTCCCGTGTGTGATGTCTGTAGGAGGGTTTTCATGCAGATCTGCACGTGCTATCGTAATGTAGCTAATCTGGTTCCTTTTTTCCTACGCTTTGGACCCTGCGGCTTAAAAAATGGTGTGGCTAATTTATAGATTCTTCTTTGCCAATGGCCATAATACAAATAGTTAGAAAATAACAAATACACTAAAAAAGGTGTTTTATTGTTTGTGCTATGGCGCCATCTTTTGGATGAGTGCTGCAGTGTCCTTCGGTTTCGACCGGAAGTACAAGTGCCGTTCAGTCTTCTAGCCGTCAATATGACTAAAACAATTCTTACTTACTCCACTGTCCCGTGTGTGATGTCTGTAGGAGGGTTTTCATGCATATATGCACGTGCTATCGTAATGTAGCTAATCTGGTTCCTTTTTTCCTACGCTTTGCACCCTGCGGCTTAAGAAAATGTTGTGGCTAATTTATAGATTTTTCTTTGCCAACGGCCATAATACAAATAGTTAGAAAATAACAAATACACTAAAAAAGGTGTTTTACTGTTTGTGCTATGGCGCCATCTTTTGGACGAGTGCTGCAGTGTCCTTCGGTTTCGACCGGAATTACAAGTGCCGTTCAGTCTTCTAGCCGTCAATATAACTAAAACAATTCTTACTTACTCCACTGGCCCGTGTGTCATGTCTGTTGGAGTGTTTTCATGCCGTGCTATCGTAACGTAGCTAATATGCTAACAAGTTTACGAGTGTCTTGTGTTAGTATTATTAACTTACGGTGGCGTTCTTTTTATGTTTTCATTTTCACAAATTCCCTAGAATAGTTTTTCAACTCTTTCAGTGCCACGTTGCTCCGTTGATGTCGACAGCCGCAAACGAGAATGTTACTCGCAGAAGTCTCACAAGATTAGAGCGGCCATATTTTATAACAGATCTCCAGACATCGACCGATCCAGACTAGAGCTAGATCGATCCAGAGGCTCGCTAAACGACGTGTTCATTTCTGTCAAGTAAAATCGGTTATCAATTTCTACCGATTATTGCATTATTTGCAAGTAGAGGACTGCCTTTAGCGTCCTCTACAACCCGAAAAGGAGACTATTATATATGTCTCCGTTATCCATAGGTTTATCTATAACCCATAAAGTAGGCAGGCATGGAGCTATTTCTCAGCGTGTGTTTATTCCAGCCGGCACGTTAATACACTGACAACACGACATCCGGATTCCCATCATGCATTGCTTCAAAACTACGGCAAGTAGTAATGTCCAAAAACATAACAGAGACGAAGCAGAAGAACGAAGAAGAGACATGGCGACGACGAGTAAGAAGAAGAAGTGCCCTTGCAAGTTCCAAAATGATTGGAAAAAATCCCGAATTTGGAGGTCTCAAGGTTGGCAAGTATGGTTGAGGGAGGTTGTTTGGATTGGGTCATATAGGTAAATACTGTGCTGTGTGTACACTTCGATATGTGGTCATTGACCTGATTTACTGACGTCCACAAGATGGCGGCCATTTTGCCATTCCTTTTTGAACTTATTGACATCCGGCGGGCTAAACGGAAGATTGTGTGGTAGTTTTGTTTTATCAAAAAGTGAAGGTTGACGCGTTGGTGTGTTCTGAAGGTCGTGAGGAAGCAGCAAGCTCCGCCCCCTCCCGGCAGGAGGCTGACGGAGAGAAGGAAGACGTCCTCGTCCTCGTCCTCCGTGTCCAGCGTCAACTCCAGCATGTCCTTGTCGCCGGGCAAAGGTGCGCTGACGTCCACCTGTTGTTAGCAGGTAGATGCTAGCGGCTAACCCCGCCCCTTCTGCCCCTCCCAGGTAAGCCCAACCCCTCGCTGGGCCGCAGCCTCAGCGCCTCCACCGCCAACGTCGGCCGGCCCGCCAACCGAAGCACGCGTCGCTCGGGCCTCGCCGTCCTAGCAGACCCTCCATCTTGCGCCCGCAGCCGCCGCACGCTGTCCGGTCAGACGGGCGCCAGGTCCACGCCGCAGAAGAGGGCTGAGGCCACGCCCCTACAGCCGCCGTCCTCCCACAGGACCTCGGAGAAGGCCACGCCCGTCCCCCCTGGGGCCGCCACCCCAGCTCGGGTTCAGAGTGGCCCCAGAGCCAAGCTTCCGGCTTTGGCCCCGCCCACTCCCTGCCGAGTGGCGAGTGTGGCCGGTGAGGGAATGGTCCAATCAGAGTGACTTCCTGTGTGGAATCAGGAAGTGCTGATCCACCTGTGCTTGTGTGGTCCCCAGGTGTGTCCCAGGTGCTGAAAGCAAAGCGGCTGCTGTCCTTGGCCGGCATGGACAGGTGAGTCACGCTAGGTGGCTACATGTTAGCGTGTCCTCAACGTCTTTGTCTTGGCCACGCCCACTTCTAGTCTGCCTCAAAAGGCGCCGGCGGGCCCCTTCACCCCCCCCAGGTCTCTGCCGCGTCCCTCCGGCCTGCCCACCCCGCTCAAGCGCAGGATGTCCGCCATCCCTACGGCCACGCCCACCAACCAAGCCAGGGCCGCCAGACGGCCGGCCGACGCCGACATCCCCCCCAGGAGCGGCCACAGGTGAGCCAATAGGAATGCTGCATTGTCTTGGAGGCGGGGTTATCTATTAAGATATGTGCTTTTTTTGTCTGTAGCCCCGCCCCCGCTGACCCTATCAGGACATGGCCTGTATTCTCTCTGGAGGAGGCGGAGCCTATCTCTGTCCCGCCCCCTGCTGAACCAAGCCCCGACCAATCGGAGAGCCCAGAGACTCCAAGCCAATCAGAGCCCGGGAAAGACCTCATCGACCTGGAGGCCCACAAGCTGATACCAGAGGTCAGAGGTCACATGACACCCGGAAGCCCCCGCCTGACCTTTTCTTGTGACTCCGCCCCCTCCCTCAGGTCCTCCTCCTCGACCTCCCCGCCCCGACTCCGCAGCCTCACGAGAAACTGCTCATCGACCTGAGGAACACACCTGACCTCATCAGGACCAGCAGCAAGGGCGGGGCCTCCGCGCAGGTACTACTTCCTGCTTTTGGCCACACCCCCAGGAAGTGCCACATGTCTTGCTGGGTTACACGCATGCCCAAATTAGGGCAATACAATATGACATGACATTAATACTGGTTAACTTCTTTTTACACTTGAATGACAAGCATTTATTTATTCAAGTTTAATACTAATTAACTTATTTTTACACTTGAATGACAACCATTTATTAAAGTTTAACACTAACTTCTTTTTACTCTTGAATGACTCATTTGTTCAAGTTTAATGAGAGTTAACTTATTTTTACACTTGAATGACAACCATTTATTAAAGTTTAACACTAACTTCTTTTTACTTTTGAATGACTCATTTGTTCAAGTTTAATGAGAGTTAACTTATTTTTACACTTGAATGACGATCCTTTATTTAAGTTTAACACTAATTAACTACTTTTTACACTTGAATGACAATCATTTATTCAAGTTTAACACTAACTTCTTTTTACACTTGAATGACAATCATTTATTGAAATGTACTATTAATTAACTTCTTTTTACACTTTAATGACAATAATTTATTCAAGTTTAATATTAGTTAACTTATTTTTACACTTGAATGACAATCATTCAAGTTTAATATTAACTTATTTTTACACTTGAATGACAACCATTTATTAAAGTTTAACACTAACTTTTTTTTACTCTTGAATGACTCATTTGTTCAAGTTTAATGAGAGTTAACTTATTTTTATACTTGAATGACGATCATTTATTTAAGTTTAACACTAATTAACTTCTTTTTACACTTGAATGACAATCATGTATTCAAGTTTAACACTAATTAACTTCTTTTTACACTTGAATGACAATCATTTATTGAAATGTACTATTAATTAACTTCTTTTTACACTTGAATGACAATCATTTAAGTTTAACACTAACTTCTTTTTACACTTGAATGACAATCATTTATTGAAATGTACTATTAACTTCTTTTTACACTTTAATGACAATAATTTATTCAAGTTTAATATTAGTTAACTTATTTTTACACTTGAATGACAATCATTTATTTATTAAATTTTAATAGTAGTTAACTTATTTTTACAATTGAATGACAATCATTCAAGTTTAATATTAACTTATTTTTACACTTGCATGACAATCATTTATTCAAGTTTAATATTAACTTGTTTTTACACTTGAATGTCAATCATTTATTCAAGTTTAACACTAATTAACTTCTTTTTACACTTGAATGACAATCATTTATTGAAATGTACTATTAATTAACTTCTTTTTACATTTAAATGACCATTTATTCAAGTTTAATATTAATAAACTTCTTTTTACACTTGAATGACAATCATTTATTCAAGTTTAACACTAACTTCTTTTTACACTTGAATGACAATCATTTATTCAAGTTTAACACTAACTTCTTTTTACACTTGAATGACAATCATTTATTCAAGTTTAACACTAACTTCTTTTTACACTTGAATGACAATCATTTATTCAAGTTTAATATTAATAAACTTCTTTTTACACTTGAATGACAATCATTTATTCGAGTTTAATATTAATAAACTTCTTTTTACACTTGAATGACAATCATTTATTCAAGTTTAACACTAACTTCTTTTTACACTTGAATGACAATCATTTATTCAAGTTTAATATTAATAAACTTCTTTTTACACTTGAATGACAATCATTTATTCAAGTTTAACACTAACTTCTTTTTACACTTGAATGACAATCATTTATTCAAGTTTAATATTAATAAACTTCTTTTTACACTTGCATGACAATCATTTATTCAAGTTTAATATTAAAAAAACGTCTTTTTACACTTAAATGACCATCATTTATTCAAGTTTAACACTAATTTCTTTTTACACTTGAATGACAATCATTTATTCAAGTTTAGTATTAACTTCTTTTTACACTTGAATAACAATCATTTATTCAAGTTTAACACTAATTTCTTTTTACACTTGAATGACAATCATTTATTCAAGTTTAATATTAATAAACTTCTTTTTACACTTGAATGACAATCATTTATTCAAGTTTAATATTAAAAAACTTCTTTTTACACTTAAATGACCATCATTTATTCAAGTTTAACACTAACTTCTTTTTACACTTGAATGACAATCATTTATTCAAGTTTAACACTAACTTCTTTTTACACTTGAATGACAATCATTTATTCAAATTTAATATTAATAAACTTCTTTTTACACTTGAATGACAATCATTTATTCAAGTTTAACACTAATTTCTTTTTACACTTGAATGACAATCATTTATTCAAGTTTAACACTAACTTCTTTTTACACTTGAATGACAATCATTTATTCAAGTTTAATATTAATAAACTTCTTTTTACACTTAAATGACCATAATTTATTCAAGTTTAACACTAACTTCTTTTTACACTTGAATGACAATCATTTATTCAAGTTTAATATTAATAAACTTCTTTTTACACTTGAATGACAATCATTTATTCAAGTTTAATATTAATAAACTTCTTTTTACACTTGAATGACAATCATTTATTTAAGTTTAACACTAACTTATTTTTACACTTGAATGACAATCATTTATTCAAGTTTAATACTAATTAACTTCTTTTTACACTTGAATAAATAATTTATTCAAGTTTAATGAGAGTTAACTCATTTTTACACTTGAATGACGATTGCTGTTGTTGATGAAGGTCTTAGGGTGACCTGGAACATTCGACTAGCTTTGAAAGAGTTTTAAAAAGGAGTCTGATGTGTTTGTGACGTTCCTGCGCAGCTGATCGACTTGACTTCTCCGCTCATCAAGTGGAGTCCAGAAGACAAGAAGGAGAACAACGCTCCGCTCATCAACTTGTCCTTCTGAGCGCCACTCTGGCCACGCCCCCTTTGTCAACTGTCAAAAACATGGAATTGTTTGTTGTCTTGCTGCTCTTTTTACTCCTTCTTGTCCAAATAAATGTTCAACATTTAAGTCTCTCTGTTTGCCCCAAAGTAAAGAATCAAACACAAAGATGTTTTATTCCTTTTATGTGCATATTTCATGACTAATGATATTTGAAACCATTGAAGGCTCCACCACACTTCTCTTACAATTGAACTCATATCATTTTTCATGAAGGCGGTCAAAATTGAGGTGTGAGAAGCACAGCATCTCTGTATATGACCCAATCCAAACAACCTTTCCCACTCATGCTGCAAAAAGTCAACACAACACAACCTGCTCACTCAACTGTGCGGACGTTATAAAACACAACACATAACTAGAAATTGCACCCATTTAAATCCCCTGCAATGCATGATGGGAAACATTGCAAAACACTCTCCACACTTCTCCATGTTTGACACATTTTAGCTGCCTGATGTTTCTGATTGATTACTAAACTTTAAGGTCGTCACAAGTAAACAAGGGAGGAGTCCAACTTTCACATACTTTTAATATCCAATTATATATACAGTATAATATATCTGTGTATATATATATATATATATGCACACATATTCATATACATACATATGTATTTTTTTAAACATTTTCTTGACTAAATATTTTTTATGGGCCTGCTGTGTGTGTGTGTGTGTGTATATATATATATATACACTTATATATGTTTATATATATAGGTGTATATACACATATAGGTGTGTATATATATATATATATATATATATATATATATATATATTGATATATGTATATATATATAGGTTTATATATATAGGTGTGTATATATACATATATAGGTGTATGTAAATATATAGATATATAAGTGTATATATATATATATACATGTATATGTAGATGTATATATAGATGTATGTATATATATAGGTGTGTGTATATATATACATATATAGGTGTGTGTATACATATATAGGTGTGTGTATATATACACACCTATATATACATATATAGGTGTGTATATATACATATATAGGTATGTATATATATGTATATATATATATAGGTGTGTATATGTATGTATATATATACACATATATAGGTGTGTATATGTATGTATATATATACACATATATAGGTGTGTGTGTATATATGTACAGTATATACATCTATATATACAGTATACATATATAGGTGTGTATATATATATATATATATAGTAGTATATATATATATACATATATAGGTTTATATATATATAGGTATATATATATATACAGGTGTATATATGTATATATATATATATACATATATACTGAGGTGTATATGTATATATATATATATATATATATATATATATATATATATATATATATATATATATATATATATATATACATATCTATATATATAGGTGTATACATACATATGTATATGAGCTTGTACAGCGGTGTGATAGATGATGTGTCATGGTGGTATCAAACCCGTATCACAAACGGTCCTGCATGGTATCAAAGTGGACGATGGAGCGGTCCCATGAAACCAAATCCACGTTGCTTTGCTCGAACGAACGAGACTTGATTTCTTCCAAACATTTTTGGACAATCGAGTACTCGCAACATCGATGACCTCCGACCTCCCGAGGCTTATTTTTTTTTGAACGTTTATGAAGGTCAAACACCCTCAAGTTCTCCAGCATGGACACGCCTTTCATCAGCTTGGATCAGGTGTACCTGCTTGTCCTAACGACACACACACACAAAGGCACATAAGCGCGGCTGGACGACAACAGGAAGTGACACATAGACGATTGTCACACATAGACAACAAGAAAGTGACATATAGTCACACACAGACAACAAGAAAGTGAAGATACATCTTAGGGTTTCTGACACAGGTGTGGACGACCAAGATGGTGGACAGCGAGGTCAGGCTGGAGGCCCTCTCGGCGCTGTGCCACGTCCCCGTCACCTCCTGCCAGTCTCCGGCCTGCGGGGACCTCCCCCTCCTGTCCATAAGGGGGTTCATCTCTGCCACTCTGGGCCGGTAAGGACCAAAAGACCCGTGTGGACCCTAAGTCCCTTGCAATCATGTTTATATGCACCTTTAAGGATCACTTCATTGATCCTAAAGGTTGAAGAAAGCATGTCACATCACATCAATAAGATCGTGAAAAGGGCATCTATATCAGTCCAATCCACTTTATTTATATAGCACATTTAAACAACAAAAATGCGTCCAAAGTGCTGCACAATAATATTAAAAACAATATTCAAATATTATCCTTAGCTCCACCAATGACTGAATAAAAACAAAAAATAAATAAATATCAAACCAATATAAAAATAAATATGATTAAAAACGATTTTAAAGGGTAAAACCAATCAAAACAGTAAATAGAAATCAAAATAAAAAAAACCCACAGAGGACCACACAACTCACGTAGTGTTAAAAGCCAAAGAATAAAAGTGGGTCTTAAGACGAGACTTAAAACACTCTACTATGACCCCGTTCGTCCAGGTTTACCCAACACCTGAAACGTGACAAATATCCACTTTAGCCGAAATGTATTTTGTGGCAGTTGCTATGTAGGATGGCGCTTTCCGTCATTTTTCAACAGACCGCATTGCAAAATGATTAAACCCGCCCTCTTCCTCTCACGCGAGATGGCGAGAATGATTTTTTAAATATTTTTTTATGCATTTGATAATGATGTATAGCTCTGATTTTGTGGATAAAAAAAACATTTTAGACATTTTATACTATTTTTTAACTTTTTCCTATGTTTTTGTTATCTTATCCGATTTTTTATTTATTTTTATTTTTTTACATTTGATCATTTTTTTTATTTCATTTTTCATTTATTTATTTATTTCAAGCAATGACATAAAAAAGTACAAAGTTCACAACACATAATATAAATTAATATATAATTCTGATTTTGTGGATAAAAAACATTTTATACATTTTATACTATTTTTTTCCTTTTTCCTTTGTTTTTGTTATCTTATCCAATTTTTTATTTTTTATTTTTACATTTGGTAACTTTCATTTCATTTTTTATTTATTTCAGGCAATGACATAAAAATGTACAAAAGTTGACAACACATAATAATATAAATTAATCTATAACTCTGATTTTGTGGATAAAAAAACATTTTATACTATTTTTTTTAACTTTTTCCTATGTTTTTGTTATCTTATCCAATTTTTTTTATTTTATTTTATTTTTTTACATTTGATCATTTTTTCATTTCATTTTTCATTTATTTATTTATTTCAGGCAATGACATAAAAAAGTACAAAGTTGACAACGCATAATAATATAAATTAATATATAACTCTGATTTTGTGGATAAAAAAACATTTTATACCATTTTTTACTTTTACCTATCTTTTTGTTATCGTATCGGATCGATACTGAAACGTTGATACAGAGGATACCAGCTCTTTATCGACTCTTAAAATCTTTTTTTTGATCCTTTAATTCAAAGTGTCCAAGCGTTTGCCGCCGAGGGCCACATGGTGAAAAGTCAAAGTATGTGGGGGCCACATTGGTATTTTATATTTTAAAAGAAGCGTTGTATTATTGGTGACTAAGTTTATATTGATTTTTTTTTTTAATTATTAGTTAAAATATTTCAGCTTTAATGATCACTTCATTGATCCTAAAGATTGAAGGAAGGGTGTCACATCAATAAGATTGTGAAAAGGGGATCTATATGACCCCGTTCGTCCAGGTTTACCCGACACCTGAAACGTGACAAATGTCCACTTTAGCCAAAATGTGTTTTGTGGCAGTTGCTATGTAGGATGGCGCTTTCCGTCATTTTCAACAGACCGCATTGCAAAATGATTAAACCGCCCTCTTCCTCTCACGCGAGATCGTGAGAATTTTCTTTTTTTTTTTTACATTTGGTAATGATGTATAACTCTGATTTTGTGGATAAAAAACATTTTATACTTTTTTTTTTTACTTTTTCCTATGTTTTTGTTATGAGTTTATTTCATTTTTAGTTTTTTTACACTTGGTAATTTTTACATTTCATTTTTCATTTATTTCAGGCAATGACATAAAAAAGTACAAAGTTGACAACACAATATAAATTAATATATATCTCAGATTTTGTGGATAAAAAAACATTTTATACCATTTTATACAATTTTTTTTACTTTTTCCTATGTTTTTGTTATCAGAGTTTATTTCATTTTTAGTTTTTTTACACTTGGTAATTTTTACATTTCATTTTTCATTTATTTCAGGCAATGACATAAAAAAGTACAAAGTTGACAACACAATATAAATTAATATATATCTCAGATTTTGTGGATAAAAAAACATTTTATACCATTATACTATTTTTTTTACTTTTTCCTATGTTTTATGTTATCCGATTTTTAATTATTTTTTTTACTTTTGGTAACTTTTTCTTTTTTTTTTATTGATTTATTTATTTCAGGCAATGACATAAAGTACAAAGTTGACAACACATAATATAAATTATAACTGTTTTTGTGGATTAAAAACATTTTATACTATTTTTTTACTTTTTCATGTTTTTGTTATCCGATTTTTATTTTATTTTATTATTTTTTTTACACTTGGTAATTTTTTCATTTCATTTTTCATTTATTTATTTCAGACCATGACATAAAAAAGTACAAAGTTGACAACACATAATATAAATTAATATATGACTCTGATTTTGTGGATAAAAAAACATTTTATACCATTTTTTACTTTTACCTATCTTTTTGTTATCGGATCGGGTCGATACCGAGGATACCAGCTCTGTATCGACTCTTAAAATCAAAATATTGGTACCTTTTGATCCTTTAATTCAAGAGTGTCCAAGCGTTTTCCACCAAGGGCCACATGGTGAAAAGTCAAAGTATGTGGGGGCCACATTGGTATTTTATATTTTAAAAGAAGCTTTGTATTATTGGTGACTGAGTTTATATAGATTTTTTTTCTAATACATAGCGCGACAAAATGTACGACAGCAAAAAGTACTATAACACAACGTAACGCCACATAACGTAACACACCTAAAATATTTGGGTGTACTTAAAAGTGTTTCTGTCGCAGTAACGCGGGACAAGGGGGACTTCTGATCGACGAGGACGAGTTCTTCGACTGTCGCTACGACTTCGACTTCACTCACCTCACTGACAAGGAGACTTTCTACCGAGGAGGGGAATTGTACCAGCGACCTTGTGGATGGCTGCGCATCGCTCTCAGGGTACTACTGCATTATTTCTGGCTGTGAAGTGCAGTTCTAATGACGGTCCAATAGGAGGCAGCCTGTGTCCAGTCTGCTTTTGATGTTGTTCAGTGCCAGCTGACTCAGCTTAGACTAAGTGCTCAATGAAAGACATCTAAGAAGTTATTTTCAAACAACAAACATTGAACACTCCAAAAATATCAACTGCTCATAAGGTTGAACTTTTTAAGTACTTGGAGATTGTTATTGATGAACACTCTTTTAAATCCCACAAAGAAACTTCAAATGGAACAGTTTTTCCTTTTAGAAACAAGTCTTGTTCTTCCCTACAAGTCAGGAAACGTTTGATTCTGAACACTTTTATGTATTTGCTAGATTATGGAGACTTGCTTTTTAGGAACATTTGTTTGGAAAAACTGGATGGTCTATATCACTGTGCCATCTGGAGGCCGCCTACAGCCACAGCTGTCGCAGCCGAGTCAGCGTAGATAAGTGCTGATGGTAAACCGTACAACATTTTACAGCACATGCAGAGCTCGATTAAGCAGCTGGATGCTCGTTATACTTCTAATGAAAACATTTCATTGGAGTTAATTTACAAACCCCGTTTCCATATGAGTTGGGAAATTGTGTTAGATGTAAATATAAACTGAATACAATGATTTGCAAATCCTTTTCAACCCATATTCAATTGAATGCACGACAAAGACAACATATTTGATGTTCAAACTCATAAACTTTATTTATTTTTTGCAAATAATAATAATTAACTTAGAATTTCATGGCTGAAACACGTGCCAAAGAAGTTGGGAAAGGGCATGTTCACCACTGTTACATCACCTTTTCTTTTAACAACACATATGCGGTCCTCTCCAAGGTTTCTCATAGTCATTCACATCGACGTCCCACTGGGGTGAGTTTTTCCTTGCCCGTATGTGGGCTTTGTACCGAGGATGTCGTTGTGGCTTGTGCAGCCCTTTGAGACACTTGTGATTTAGGGCTATATAAATAAAGATTGATTGATTGATTGAACACTCAATAAATGATTGGGATCTGAGGAAACTAATTGTTGAAGCTTTGAAAGTGGAATTCTTTCCCATTCTTGTTTTATGTAGAGCTTCAGTCGTTCAACAGTCCGGGGTCTCCGCTGTCGTATTTTACGCTTCATAATGCGCCACACATTTTCGATGGGGGACAGGTCTGGACTGCAGGCGGACCAGGAAAGTACCCGCACTCTTTTTTTAAATTTTTTTTTTTACGAAGCCATGCTCTTGTAACACGTGCTGAATGTGGCTTGGCACTGTCTTGCTGAAATAAGCAGGGGCGTCCATGAAAAAGACGGCGCTTAGATGGCAGCATATGTTGTTCCAAAACCTGTATGTACCTTTCAGCATTAATGGTGCCTTCATAGAAGTTACCCATGCCTTGGGCACTAATGCACCCCCATACCATCACAGATGTTGTTTTTTCAACTTTGCGTCGAAAACAGTCTGGGTGGTTCGCCGATGTCGAATATTTCCAAAAACAATATGAAATGTGGACTCGTCAGACCACAGAACACTTTTCCACTTTGCATGAGTCCATCTTAGATGATCTCGGGCCCAGAGAAGCCAGCGGCGTTTCTGGGTGTTGTTGATAAATGGCTTTCGCTTTGCATAGTAGAGCTTTAACTTGCACTTACAGATGTAGCGACCAACTGTATTTAGTGACAGTGGTTTTCTGAAGTGTTCCTGAGCCAATGTGGTGATATCCTTTAGAGATTGATGTCGGGTTTTTGATACAGTGCCGTCTGAGGGATCGAAGGTCACGGTCATTCAATTTTTTTGTTTCCGGCCATGCCGCTTACCTGCAGTGATTTCTCCAGATTCTCTGAACCCTTTGATGATTTTACGGACCGTAGATGTTGAAATCCCTAAATTCCTTGCAATAGCTGGTTGAGAAAGGTTTTTCTTAAACTGTTCAACAATTTGCTCGCGCATTTGTTGACAAAGTGGTGACCCTCGCCCCATCCTTGTTTGTGAAATAACTGAGCATTTCATGGAATCTACTTTTATACCCAATCATGGCACCCACCTGTTCCCAATTAGCCTGCACACCTGTGAGGTGTTCCAAATAAGTGTTTGATGAGCATTCCTCAACTTTATCAGTATTTATTGCCACCTTTCCCAACTTCTTTGTCACGTGTTGCTGGCATCAAATTCTAAAGTTAATGATTATTTGCAAAAAATTTTTTTTATCAGTTTCAACATCAAATATGTTGTTTTTGTAGCATATTCAACTGAAAATGGGTTGAAAATGATTTGCAAATCATTGTATTCCGTTTATATTTACATCTAACACAATTTCCCAACTCATATGGAAACAGGGTTTGTATAATGCATCTGGAGGTTGCCTACAGCCACAAAAAACTGCTGAGTCTACTTCCAATGTCAACACTGCCATCTGGTGGAGTAAAAAAAGAACTACATCAGGAGGTTGCCTACAGCCACAGCCAGTAAGCCTTTTCTATGGTCACTGTTGTTACTCTGACGTATAAACGCAGGTTGGCGACAAATACCCAGATGGCAACGCCTGGCTGGGCGAGCGAGGTTACTCCACCACCACCTGCTCCGTGGCGGGGGAGTGGCCCGTGTCCTACCACGGCACGTCCAAGAAGGGCGCTCAGGGCATCATCATGTGTGCTTACCAGGTAAGACCTCTTTCTTTTCCGTATGCAAGTGGCGACTATTGCTGGCAGCTACTCCGCAGCTAAGCACACAATAGCACACAAGCTAGACATGGGTAAAATGTGTCTATGGAAGTAACTTTGACAATGCATGATGGGTAAGAATGTAAAACAGTTGAAACTAGGACAAAGGTCGCAGTTTGACCCCGGAACTGACGAGCTGACCTCGTTGTTTGGGTGGGTAGGCGGGGCCGGGTCAGAGGTACGGCAGAGGGATCTACTCCACGCCCTACGTGGACAACGCCGTGGACTACAGCACAACCTTCGCGTCCAAGAAGACCGGCAAGGAGTACCAAGTGGTTCTGCAGAACCGGGTCAACCCGGCATACCGGCAGAAGCACAACAAGGGAAAGTACTGGCTGATACCGGTTCCCAAAGGCCTGACCCCGGCAGAGGAGCAGCAGCTGGTAGACAAGGCCATCCGTCCTTACGCTGTACTCATCAAGCAGATATAACATTTGTGTACTATAATATCTGTACTGTGAAAATATACTACTTCAAACGCTTGACTGAAATCATCCTTTTAGTATTAAACTGATAACTTTCCCTACCAAGTACCTACCTACCTCATCTAGCTACCTAGCTTAACTTCTTACCTGCCCCAAAATCCCTACCTACCTCCTTACTTACCAATCTAGCTCACTACTTCCTTACTTACTCTACTGACTTACAGTAGTACCTATCTACCTCCTAACTTACCTCCTTATCTACCTAGTACCAATCTCTTTACTTATCTATCTTAATTCCTTACCGACTGTACCTCTTTACCTACCTAGTACCTACTTCCTTACCTACCATCTAAACTCCCTACCTAATACCTACTCTCTTACCTACCCATCTTAACTCCATACATAGTATCTACTTTCTTACCTACCCAGCTTAACTCCCTACCTAGTACCTACTTTCTTACCTACCAATCTTAACTCCATACATAGTACCTACTTCCTTACCTACCCATCTAAACTCCCTACCAAGTACCTACTCTCTTACCTACCCATCTTAACTCCCTACCTAGTACCTACTCTCTTACCTACCCATCTTAACTCCCTACCTAGTACCTACTCTCTTACCTACCCATCTAAACTCCCTACCTAGTACCTACTTTCTTACCTACCCATCTTAACTCCCTACCTAGTACCTACTTTCTTACCTACCCAGTATAACTCCCTACATAGTACCTACTTTCTTGCCTACCTATCTTAACTCCTTTCATAGGTAGGTAAGAGAGTAGGTACTAGGTAGCGAGTTAAGATGGGTAGGTAAGAAAGTAGGTACTCGGTAGGGTGTTAAGATGGGTAGGTAAGAAAGTGGGTATTAGGTAGGGAATTTAGATGGGGAGGTAAGAAAGTAGGTACTATGTAGGGAGTTAAGATGGGTAGGTTAGAAAGTAGGTACTAGGTAGGGAATTTAGATGGGTAGGTAAGAAAGTAGGTACTAGGTAGGGAATTTAGATGGGTAGATAAGAAAGTAGGTACTAGGTAGGGTGTTAAGATGGGTAGGTAAGAAAGTAGGTATTAGGTAGGGAATTTAGATGGGGAGGTAAGAAAGTAGGTACTATGTAGGGAGTTAAGATGGGTAGGTAAGAAAGTAGGTACTAGGTAGGGAATTTAGATGGGGAGGTAAGAAAGTAGGTACTATGTAGGGAGTTAAGATGGGTAGGTAAGAAAGTAGGTACTAAGTAGGGAATTTAGATGGGTAGGTAAGAAAGTAGGTACTAGGTAGGGAATTTAGATGGGTAGATAAGAAAGTAGGTACTATGTAGGGTGTTAAGATGGGTAGTTAAGAAAGTAGGTACTAGGTAGGGAATTTAGATGGGTAGGTAAGAAAGTAGGCACTAAGTAGGGAATTTAGATGGGTAGATAAGAAAGTAGGTACTAGGTAGGGAATTTAGATGGGTAGGTAAGAAAGTAGGTACGAGGTAGGGAGTTAAGATGAGTAGGTAAGAAAGTAGGTACTAGGTAGGGAATTTAGATGGGTAGGTAAGAAAGTAGGTACGAGGTAGGGAGTTAAGATGAGTAGGTAAGAAAGTAGGTACGAGGTAGGGAGTTAAGATGAGTAGGTAGGAAAGTAGGTACTAGGTAAGTAATTTAGATGGGTAGGTAAGAAAGTAGGTACTAGGTAGAGAGTTAAGATGGGTAGGTAAGAAAGTAGGTACTAGGTAGGGAGTTAAGATAGGTAGTAGATAGTACCTACTCTCTTACCTACCCATCTAAAAAATTACAACAAATTACTGTAAATAAGATTATATGTACAACAAATTACTGATATCTGATTAAAATGACAACAAATTACTGTAAATTTGACTAAAATTACAACACATTACTGTAAATAAGATTATATGTACAACAAATTACTGTAAATTTGGCTAAAAGTACAACAAATTACTGTAAATAAGATTATATGTACAACAAATTACTGATATCTGATTAAAATGACAACAAATTACTGTAAATTTGACTACAATTACTGTACATGGGATTAAAATGACAACAAATTACTGTAAATAAGATTATATGTACAACAAATTACTGTAAATTTGGCTAAAAGAACAAATTACTGTAAATTTGACTAAAATGACAAATTACTGTAAATAAGATTATATGTACAACAAAGTACTGTAAATTTGGCTAAAAGAACAACAAATTACTGTAAATTTGGCTAAAAGTACAACAAATGACTGTAAATAAGATTATATGTACAGCAAATTACTGTAAATTTGGCTAAAAGTACAACAAATGACTGTAAATAAGATTATATGTACAACAAATTACTGTAAATTTGGCTAAAAGTACAACAAATTACTGATATCTGATTAAAATGACAACAAATTAATGTAAATGTGACTAAAATTACTGTACATGTGATTAAAATGACAACAAATTACTGTACATTTGACTAAAATGATAACAAATGACTGTAAATGTGATGAAAATGACAACAATGTACTGTAAATAGAAAATAGTATCTGTTATCTTTCGAGTAAAACTCCTCCATCAGGAGGTTGCCTACAGCCACATCAATAGCTGGGAGGTGGATGTCTTCATCACATTTGTTATAATAATTGATCATTCTAGCAGGCATTTAGCATGAGGTGAAATCTGATGAGGAATTGAACGCTGACACTTTTGCAGCAAAGCTAAGAATCAAGTAGCCTGATTAGCATGTGGACATTTTCCCACCCCAGCTAAAGATATTCCACGTGGGAAAGTTGCGCGTGTTTTCAAGGCCAAGTTGATCATGTGATGGAGGCTTTAAAGACGGCGGCGTGCAGTGGCGCTTACACCTCGCCGCCATGACGCTCATCGCCTTCTCGCTGCTCACGCTGCTGCTGGCCTGGCGTGGCGGCTCTGCCCTGCAGGAGGTCAGTGTACGTCGCATTGATGCTAACGCTACATTTACTGATCCAGGATCTGTCAGTTCTTGTTTACATTGTAGCTGAAACACAGCAGAGATGCTAACGGTACAATTACTGATCCAGGATCTGTCAGTCCTTGTTTACATTGTAGCTGAAACACAGCAGAGATGCTAACGGTACAATTACTGATCCAGGATCTGTCAGTCCTTGTTTACATTGTAGCTGAAACACAGCAGAGCTGCTAATGCTACATTTACTGATCCAGGATCTGTCAGTCCTTGTTTACATTGTAGCTGAAACACAGCAGAGATTCAAACACTACATTTACTGATCCAGGATCTGTCAGTCCTTGTTTACATTGTAGCTGAAACACAGCAGAGCTGCTAATGCTACATTTACTGATCCAGGATCTGTCAGTCCTTGTTTACATTGTAGCTGAAACACAGCAGAGATTCAAACACTACATTTACTGATCCAGGATCTGTCAGTCCTTGTTTACATTGTAGCTGAAACACAGCAATGATGCTAATGCTGCATTTACTGATCCAGGATCTGTCAGTTTTTGTTTACATTGTAGCTGAAACACAGCAGAGATGCTAACGCTACATTTACTGATCCAGGATCTGTCAGTCCTTGTTTACATTGTAGCTGAAAAACAGCAGAGATTCTAACGCTACATTTACTGATCCAGGATCAGTCCGTTCTTGTTTACATTGTAGCTGAAACACAGCAGAGATGCTAATGCTACATTTACTGATCCAGGATCTGTCAGTCCTTGTTTACATTGTAGCTGAAACACAGCAGAGATGCTAATGCTACATTTACTGATCCAGGATCTGTCAGTTCTTGTTTACATTGTAGCTGAAACACAGCAGAGATGCTAATGCTACATTTACTGATCCAGGATCTGTCAGTCCTTGTTTACATTGTAGCTGAAACACAGCAAAGATTCAAACACTACATTTACTGATCCAGGATCTGTCAGTCTTTGTTCACATTGTAGCTGAAACACAGCAGAGATTCTCACGCTACATTTACTGATCCAGGATCTGTCAGTTCTTGTTTACATTGTAGCTGAAACACAGCAAAGATGATAATGCTACATTTACTGATCCAGGATCTGTCAGTTTTTGTTTACATTGTAGCTGAAACACAGCAAAGATTCGAACGCTACATTTACTGATCCAGGATCTGTCAGTCCTTGTTTACATTGTAGCTGAAACAGAGCAGAGATGCTAACGCTACATTTACTGATCCAGGATCTGTCAGTTCTTGTTTACATTCTAGCTGAAACACAGCAAAGATGCTAACGCTACATTTACTGATCCAGGATCTGTCAGTACATTGTAGCTGAAACATAGCAGAGATGCTAACGCTACATTTACTGATCCAGGATCTGTCAGTCCTTGTTTACATTGTAGCTGTAACACAGCAGAGATGCTAACGCTACATTTACTGATCCAGGATCTGTCAGTCCTTGTTTACATTGTAGCTGAAACACAGCTACGATGCTAATGCTACATTTACTGATCCAGGATCTGTCAGTGTCTGAGCTTCTGTGGCGCGCCAACAAAGATGTGGGTAAGAATTAAAGCAACAGTAAGAAACATTTCCATGCTCCCTGGCTCTGCCTACTGGTGACAAGTGGAGTTGATGTTGTTTGCAGTTCACTCAGTAGATGAACCTCTGGTGGTGGATGACATCGCGTACGAGCCAAACGAGCAGAAGAACGCTGACCCGTGCACTTCTAGAGGATGCATGTGGCCCAAAGATCCACTCTCCGGGAAAGTCTTTGTGCCTTATGTCATCGCCTCGCATTATTGTGAGCACCATGCAACTCTACCACTTTGTATTTACATTACTGATACACTCTACCACTTTGTATTTACATTACTGATATACTCTACCACTTTGTATTTACATTACTGATACACTCTACCACTTTATATTTACATTACTGATATACTCTACCACTTTGTATTTACATTACTGATAATACCCTCCCAATTTGTATTTACATTACTGAGAATACTCTACCACTTTATATTTACATGACTGATGTACTCTACCACTTTATATTTACATTACTGATACACTCTACCACTTTATATTTACATTACTGATACACTCTACCACTTTATATTTACATTAATGACAATAAGAGTACTCTACCACTTTGTATTTACATTACTGATAATACTCTACCACTTTGTATTTACATTACTGATATACTCTACCACTTTGTATTTACATTACTGATAAACTCTACCACTTTGTATTTACATTACTGATAATACTCTCCCACTTTGTATTTACATTACTGAGAATACTCTACCACTTTATATTTACATGACTGATATACTCTACCACTTTATATTTACATTACTGATACACTCTACCACTTTATATTTACATTACTGATAATACCCTCCCACTTTGTATTTACATTACTGAGAATACTCTACCACTTTATATTTACATTACTGATACACTCTACCACTTTATATTTACATTACTGATACACTCTACCACTTTATATTTACATTACTGATACACTCTACCACTTTATATTTACATTACTGATAATAAGAGTACTCTACCACTTTGTATTTACATTACTGATACACTCTACCACTTTGTATTTACATTACTGATATACTCTACCACTTTGTATTTACATTACTGATACACTCTACCACTTTATATTTACATTACTGATATACTCTACCACTTTGTATTTACATTACTGATAATACCCTCCCAATTTGTATTTACATTACTGAGAATACTCTACCACTTTATATTTACATGACTGATGTACTCTACCACTTTATATTTACATTACTGATACACTCTACCACTTTATATTTACATTACTGATACACTCTACCACTTTATATTTACATTAATGACAATAAGAGTACTCTACCACTTTGTATTTACATTACTGATAATACTCTACCACTTTGTATTTACATTACTGATATACTCTACCACTTTGTATTTACATTACTGATAAACTCTACCACTTTGTATTTACATTACTGATAATACTCTCCCACTTTGTATTTACATTACTGAGAATACTCTACCACTTTATATTTACATGACTGATATACTCTACCACTTTATATTTACATTACTGATACACTCTACCACTTTATATTTACATTACTGATAATACCCTCCCACTTTGTATTTACATTACTGAGAATACTCTACCACTTTATATTTACATTACTGATACACTCTACCACTTTATATTTACATTACTGATACACTCTACCACTTTATATTTACATTACTGATACACTCTACCACTTTATATTTACATTACTGATAATAAGAGTACTCTACCACTTTGTATTTACATTACTGATATACTCTACCACTTTGTATTTACATTACTGATATACTCTACCACTTTATACTTACATTACTGATAAACTCTACCACTTTATATTTACAATACTGATATACTCTACCACTTTGTATTTACATTACTGATATACTCTACCACTTTATATTTACATTACTGATATACTCTACCACTTTATATTTACATTACTGATAATACTCCACCACTTGATATTTACATTACTGATATACTCTACCACTTTATATTTACAATACTGATATATTCTACCACTTTATATTTACATTACTGATATACTCTACCACTTTATATTTACATTACTGATATACTCTACCACTTTGTATTTACATTACTAAGAGTACTCTACCACTTTGTTTTTACATTACTGATATACTCTACCACTTTGTATTTACATTACTGATATACTCTACCACTTTATATTTACATTACTGATATACTCTACCACTTTATATTTACATTACTGATATACTCTACCACTTTGTATTTACATTACTACCACTTTGTATTTTTATTTCTGATAATACTCTACCACTTTGTATTAACATTACTAAGAGTACTCTACCACTTTGTTTTTACATTACTGATATACTCTACCACTTTGTATTTACATTACTGATAATACTCTACCACTTTGTACTTACATTACTACCACTTTGTATTTTTATTTCTGATAATACTCTACCACTTTATATTTACATTACTACCACTTTGTATTTTTATTACTGATGATGCTCTGCCACTAGGTATTTAAATTACTGCCTGTACTCTACCAGTTTGTTAAAGTGTTTACTGAGATTTCACATTACTCCAAGTCCTGCACTACTTTGTACAATTGTCATACATATATTACTGCACATCTATTTTTCTTTGTAAATACATAACATCACTGTGTACTGCCTGTTAGTAAAGAGTAATGTGTGAGTACCATGTTGTAATACTGTCAGTATTCTACCATATTGTACTGAATACTCTTGTGATTTGTACTCTTATTAGTCTTGAAGAACTCTTCCAACTTAAGGAATACTCTACCATATTTGAACCACATTTGTCTGAGTGCTCTACCAGTTTGTAAAGACCTTACTGTGAGTGCTCTACCAGTTTGTAAAGACGTTACTGTGAGTGCTCTACCAATTTGTAAAAACGTTACTGTGAGTGCTCTACCAGTTTGTAAAGACGTTACTGTGAGTGCTCTACCAGTTTGTAAAAACGTTACTGTGAGTGCTCTACCAGTTTGTAAAGACGTTACTGAGTACTCTATCAGTTTGCGATGACATTACAGTGCTGTGAGTGCTATTGTAATAACACATTACAAACTGGTAGAGTAAACACAGTAAACACTTCAACTGTAGTTGGCAGTAATGAGATTACTCTGGCATGTTCGGTGACTTATGAACTTTCCTCCTCAGCATCTCGTGAGCGCTCCATCATCTTGCGTGGCCTGACGTCCTTCGACTCGGTCTCCTGCATCCGCTTCGTGCCGCGCACCAACCAGAGAGACTACCTGACCATTCAGTCCAACAACGGGTACCCACCTCCCTACCTACTTAGTACCTATCAACCAAGTACCTACATACATACTTCCCTACCTATCTATATACTTCCCTACCTAGTACCCACCTACCTCCTTATTTACCTACCTAGTTCTGCCTCATTACCTACGTGGAATGGAACTTTGTCAGTGTATTTAATTTTCAGTACAAACCCATAAATAGCTACCTATCTACCTTCCTACCTTGTACCTAATTACCTTCCTATCCATCTCCTTACTTACCTCCCTATCTACTTCCCACCTACTTAGGTAAGGAGTTAGGTACTACCTACTTCCCTACCTAGTACCTACCTACCTACTTATCTATGACCTACATCCTTAACCAACTAGTGTCCTACCTAGTTCCTACCATTCCCCCAACCTACTATCTACTTCCCTACCTACTTAGGTAAGGAGTTAGTTACTACCTACTTTCCTACCAAGTACCTACTTACCTATCTAGAACTTTCCTTACCTAACGGCTGTCCTACCTAGTTCCTACCTTTCCCCCAACCTACTATCTACTTCCCTACCTACTTAGGTAAGGAGTTAGGTACTACATACTTCCCTACCAAGTACACACTTACATATCTAGAACCTACATCCTTACCTAACTACTGTCCTACCTAGTTCATACCTTTCCCCCAACCTACTATCTACTTCCCTACCTACTTAGGTAAGGAGTTAGGTACTACATACTTCCCTACCAAGTACCTACCTACCTATCTAGAACCTACATCCTTACCTAACTACTGTCCTACCTAGTTCCTACCTTTCCCCCAACCTACTATCTACTTCCCTACCTACTTAGGTAAGGAGTTACAGTAGGTACTACATACTTCCCTACCAAGTACCTACCTACCTACCTAGAACTTTCCTTACCTAACGACTGTCCTACCTAGTTCCTACCTTTCCCCCAAACTACTATCTACTTCCCTACCTAGTATCTACCTCCCTACCCACAGTACTACTTACAGTATTTACTAGACTAGTCAAATGTGTTGTTGCCTGTCCCCAGCTGTTACTCCTACGTGGGTCGCCGAGGCAACAGCCAGACCTTGTCTCTGGACCGCCAGGGCTGCTTGTACCACAGCACCGTCCAGCACGAGCTGCTGCACGCTCTGGGCTTCAACCACGAGCAGTGTCGCTCCGACAGGGACCGACACATCCGGATCCTGTGGGAGAACATCCAGCCTGGTCAGCGCACGCACACACCAGTGAATTATTGCTGTTATTAGATGTTACAATAATTAGCTTCATTAGCTATAACAGGACTAAGATGTTTAGTTCAGATAGTTCAGCATATATTTTATATCTTGATCTATACTCTTAAAAATTCATAAACTGAAAGAAAAGATGGGTCCCTTGGTTGTCCGATCCTCGGCTATGGAAGCTAGCTCTTGAGACGTGGACCTCGCTGGGGGGAATGGAGCCTGAGCTGGTGCGCGAGGTGGAGAAGTTCTGGCTGGATCTAGTCGGACTCCCTTCGACGCACAGCAAGGGCTCTAGAACCAGTCCTCTCCAGAGGGGCTGGACTCTCTTCCACTCTGGCATTGCTCGACTTACAGCCTGTATGTTGGAGTAGACGAGGAACGGGTCCTGACTGTTGTTTGTGCTTATGCACCAAACAGCAGTTCAAAGTACCCGCCCTTTTTGGATTCACTAGACGGAGTACCGAAGAGTGCTGCCCCAGATGATTCCCTTGTTCTACTGGGGGACTTCAATGCTCACATTGGCAACGACAGTGAAACCTGGAGAGGCATGATTGGGAGAAATGGTCGCCCGGATCTAAACCTGAGTGGTGTTTGGTTATTTGACTTCATCACAGATTAGCAATACAGAACACCATGTTCAAACATAAGCATGTCCATACGTGCACATGGCACCTAGGACAAACCTGCTCAGTGGCCTTGTGGTTAGAGTGTCCGCCCTGAGATTTGTAGGTCGTTAGTTCAAACCCCGGCTGAGTCATACCAAAGAGTATAAAAATGGGACCCATTACCTCCCTGCTTGGCACTCAGCATCAAGGGTTGGAATTGGGGGTTAAATCACCAAAATGATTCCCGAGTGCGGCCACCGCTGCTACTCACTGCTCCCCTCACTCCCAGGGGGTGGAACAAGGGGATGGGTCAAATTCTGAGGGTAATTTCACCACACCTAGTGTGTGTGTAACTATCAGTGGTACTTTAACTTTTTAACTTTAGGCTGTAGTTTGATGATTGACTTTGTGGTTGTGTCATCGAATTTGCGGCCTCATGTTTTAGACACTTGGGTGAAGAGAGGGGCGGGGCTTTCCATCGATTACTACCTGGTGGTGAGTTTGCTCCGACGGTGGGGGAGTGTACCAGTCAGACCTGGCAGGCCCAAACACATTGTGAGGGTTTGCTTGGAACGTCTGGCAGAGTCTCCCGCCAGAGAGTTTCAATTCCTGCTTTCGGAGGAACTTTGAACATGAACTTTGAACATGAACTTTGAACATGAACTTTGAACATCCGCTGCCTCAGAAGGGGGAAGCAGTGCATTGTTACACCTTGTACAGTGAGGATGGTGTGCTGCTGACCTTGACTCAGGATGTTGTGGATCGCTGGTGAAGGGAATACTTAGAAGACCTCCCCAATCCTATCTACACGTCTTCCTTTGAGGAAGCATTGCCTGGAGATTCTGTATTGGACTCTCCTATTTCTGAGGCTGAGGTTGCCGAGGTAGTTAAAAAGCTCCTCAGTGGCAGGGCCTCGGGGATGGATGACATCAGCCCAGAGTTCCTTAAGGCTCTAGATGCTGTGCGTCTGTGTTGGTTGACAAGAGTCTGCAACATTGCGTGCACATCGGGGTCGGTGCCTCTGGATTGGCCGACCGGGGTGGTGGTTCCTCTTTTTAAGACGATGAACCAGTGGGTGTGTTTCAACAATTGAGGGATCACACCCCTCAGCCTTCCTGGTAAGGTATATTCAGGTTAGGCCAGATAGTCGAACCTCGGATTCAGGGGGAGTATTGTGGTTTTCGTCCTGGTCCTGGAACCGTGGACCAGCTCAATACTCTTGGCAGGATCATTGAGGGTGCATAGGAGTTTGCACAACCGGTCCCCATGTGCTTTGTGGACTTGGAGAAGGCATTCGACCGAGTCCCTCGAGGAGGCCTTGTGGGGAGTGCTCAGAGAGTACGGCGGTCCGCTCCCTGTATGATCGGTGTCAGAACTTGGTACAAATTGCCGGCAGTAAGTCAGATCCCTTTGCCAGGGAGGATTGGACTCCGCCAGGGCTGCCCTTTGTCACCGGTTCTGTTCATAACTTATATGGACAGAATTTCTAGGCGCAGTCAGGGCGTTGAGGGGATCTGGTTTGTTGGCTGCGGGATTAGGTCTCTGCTTTTTGCAGATAATGTGGTCCTGCTGGCTCCATCTGGCCAGGATCTTCAGCTCTCACTGGATTGGTGTGAAGGGACTGAGATGTCCGAGTTTATGGTTCTTGCCCAGAAAAGAGTGGAGTGGAGTGGAGTGGAGATCTTGCCCTAAGTGGAGGAGTACCTCTGAGTCTTAAAGGAAGAGTGATGCGGAAAAAGAACTCCTACAATAGATATAGTGCAGAGTATACTACAGTAGATACAGTGCAAAGTATACTACAGTATATACAGTGTTTGGAGTATTCCACAGTACATAGTGTATACAACAGTGTGGAGTATACTACAGTAGATACAGTGCATACAGTATATTCTGTGTATACCGTACGTACAGTATATAGTATATTGTTTCCCTCAGGTTGGGAGTACGCCTTCGACAAGATGAACACACTGAACATGAACACGCCTTACGACTACAAGTCTGTCATGCAGTACCACAGGTTTGTCTTGCTTTCATTTTGGTTATTTTTTTAAATCATTTTCTATCAACTGACAAGTATTGGGACATGGCTCTCCACCAATGAAGGACGGTTGTGCCTTCATCTTGCTTCTGATTGGACGATAGTTTGCACACATTTAGAGCATGAAGACACGCTTGGAGGAGTCTGGTGACCTCTGACCTCACATCAAGTGTGTGTGTGTGTGTGTGTGCGACGCCACAGGTACGCCTTCTCCGGCAACAACAAGCCCACCATGATGCCCATCCCCAACGCCAACGTCAACTTCGGCGACGCCACCCAGATGAGCAGCAACGATGTCCGCAGGGTGAACGCATTGTACAAGTGCTGAGTTCAGTACGACACCAAACATCTTATTTTCATCCTCTCACTCACGTTTTAAAGCATCAAAATGTCATCAAGGAAAAAGTTTTTCTGAATGACAATATTTTCATGTCATCTTTCTGTCTGCCGGCAGGTGGCGACATCACAACCAGGGCACCAGAAAAAGTCGCTGGATTAGTCACTAGTAGACAAATGGATTCTTATCGAAAAAATAAAAATGTTTTAATCCATTTTAAAACATATTTTTAAAAATGGATTCTTATTGAAATACATTTAAAAAAAATAAATAAAAACAATTCTAAATCGATTTTCAAACATTTTTAAACATGGTTTCTTATTGAAAAAAACAAACATTTTTTTAAAATTGATTTTCAAACATATTTTAAAAAATTGATTCTTAATGAAAAAAATAAAAATAAACATGTTTTAATCGATTTTCAAACATATTTTAAAAAACTGATTCTTATTGAAAGAAAAAAAAATACTACACTATACTACACCACACTGAGCTACAATGAGTACTATTATTATACACATTATTCATTGCTATACCAGTACTATACTATAGTATACTACATCACACTGAGCTACAATGAGTATACTACTATTATTATACACATTATACATTGCCATATCTGTACTATACTATAGTATACTGAGCTATACTACACTATACCACACTGAGCTACAATGAGTATACTACTATTATTATATACATTGCCATACAATGCTATACCTGTTCTATACTATAGTATACTGAGCTATACTACACTACATTATACTATACCACACTGAGCTACAATGAGTATACTACTGTTATTATGCACATTATACATTGCTATACACTGTGCCTGTACTATTCTATAGTATACTGAACTATACTACACTACACTACTATACCACACTGAGCTACAATTAGTATACTACTATTATTTTACACATTATACATTGCTATACTACACTATACCTGTACTATACTATAGTACAGTGGTTCTCAAATGGGGGTACATGTACCCCTGGGGGTACTTGAAGGTATGCCAAGGGGTACGTGAGATTTTTTTTAAATATTCTAAAAATAGCAACAATTCAAAAATCCTTTATAAATATATTTATTGAATAATACTTCAACAAAATATGAATGTAAGTTCATAAACTGAACATCAAATCAAGTAGGCTATTCCATTCATTACAATGCAACAATGCAATATTCAGTGTTGACAGCTAGATTTTTTGTGGACATATTTATAATTGAATCACTTGTTTATTTTTCAACAAGTTTTTAGTTATTTTTATATCTTTTTTTTCCAAATAGTTCAAGAAAGACCACTACAAATTAGCAATATTTTGCACTGTTATGCAATTAATAAATCAGAAACTGATGACATAGTGCTGTATTTTACTTCTTTATCTCTTTTTTTCAACCCAAAATGCTTTGCTCTGATTAGGGGGTACTTGAATTAAAAAAAATTTTCACAAGGGGTACATCACTGAAAAAAGGTTGAGAACCACTGCACGGGGCCTCACCTGCCATCATGGGAAGAAAAAAAATGTAAAAAGAAAAAAAAAAAATTAAATTGTTATATGTATCCAGTGATTATACTATAAAGTTATTTTCCATTTAACTTCACCAGTTTTAGATTATTTTTATTCAAAATCGCTGAATTTTCACATTCGCCGTTCAAATACTGAGAAGAGACGGTGCGGTGATCAGCAGCCAGTTGAGGCACGTCACTCAGTGCCTCAACATGGATTGCGGACTCGGCTAACTGCTGGCCTGCTGTGCAGTGAGACTGTATTGCTATATAAATTATATTATACATTTCCATAGTTTAGTTAGCTGAGGTATATAATGTACAGTGTATTTGGTCAACAACTGTATGTGTGTAACGTATTTCTTGTGCTGAGCGATCATAAAACTGCTGCGAAGACGCACTGTGTGAGGCTCGCGTAACCCCGCCTCCTGGTGCCGGTTAAGGCACCTCCGCCGCAGACTACACCCCCCGACGGGAGCGCCACACCAACCAAAGCCCACACCCAAACCCTCCACGTGCAAGACCGAATCCACCCAAAAAAAGTCACTTAACAAGAAGCCAAAAAGTGCAAAAAAAACTTTGCTCGCGCCGGAGGAGCCGTGAACGACTGCAGGGACACAACATTAGGTACACCGGCAGACTGCAGCACGGATTTCATATTTCATTCATTCACAACTCCTCCAACACGAACACCACTGTTCCCGCACTTATAAGTAAAGGTAAGACCATAATAACGTTTTTTTTATTAAATGTGCTTTTTTGTGTGCTACAGTTTGTATGTGTAAAGTTAAAGTTAAGTTAAAGTACCAATGATTGTCACACACACACTAGGTGTGGTGAAATTTGTCCTCTGCATTTGACCCATCCTCTTGCTCACTCTCTGGGATGTGAGGGGAGCAGTGGGCAGCAGCGGCGCCGCGCCCGGGAATAATTGTTGGTGATTTAACCCCCAATTCCAACCCTTGATGCTGAGTGCCAAGCAGGGAAGAATGCTGGTATGAGCTTTTAAACATAACCCGTTAACTGCTGCCAATCAAATGGTGAATAAGATACTCTTTAGGGTTCATATGTTTGTAAATCTGACTGTGATGAAGTCAGTGCCTCACCAGTCATGAACCTCACCGCACGTCACTGATACATTGCTATACCAGTACTATACTATAGTATACTGAGCTATACTACACTATACTATACCACACTGAGCTACAATGAGTATACTACTATTATTATACACATTACACATTGCTATACCTGTACTATACTATAGTATACTGAGGTATACTACACTATACTATACCACACTGAGCTACAATGAGTATACTACTATAATTATACACATTATACATTGCCATACGATGCTATACCTGTTCTATACTATAGTATACTGAGCTATACGACACTACATTATCCTATACCACACTGAGCTACAATGAGTATACTACTGTTATTATACACATTATACATTGCTATACCTGTACTATACTATAGTATACTGAGCTATACTACACTATACTATACTATACCACACTGAGCTACAATGAGTATACTACTATAATTGTACACATTATACATTGCCATACGATGCTATACCTGTTCTATACTATAGTATACTGAGCTATACGACACTACATTATCCTATACCACACTGAGCTACAATGAGTATACTACTGTTATTATACACATTATACATTGCTATACCTGTACTATACTATAGTATACTGAGCTATACTACACTATACTACTATACCACACTGAGCTACAATTAGTATACTATTATTTTACACATTATACATTGCTATACCTGTACTATACTATAGCATACTGCAGTGATGTGCAGTCACTAGAGGCAGGTGAGGCCCTGCCTCACCTGCCATCATGGAAAGAAAAAACATGTAAAAAGAAAAAAAAAAATTAAATTGTTATATGTATCCAGTGATTATACTATAAAGTTATTTTCCATTTAACTTCACCAGTTTTAGATTATTTTTATTCAAAATCGCTGAATTTTCACATTTGCCGTTCAAATACTGAGAAGAGACGGTGCGGTGAACAGCAGCCAGTTGAGGCACGTCACTCAGTGCCTCAACATGGATTGCGCAATGACTCGGCTAACTGCTGGCCTGCTGTGCAGTGAGACTGTATTGCTATATGAATTATATTATACATTTCCATAGTTTAGTTAGCTGAGGTATATAATGTACAGTGTATTTTGTCAACAACTGCATGTGTGTAAAGTATTTCTTGTGCTGAGCGATCATAAAACGGCTGCAAAAGACGCACTGGCTGAGGCTCGCCTCCTGCACCCCCGCCGTAGATTGTTATATCAACTAAAGCCCACACTTAAACTTTCTACGTGCAAGATTGAATCTATTTAAAAAAATTATTTCATAAGAAGCCAAAAAGTGCAAAAACAATAATGTTGGTGTTGGAGGAGTTGTGAATGACTGCTGGGACACAACATTAGATACACTTGCAGACTGCAGGTGTACCTAATTCACAACTCCTCCAACACAAACATTATTGTTTTTGCACTTTTTGGCTTCTTATTAAATAACTTTTGTAACCTATTTTCATGGGCTTTCCTCTTTGTGATGTTAAGTTCCTGTTATGCGCTGTTATACAGTATAAGCCTTGAGCTCTTATTTTGAAGGCGCTAAGAGCAGAAGTGATGTCACGTTGTGGAGATTTTTGAAAGAAGGTAAATAAAGTGGTCCTCGTGTAAACTGGAGCCTCCGTGTTTGTTATTTTGTAGTTTCATACAGTATAGGCGACATTTATAAACCCTCGGTTACACTTTTTTAAATAGATTCAATCTTGCACGTGGAAAGTTTAAGTGAGGGCTTTAGTTGCGGCGCATGGACTTAATTTCTAAGTAAAGGTAAGACCATAATAACGTTTTTTTTAATTAAATGTGCTTTTTTGTGTGCTACAGTTTGTATGTGTAAAGTTAAAGTTAAGTTAAAGTACCAATGATTGTCACACACACACTAGGTGTAATGAAATGTGTCCTCTGCATTTGACCCAACCCCTGGTGGGCAGCAGCGGCGCCGCTCCTGGGAATCCTTTTTGGTGATTTAACCCCCAATTCCAACCCTTGATGCTGAGTGCCAAGCAGGGAAGAATGCTGGTATGAGCTTTTAAACATAACCCGTTAACTGCTGCCAATCAAATGGTGAATAAGATACTCTTTAGGGTTCATATGTTTGTAAATCTGACTGTGATGAAGTCAGTGCCTCACCAGCCATCAACCTCACCACACGTCACTGGACTATACTATAGTATACTGAGCTATACTACACTATACTACTATACCACACTGAGCTACAATTAGTATACTACTATTATTTTACACATTATACATTGCTATACCTGTACTATACTATAGTATACTGAGTTATACTATACTATACCACACTGAGCTACAATGAGTATACTACTATTATTATACATTGCTATACTCGACTGTACTATAGTAGCCTGAGCCATACTACACTTCACCACACTACACCATGATATTACACTCCACCATAGCAGAGTATACGCTAGTACAACTAGTAACACTAGATTAGTGACGATGTCCATCACGGAGGACATTTCACATCAGGACTTGTCTTCCTGCTCAGACACGCCCCCCCCCTCCCCCTCCACCACGAGCCCACCTCCATTAGGCGCCCCCCCCCTCCGCCGGCCGCCATCGTCATTCTTCCTCACGGCGCCGAGCTGGCGTCCTCTCCCCCGCCGAGCCAGCGTCTTCCCCGTCCGGCGGACACTCGGGGCAGCGACACGCGTGGTATAGCGAGCGTTTCGATGGCCGCCGCTCTCGACGTGACTTCCTGGCGTCCGGCAGCAGCGCACTAGTTGACGAGGCGGAGGAGCTCCGCGCACAGTGCGAAGATGGCGTCGGAGGGAGCCAGCGGCCAGCAGCCTCCTCCGGTGCAAGCCCTCACCACGGTCGACACGGTAAGACACGGCGACGGTCGCGGAGGTCCGCGCCTTTTGTCTGCTTCTTGTTAAGAGGCGGGGGGAGAGAGACGCGGTGGGACGGAGCAGCGGTGGTCCTTGACACAATAATACCCGAGCTCGGTGTTAGCACGGCCACCGGAACCGAACCGGAACCCCCCCCCCCCCACGCACCCCCCTCCCCTTTCCCCCTGACATAATGACGAGCTTTTTCGTTTGCTGTACTTCGTGATGGACATTTCTTTTGTTCGCCTCAAGGCTTCTGACAACCTTGTCCCGTGATGGACACACACACACACACACACACACACACACACACACACACACACACACACACACACACACTGCACTTAAAAACATTTTTTGTAGTGTGTCACTGTTCTGTGTGAACGGCACCCACGCAGACTAGTGTGTCAAAGTTCACCTGGTTGGGTGGGTTTGGCAACCCAAAACGTTGAAAGAGCCATATTGGACCAAAAAAAAAATTAAAAGCCTTATATAAGTGTTATAATGAAGGCAACACATGATGTACAAAACCCGTTTCCATATGAGTTGGGAAATTGTGTTAGATGTAAATATAAACGGAATACAATGATTTGCAAATCATTTTCAACCCATATTCAGTTGAATATGCTACAAAGACAACATATTTGATGTTCAAACTGATAAACATTTTTTTGTGTGTGCAAATAATCATTAACTTTAGAATTTGATGCCAGCAACACGTGACAAAGAAGTTGGGAAAGGTGGCAATAAATACTGATAAAGTTGAGGAATGCTCATCAAACACTTATTTGGAACATCCCACAGGTGTGCAGGCAAATTGGGAACAGGTGGGTGCCATGATTGGGTATAAAAGTAGATTCCATGAAATGCTCAGTCATTCACAAACAAGGATGGGGGCGAGGGTCACCGCTTTGTCAACAAATGCGCGAGCAAATTGTTGAACAGTTTAAGAAAAACCTTTCTCAACCAGCTATTGCAAGGAATTTAGGGATTTCACCATCTACGGTCCGTAATATCATCAAAGGGTTCAGAGAATCTGGAGAAATCACTGCACGTAAGCGGCTAAGCCCGTGACCTTCGATCCCTCAGGCTGTACTGCATCAACAAGCGACATCAGTGTGTAAAGGATATCACCACATGGGCTCAGGAACACTTCAGAAACCCACTGTCAGTAACTACAGTTGGTCGCTACATCTGTAAGTGCAAGTTAAAACTCTCCTATGCGAGGCGAAAACCGTTTATCAACAACACCCAGAAACGCCGTCGGCTTCGCTGGGCCTGAGCTCATCTAAGATGGACTGATACAAAGTGGAAAAGTGTTCTGTGGTCTGACGAGTCCACATTTCAAATTGTTTTTGGAAACTGTGGACGTCGTGTCCTCCGGACCAAAGAGGAAAAGAACCATCCGGATTGTTATAGGCGCAAAGTTGAAAAGCCAGCATCTGTGATGGTATGGGGGTGTATTAGTGCCCAAGACATGGGTAACTTACACATCTGTGAAGGCGCCATTAATGCTGAAAGGTACATACAGGTGTTGGAGCAACATATGTTGCCATCCAAGCAACGTTACCATGGACGCCCCTGCTTATTTCAGCAAGACAATTCCAAGCCACGTGTTACATCAACGAGGCTTCATAGTAAAAGTGTGCGGGTACTAGACTGGCCTGCACGTGAAATGGCCGTGAAAGCGCGAAAATCTGTGTTTTGAAACATTAATTTTCGCGTCAATATATCACTTCCGGGTTTTTTTAAAAGGAAATATGGAAAAATAGGATGTAGACAAAATGTTTTCCAACGCTGGCCTCAGGTACTCGCTGTTCCTCTTGTATAAACGCTGCATTGGGACGCCGAAACAAGCTCGCTAGTTAGCATAGTTAGCTTCATCGAGCTAGCTTATTTGTTGTCGCCTGCGTTGGCTCTCCGAGTAACAACGTTGCTGCTAATTATATTTGGATGATTACAATCCCAACACTGTTAGTTCCCAACAAGTTGCGGTTGTAGATTATTCATCAGTAGCCAGCCAGAAGGTATATTTTTGATGTAAACACAGATCACAACACAGGAAGTATGTTACCTGAGGGGACTTGGCTACAGGATAGGGTTGCCAAGTGGGAAACATTTTTACAGTCAGCCGTACAGGGATCGTCTTCCGTGCTCAGTCAGGTCAGCCCACAGCTGTGGGTGGAATAGTGGTCTTACCCGCGTTACAACTCGGGTTAGCTAGCACCTCATCCAGACCGGTACCGCTCCAGGGGCGTTTTTTTCCACACTTGATTTTGGCTAAGTACACCATAAGTTCCACATTTACAGCGTCAAAGTCACGCCGACCTCACTTTCTCGGCTTCCGTCTGCTCCAGCGTGTCACTCTTCCTACGTGCTGGCTTCTAGAAGCAACAGTTCATCCTCCGTATCTTCAGCTTCAAAAACACAAAGTTGTGAATCCTCATTTGTCCAAAAATAATCGTCTTTGTTGTTTGTTACTAAGTCGGACATGATTAGAAAACACACTCGCGTTTGATTCTGGAAGTAGGAACACACATTTGTTGCCGGAAGTCGGAAGTTCGTTGCTATGGAAACAGAAATAAATGCGCAGAGGAAATACGTTCCGTTAATGCATCAAATTATCAAAATACAGTAGATATTGAAGGTGTCTGTTACTACATTATATATATACTTGCAGTGTGTATATTGTACATATTACATATTGTTATGAGGGTGTCTGTTACTACATTATATATATACTTGCAGAGTGTATAAAAAACATTACATATTGTTATGAATGTGTCTGTTACCACATTATATATATACTTGCGGTGTGTATATTGTACATATTACATATTGTTATGAGGGTGTCTGTTACTACGGTACATTATATATATACTTGCAGTGTGTATATTGTACATATTACATATTGTTATGAAGGTGTCTGTTACTACATTATATATATACTTGCAGTGTGTGTATTGCACATATTACATATTGTTATGAAGGTGTCTGTTATTACATTATCTATATACTTACAGTGTGTATATTGTACATATTACATATTGTTATGAAGGTGTCTGTTACTACATTATATATATATATACTTGCAGTGTGTATATAAAACATTACATATTGTTATAAAGGTGTCTGTTACTACATTATATATATACTTGCAGTGTGTATATTGTACATGTTACATATTGTTATGAAGGTGTCTATTACTACATTATATATATACTTGCAGTGTGTACTTTGTACATATTACATATTGTTATGAAGGTGTCTGTTACTACATTACATATGTACTTGCAGTGTGTATATTGTACATATTACATATTGTTATGAAGGTGTCTGTTACTACATTATATATATACCTTCTGATAGAAGGTTTTGGAGTTGTCCTAGAAGCTTTGAAAGCTACAACGATGACTACAAATAGTGTTTTTTATCGTCTTTAAAATCCTAAAAAACAAAGAGGTGTGTTTTTGTTCCTCATAATGATTGTAAACGATAGGCAACATTCCCCCAAAAAGTGCAGTTCCCTTTTAAAGGACACAACATGTTAAAAGGGTCATTTCAATGTTGATTATGTGCATTAATGAGAAAACAAGAATGAAGGTTATGGCATGCAACATTTTGTCTTTTTTTCAACTGCTGCCCGTAAAAATTTATCAATAAATTACTCGTTTGCTAAACTAATCGGTACCTGCAGCGCTACTGTGATATGCAGGGTTTTGGTCGATCTCTGTGTGAAAGAAGAAACTCAACACTGATTTACATTCAGTAGTTTAAAAACATTTGTTTTGAGTACCGTATTTTCCGGACTATAAGGCGCACTTAAAATCCTTTTTTTTCCTCAAAACTCGACAGTGCGCCTTATAACCCGGTATGCTTAATGTAAGGAATAAGTTTGGTTGAGCTTACCCACCTCGAAATTACATTTGGTACATGGTGTAATGATAAGTGTGACCAGTAGATGGCAGTCAAACATAAGAGATGCGTGTAGGCTGCACCGTTTGATGTGCTTCAACATAGGAGTATTATTATGGTGTGTGTGTGTATAAGGTAAGACATTATCTGGCGTTTTGTTTCGCAATATTATGCAAAAGCAACTTCTCTTACCTTCTGGTACCTGCTGATCTGTATTTGGGATCTGCATAAATACTGAAAAATTGCGCGTGTCCGATAAGTTTTTTCTTGTTCTCTATAATAATAATAATAATAATAATAACTGGGATTTATATAGCGCTTTTCTAAGTACCCAAAGTCGCTTTACATGTAGAACCCATCATTCATTCACACCTGGTGGTGGTAAGCTACTTTCATAGCCACAGCTGCCCTGGGGTAGACTGACGGAAGCGTGGCTGTAATTTGCGCCAACGGCCCCTCCGACCACCACCTATCATTCATCATTCAATTCACCGGTGTGAGTGGCACCGGGGGCAAAGGGTGAAGTGTCCCGCCCAAGGACACAACGGCAGCGATTTTTGGATGGTAAGAGGCGGGGAGCGAACCTGCAACCCTCAGGTTTATGGCACGGTTGCTCTACCCACTACGCCATGCCGTCCTATCTTCTTGTTATGGGACATTCATCCGCCGATGTTGCCATTTCTAATATAAAGTAGTGTAAAGTTCTTACTTATATCTGTCAGTAAACTCGCCATGAAAGCACTAAAACATACCGGTGTAGTGAGTTTACATTATTCACCTAAGGAACTTTAGTTATTAGATAGTTCCGGTCGGACGGTTTTTCACGGGACACATTTCCGGTGTTGTTGTTTCCGGATGAGGAGATGCTGCTCCGTTATTGATTGATGTAAAGTCTGAATGTCATTAAAACAGTTAGCGCCATCTTTTGACACTTCTTCCACCCCCGTCCTTGCACACTACACCGCTACAACAAAGATGGTGAGCCACGTAAATAAGACCGCCCACAAAACGGCGCATCCGGAAGCGACTGTCAGAAAGCGGCTTGACGATGATCTGTAAAACATCATCTATGCAACATTTTGACCAAAGAACCACCATTACATGTTATGTAGACCACAAGGAAGTCTTTTACATTTCGAAAAAAAATGAATTAATATGACTAATTTAATGCGCCCTATAATCCTAAAGCCTTATATATGAAAAAAATCAAAAATACACCATTCATCGACAGTGCGCTTTATAATCCGGTCCGGAAAATACGGTATTTTGCCAAAATGCACGTGATAGTTTGGTGGTGAAGCTGGGGTTCCTTCCACCAGATAAGCTATTTCTTCAGTTTGGCGTGACAAGCTTCTGGAGCGGCCTGCGTTTACACGCACCTACGTGAGATCCGTCCTGGTCTTCAGGGAGGGCCAAGACTTCCTCCACTACGCCGCCAGAGCGTACTCATGTAAAAATGCAGCGAGGAGGCGGACTAGATTTGAAAGTGTTAAGTAGCGCCTGGAGGAGGAAGGCGGGTGATGGTGTTCACCAGACACCTTTCTAAATTGGTCTTAATTTCAGTGACTCAGCTGGCATAGCTGGGAGTACCATGTCAGCCAACAACCCCCCCGCCCCCCCACTCCTCCTGAGCGCGCTCCGGGCCACTTTCGTTTGGCGGCCAGGCGAACAGGTGCACCGTGACGTGCCGGTCTATTCCTCCTTTGCTGCTCCGACCCGACAACAAGGGGTTTCCGCTCGCCCGAGTGAACCCATCCCCCTGTGCAAGCGACCCCGCTTGGTGTGGTTAAACACAGCCCTGTTAGACTGACTGAGAGTGGGTCCACAGAGGGTTAGGGGTCAACGCTGGTCCGCTCCTCTTATTATACTAGCATACAGCCTTAGGATGTAACGATGGGAACATTTCATTTTACGATGACCGAAATGATCACAGTTATCAATGTTAGCATGGTAATGTTGACAGTCCAGGTTAGGTGGGTGCATGGCAGGCCCAGGCCCACCTCTTCCAGCTCTAAGTACCAGGATGCTAGTTCACATTTTGTCTCAGATCAGCCTGGCTCGACTCCAGGACTTGACCAGAACAGGAAAATGAATGGTTCTGTTGTTTTTGCAGCATGTTTCTTGTTAATCGTCTTCACAGGTTGTCCCGTCAAACAATGGGAGTGCTGGCATTTTCATGTCGCCGAGAAGCCAGCTGGCTTCCCTTAACACGGCAGACAAGGAAGCGCTTCAAAGTGTTCTAGGTATCTTCAGTGATACCACGTTGGCCTCATTAAAGCGTCGCACCGAAGGCCAGCCCCCGAACGCACTCGCTCGGACAAATTACAGTTTGCCTTCTTCACCTGCTCAATGTGCAGAAATGCCAGAGGAGGGAAAATGATCTCCTCTCCTTCTCCCTTGGCCTCGGGCCTCGTGACAGGGCAGCAGTGCCATAATTCTGCAGCCGGTGAAAAGGTTTCCGGGGGACAAAATAATGAAATACTCCCAGAGACTATCAAATCTGTGGGATTTTGTCGACGAAATCTTGAAATTTACGGGATTAGTTTTTGTCAGGTTCTTTATATACAGCAAATACTTATATATAATTTACTATTTGAGCGCTATGAGATCTGAAACAACATAATCTTTATATTATTAGTACTCATGGAGGGACTGGGAACAAGGCAACGTTTGGTGTGGGACCGTTTACTGTATATCAAACAAACATAACAAGGGGATGACGGATCAACTTTCTATTAATTAACAAGACAAGACAACAACAACCAGCTGCTGCCAACACGTGCACACACTGAAGTCACTATGGTGTCCTCTCACATACGAAATAACAACTACTCAGTGGCCTAGTGGTTAGAGTGTCCGCCCTGAGATCGGTAGGTTGTGAGTTCAAACCCCGGCCGAGTCATACCACTACAAAAATGGGACTCATAACCTCCCTGCTTGGCACTCAGCATCAAGGGTTGGAATTGGGGGTTAAATCACCAATATGATTCCCGGACGTGGCACTGCTGCTGCCCACTGCTCCCCTCACCTCCCAGGGGGTGGAACAAGGGGATGGGTCAAATGCAGGTGACAAATTTCACCACACCTAGTGTGTGTGTGACAATCATTGGTACTTTAACTTTTACTTTAACTTCAACAACCATACTGCTACAATAATAAACTTAACTAGATGAAGCAATTCCTGGAGGAATTGCGTGTGAATGCTCCAATGCTGACAGAATGTAGTATGAATGTAAGAATAGTTTGAATGTTTGAGTTTGAGTTTGAGTTTATTTCGAACATGCAAGTATACAACATGATACATCACAATCTCCAGTTTCTCTTTTCAACATGTTCGAAAAGGGGAATGGTTTGAATGTTGAAAAGCTGACGCTGAAGTGAAATGCTAATGGAACTTAGGATGACTGTAGAAATGGTTTGAATGTTGAAATCGTTTAAACGCTGAAATGGTTTGAATGTTGAAGAGTTTGAATTTCCAGGAAAATCGGAATTTGTTTTGGAACTTGGGAACATGTTAGTTTGAATGTCCAGGATGAGTGGAATGTGTGGATGTTGGAATGGTTTGAATAGGTCGAAAAATGTGGGAATTGTGCAACTTGGTAAAATGTCCCATTCATTTCAATAGGAACTTCCTGGAATTTTGGGAAAAGCGGGATTTTTTTGAAAATGATTAGGAGCATGAATGTCCTGAATGAGCTGAATTGGTTCTTGTTGGAATTGTTTAAATCGGTCAAGAAATGTTGAAGTAGTAACAGTTTTTTAATTGCGAAATGGTATGTTGGAATTCCTGGAATTATGCTAAAACCGGGAATGTTTCCAGTTCCTAAACCAACTTGTTTTCTTGTCCTGACTTAAGAGGAATGTTTTGATGGTGGAACAGTTGAAATGGGATGAAAAATGTAAAAGGAGTAGTCAAATGAAAAAGGTTGGAAATAGGGTTAGGAAAAAACCCCGAATTCCTGGAAATTTGTTGCACGTGGGAAAATGGTAGTTTGAATGTCCAGGATGAGTGGAATGTGTGGATGTTGGAATGGTTTGAATAGGTCGAAAAATGTGGGAATTGTGCAACTTGGTAAAATGTCCCATTCATTTCAATAGGAACTTCCTGGAATTTTGGGAAAAGCGGGATTTGTTTGAAAATGATTAGGAGCATGAATGTCCTGAATGAGCTGAATTGGTTGTTGTTGGAATTGTTTAAATCGGTCAAGAAATGTTGAAGTAGTAACAGTTTTTTAATTGCGAAATGGTATGTTGGAATTCCTGGAATTTTGCTAAAACCGGGAATGTTTACAGTTCCTAAACCAACTTGTTTTCTTGTCCTGACTTAAGAGGAATGTTTTGATGGTGGAACAGTTGAAATGGGATGAAAAATGTAAAAGCAGTAGTCAAACGAAAAAGGTTGGAAATAGGGTTAGAAAAAAACCCGGGATTCCTGGAAATTTGTTGCACGTGGGAAATTGGTAGTTTGAATGTCCAGGATGAATTGAATGTGTTGAAGGTGGAATGTACACACCCCGCCTTCCGCCCGAATGCAGCTGAGATAGGCTCCAGCACCCCCCGCGACCCCGAAAGGGACAAGCGGTAGAAAATGTATGGATGGATGGATGGATGAAAAATGGCCAATTCATTTTGAATGAAGAGAATGCAACAAAAAAAAAAGGAATTATGGGAAATCCGGGAAAAACAATTTTAATTGTTGAAACAGAGCACACAATTCCTGAACAGGCCGAATATTTTGAAGTTGGAACGGTTTGAATTGGATGAAAAATGTGGGAATTTTGAAGAATGTCCCATTAATTTCAATGGGAATTTCAGAAAATTTTTTAGAATTTCGGTAAAAGCGGGATTTTTTTTTTTGAAACCAGTAAAAAAACTTGAATGGTCTAAAAGAGTTGAAATGGTTGGTGTTGACATTTTTCAAATCGGCCGAGAAATGTTGACGTAGTAACATTGACAAATGGTATTATGAAATTCCTGTAATTTCGGGAAAACCAGGAATTTTTGCAGTTCAAAAAACAACTTTGTTTTTTGTCCTGATTAAGAGGAAAGTTTTGACGGTGGAACAGTTGAAGTGGGTTGAAAAATGTGGAAGGAGTAGCGACAGAAAAAAGTGTGAAGAAAGGGGTTGAAGAAACAGGAATTCCGGGAATTCCTGGAATTTTTTTTAACTTTGAAAAATTATACTTTGAATGTCCAAGATGAGTGAAATATGTTGAAGGTGGAATGGTTTGAAACATGTGGAAATGGTGAAAGTTTGAAAAATGGCCAATTCATTTTGAATGGGAAAAATGTTCCGGAAAACTTGGAATTCTGGGAAATCTGGGAATTTTTGGAATTTGTCAATTTGATTCCTGAATAGGCTGAACAGTTTGAAGTTGAAACGGTTTGAATCAGATGAAAAATGTGGAAGGTAGAGCTCGCCAAAATCTGGAGAAGAAGAAGAAAAAGAAGTAAGATACATTTTGGTGGAGAAAACTATATGTGTGAATGCTTTGGAGCATTCACACAATTACCTCTATTATCAACAATACATTTGTTGCAAATGCAACATTACATATATGTAACGATAGCTTGAAATACAAAATAAAGCAGATAAATGGAGGGGAAGAAAGAGAAGCGAACTGTATTAACCTTGTAGATTGTTATTGTAACAATAGGTTAAGCTATGTCAGTGTGTCACTGTTTTACCCAGTTTCTCCTAGGGCAGGGGTCGGCAACCTTTACCAGTCAAAGAGCCATTTTGACCAGTTTCACAAATTATAGAAAACAATGGGAGCCGCAAAATTTTTTGAAATTTTAAATGAAATAACGCTGCATAAAAAGTTTTTTTTTTGCTTTGTATAAACCAGGTGTCTCAGACACGCCGCCCACACCTTTGTATGGAATTTGTAAGCTGGTGCGGCACGCGGGTTTTAAATGAAGCATCATGCGTGCCGTGATGGTACAGCATATAGCGGCCACCACAATCAGCGAGCATGATCAGCCACATGTTGTGTGGGGCTTCCGCTTGCTCAAGTAGGTGACAGCAAGGCATACTTGTTCAACAGCCACACAGGTTACACTGACGGTGGCGGTATAAAAAAAAACTTTAACACTCTTACTAATAATGCGCCACACTGTGAACCCACACCAAACAAGAATGACAAACACATTTTGGGAGAACATCTGCACCGTAACACAACATAAACACAACAGGACAAATACCCAGAATCCCATGCAGCCCTAACTCTTCCGGGATACATTATACACCCCCGCTACCAAACCCCGCCCACCTCAACCGACGCACAGAGAGGGGGGGATGTGTGAGGGGGCAGGCTTGGGGGCGGGGGGGTTTGGTGGTAGCAGGGGTGTATAATGTAGCCCGGAAGAGTTAGGGCTGCATGGGATTCTGGGTGTTTGTTCTGTTGTGTTTATGTTGGGTTAAGGTGCAGATGTTCTCCCGAAATGTGTTTGTCATTCTTGTTTGGTTTTGGTTCAAAGTGTGGCGCATTATTAGTAAGAGTGTTAAAGTTGTTTTATATAGTCACCGTCAGTGTAACCTGTGCGGCTGTTGACCAAGTATGGTTTGTTGTCACGTACGTGTGACAGCAGCAAATGTATATTGTATAACAAGTGTTGGGTTGGCACGCTGTTAATACAGATTGTAGAGGGCGCCAAATGTTGTACCATCATGGCACGCCCTTATTATAGCTGTAAGGGTAAAAATTGGTGAATTCTGCGAGAGGCACTGAAATCCGGAAGTCTCACGGGAAAATTGGGGGGGTTCAGCAAGTAAGCTGCTGAGCCGCATCAGAGTGATCAAAGAGCCGCATGCGGCTCCGGAGCCGCGGGTTGCCGACCCCTGCCCTAGGGCAACAACGTTAATATATGTTTGATGAAAGATGATTATATGCGTGACTGTATGTATGTATATGTACTTGTATATGTACAGTATGTGAATATGTATGTTTGTACAGTGAATGTATATGTACATTATGTATGTATGTTTGTACAGTGAATGTGTATGTACATTATGTATGTATGTTTGTACAGTGAATGTGTATGTACAGTATGTGTATATGTATGTTTGTATGTATGTTTGTACAGTGAATGTATATGTACAATATGTATGTATGTTTGTACAGTGAATGTGTATGTACATTATGTGTATATGTATGTTTGTACAGGGAATGTGCGTGCGGCCTTAGAGTGTGTAGGTATGTACTGTATTTGTGTATGTATGTGTGCGCGTATGTATGTATATATGTATGAATAATATATAGTATATACTGTATGTGTATTTGTATGTACAATATATTTGTCTCCCGACTTCCAACTTCTAATCGCGATGAAACGTAGCTTTCTACGCAATCTTTTGTCAAATAGTTAAAAAGCACATTGACCCAAAGAGAGAGCCAGGGAGACGCCAGCCTTGATGAAATGGAATTACCTTCGCTGAGGCGGCCCCCCGTACAGTAGACGTGTAAATCCTGGCTAAATGGCTGCCTGACATCAGGACGTCAGCACAGTGTTTAGCTTGCACTTTGCTTGATATGCAGCAGGACCTGAGACTCAGTCGCCCTCCCTTGCCTTCTTTGGTTTTTGTTGAGCGCTGCTCAACGACACTCATAGTCCCGGGGAATGGAAACAAGTCGCAATTAGGAATTCCCTTGTCGGCGGCCAAGTCAGACCACTGCGTTTCTACAAACCGAGCAGACATCCTGCGGACCGGCGTGTCAGAAACAACGCCGACTATTTGCCTTTTGTAAGTGGACCGGAAAAAGCTTTTAATTGTCGCAAGGAGCGGAGTGGTCAGCCCGGATTACAATCATCTTCACCCGCTGGCCCGCGGCCGCTGACCCACTCGGTGCTTAATGACCTGGCTAAATGTAATTAGCTGTGAGGTAGGACGGGATCGCTTGCCTAATTAGAAGGCTGCGTTTAATGAGGACGTAGTGCGGGGAAAAGGTTGTGCCGATTGTCGTCGGTTCATTCCGAGTTGTGTCACGTGCTACATTGCCAGGGATGGTTTTAGTCCCTGTCTCAACATGACATAATTTATTTGCAAAAAAAAGGACTGTTTAGTGTTTGGTTTCCATTCGCTACATTCAACAAGCTAACGCGACATTTTCTGGCAGAAAATGATCTTTGTACTTTTGTGACTTGACGGTCTTGGTAAACAACATCCTAATGAGTTTATGGTGTCGCCATGATACTTTTACAAAGGGTAGTCCCTTTAAAGCAGGCCTGGGCAATTATTTTGACTCGGGGGCCACATTTAGAGAAAAAAATGTGTCTTGGGGCCGTCTATTTTTAGGGACACTAATACAAAACCTCACAATAATGTCTGATTGAATGCTAAAAACGTTATGACAGACCGCCTTAAAAAACGTAATGGAATTTTGCATTTTTCTATAAACAATAAAACACTGAATATTGACAAAATATGAATGAATGAATTTTGGATGTTTTTTAGAGTGCTTTATAGTGTAGTCCTATTGTTAGCCACCTCGTACTTGCCATATTTTACTAATTAGAATGCATTAAAAAGAGAAAGAGCTCTTGTCTTACGTAAGGATTGTGAATGATAGGCAAAATAAAAAAAAATGCAGTTCCCCTTTAAAGGGGAACATTATCACAATTTCAGAAGGGTTAAAACCATTAAAAATCAGTTCCCAGTGGCTTATTTTATTTTTCGAAGTTTTTTTCAAAATTTTACCCATCACGCAATATCCCTAAAAAAAGCTTCAAAGTGCCTGATTTTAACCACCCGTCCATTTTCCTGTGACGTCACATAGTGATGCCGATACAAACAAACATGGCGGCTAGAACAGCAAGGTATAGCGACATTAGCTCGGATTCAGACTCTGATTTCAGCGGCTTAAGCGATTCAACAGATTACGCATGTATTGAAACGGATGGTTGTAGTGTGGAGGCAGGTAGCGAAAACGAAATTGAAGAAGAAACTGAAGCTATTGAGCCATATCGGTTTGAACGACACGACAGCCAGCGACACGGGAGAAAGCGAGGACGAATTCAGCGATCGCCTTCTAACCAACGATTGGTATGTGTTTGTTTGGCATTAAAGGAAACTAACAAATATGAGCTAGGTTTACAGCATATGAAATACATTTGGCAAAAACATGCACTTTGAGAGTGCAGACAGCCCAATTTTCATCAATTAATATATTCTGTAGACATACCCTCATCCGCGCTCTTTTCCTGAAAGCTGATCTGTCCAGTTTAAGGGACGGTGTGAGCCAAGACATCCAGGGGGTTTAGCTCGCTCGTCTGCGGGAACAAACTGCCGCCATTGCTTGCCGTGCTACCGAGGTCCTTTGTCCCTGAATTGCTCACACACTCCGGCAGATTCAATGGGGGGTCTGGCGGCAGATTTCTTTGACTTTATCGTTGGAAATGCATCTGCTTTGAGTGTCGCAGGATATCCACACATTCTTGCCATCTCTGTCATAGCATAGCTTTCGTCGGTAAAGTGTGCGAAACAAACGTCCAATTTCTTGCCACTTTCGCATCTTTGGGCCACTGGTGCAACTTGAATCCGTCCCTGTTCATGTTGTTACACCCTCCGACAACACACCGACGAGGCACGATGTCTTCAAGGTACGGAAAACAGTCGAAAAAACGGAAAAAAACAGCTGATTTGACTCGGTGTTTGAGAAAATGGCGGATTGCTTCCCGACAACGTGACGTCATCGCTCCGAGAGCGAATAATAGAAAGGCGTTTAATTCGCCAAAATTCACCCATTTAGAGTTCGGAAATCGGTTAAAAAAATATATGGTCTTTTCTCTGCAACATCAAGGTATATATTGACGCTTACATAGGTCTGGTGATAATGTTCCCCTTTAAGAGTAAAATATGCAGGTTAGTGCTTTGCTGGCTGAAATAGTTCCGCAGTGGAATGCCTTTCTCTAAATACTTGTTGACAAAACCCGGGTTTACAGCAAGACGAATGGCACAGTTCGGTTTGCCATTTTAGGAGATTTCATTGGAAAGTGTCTTAGACCGGCACCGTTCCGACTTCTCCGCATTCTTGTTAGTACGGCGAGCCAAATGAAGGGTCGAGCCTAACGCGTGTTGACAGAGTCGTCACTTGTGTGCCACGCTGGAGTGGAAGAGTGGAAAGGGAAAATAACAAAAAGTGAGGATGGTAATAAAAGTGGAAATGTGATGATTTATGGATGGCGAGTTGCTTATGTAACACTTGTACTGCTATCTTGTGATTGTAGGTCAGGCAGTATTCTTGCCTTCAGCTGCAGTGTTTGCTTGGAAAGCTAATTGGACCTGATCAGAATGATTCTTAGTCCGTTAGAGCCTAGGGGGGGCAACAACATGTGGAGGCGTACACAGGATGTGAACAATTATTTGCCTTTACATTCATTTTGAATCGTGCACATTGATGTAATACAAACCCCAAAACCAGTGAATTTGGCACGTTGTGTAAATGGTAAATAAAAACAGAATACAATGATTTGCAAATCCTTTTCCACCAATATTCAATTGAATAGACTGCGAAGACAAGATACTTAACGTTCGAACTGGAAAACATTATTTTTTTGCAAATATTAGCTCATTTGGAATTTGATGCCTGCAACATGTTTCAAAAAAGCTGGCACGAGTGGCACAAAAGACTGAGAAGGTTGAGGAATGCTCATCAAACTCTTATTTGGAACATCCCACAGGTGAGCAGGCTAATTGGGAACAGGTGGGTGCCATGATTGGGTATAAATCCTCAGTCATTCACAAACAAGGATGGTCTTGACCTTGGATCCCTCAGGCTGTACTGCATCAAAAAGCGACATCAGTGCGTAAAGGATATCACCACATTGGCTCAGGAACACTTCAGAAAACCACTGTCAGTAACTCCAGTTCGTCGCTAGATCTGTAAGTGCAAGTTAAAACTCTACTATGCAAAGCGAAAGTCATTTATCAACAACACCCAGAAATGCCGCCGGCTTCGCTGGGCCCGAGCTCATCTAAGATGGACTGATGCAAAGTGGAAAAGTGTTCTGTGGTCTGACGAGTCCATATTTCAAATTGTTTTTGGAAACTGTGGACGTTGTGTCCTCCGGAACAAAGACGAAAAGATCCATCCGGATTGTTCTAGGCGCAAAGTTCAAAAGCCAGCATCTGTGATGATATGGGGGTGTATTAGTGCCCAAGGCATGGGTAACTTACACATCTGTGAAGGCACCATTAATGCTGAAAGGTACATACAGGTTTTAGGCAACATATGTTGCCATCCAAGCAACGTTATCATGGACGCCCCTGCTTATTTCAGCAAGACAACTATATGGTAAAAGAGTGCGGGTACTAGACTGGCCTGCCTGTAGCCTAGACCTGTCTCCCATTGAAAATGTGTGGCGCATTATGATGCGTAAAATACACAACAGAGACCCCGGACTGTTGAACAACTTAAGCTGTACATCAAGCAAGAATGGGATATAATTCCACCTGAAAAGCTTAAAAAAATGGTCTCCTCAGTTCCCAAATGTTTACTGAGTGTTGTTAAAAGGAAAGGCCATGTAACACAGTGGTAAAAATACCCCTGTGACAACTTTTTTGCAATGTGTTGCTGCCATTAAATTCTAAGTTGATGATTATTTGCACAAAACAAAAGCAAGAAGGAACGTTTACAGTTCTCGCTTTTGTGTCCCGCCTTGCAGAAATGCGACTTCAACATGGATAACCTGAGCAAGCCGGAGCTGCTGACCCTGCTGAGCATCATGGAAGGAGAGCTGGAGGCCCGCGACCTGGTCATCGAGGCCCTCAGGGTGAGTCGCTGGCATTCAGCTAGTGGTCTTGCTAAATGACAAGTGTTGCATTAATGGCAGAACATTTTTCCGTGGCGTCCGCTCTCTGTGCCTGCACTGCCATTGTTCAACAACGCCTCTCTAATTGCCTTTGTTGAAAGAGAACAAGCTGCTTGGCTCTTTTGTTTGCCGCTTGAAAGCCTCGACTGCTCGAGTCGGCTGCTTAATGAGCCGTGACTTGCTAGATGATAGAACTGGTGCCTTGCTAGATGATAGAACTGGTGACTTGCTAGATGATAGAACTGGTGACTTGCTAGATGATAGAACTGGTGCCTTGCTAGATGTTAGAATTGGTGCCTTGCTAGATGATAGAACTGGTGACTTTCTGGATGATAGAACTGGTGCCTTGCTAGATGTTAGAATTGGTGCCTTGCTAGATGATAGAACTAGTGCCTTGCTAGATGATAGAACTGGTGCCTTGCTAGATGATAGAACTAGTGCCTTGCTAGATGATAGAACTGGTGACTTTCTGGATGATAGAACTGGTGCCTTGCTAGATGTTAGAATTGGTGCCTTGCTAGATGATAGAACTGGTGCCTTGCTAGATGATAGAACTGGTGACTTGCTAACTGATAGAACTGGTGCCTTGCGAGATGATAGAACTGGTGACTTGCTACCTGATAGAACTGGTGCCTTGCGAGATGATAGAACTGGTGACTTGCGAGATGATAGAACTGGTGACTTGCGAGATGATAGAACTGGTGCCTTGCTAGATGATAGAACTGGTGACTTGCTAGATGATAGAACTGGTGCATTGCTAGATGATAGAACTGGTGACTTGCTAGATGATAGAACTGGTGACTTGCTACCTGATAGAACTGGTGCCTTGCGAGATGATAGAACTGGTGACTTGCGAGATGATAGAACTGGTGACTTGCGAGATGATAGAACTGGTGCCTTGCTAGATGATAGAACTGGTGACTTGCTAGATGATAGAACTGGTGCATTGCTAGATGATAGAACTGGTGACTTGCTAGATGATAGAACTGGTGCATTGCTAGATTATAGAACCGGTGACCTGCTAGATGATAGTACTGGTGACTTGCTACCTGATAGAACTGGTGCCTTGCGAGATGATAGAACTGGTGACTTGCGAGATGATAGAACTGGTGACTTGCGAGATGATAGAACTAGTGCCTTGCTAGATGATAGAACTGGTGCCTTGCGAGATGATAGAACTGGTGACTTGCGAGATGATAGAACTGGTGACTTGCGAGATGATAGACTAGTGCCTTGCTAGATGATAGAACTGGTGCCTTGCTAGATGATAGAACTGGTGCCTTGCTAGATGATAGAACTGGTGACTTGCGAGATGATAGAACTAGTGCCTTGCTAGATGATAGAACTGGTGCCTTGCGAGATGATAGAACTGGTGACTTGCGAGATGATAGAACTAGTGTCTTGCTAGATGATAGAACTAGTGCCTTGCTAGATGATAGAACTGGTGCCTTGCGAGATGATAGAACTGGTGACTTGCGAGATGATAGAACTAGTGCCTTGCTAGATGATAGAACTGGTGCCTTGCTAGATGATAGAACTGGTGCCTTGCTAGATGATAGAACTGGTGACTTGCTAGATGTTAGAACTGGTGCCTTGCTAGATGATAGAACTGGTGACTTGCTAGATGATAGAACTGGTGACTTGCTAGATGGTAGAAGTGGTGACTTGCTAGATGATAGAACTGGTGCCTTGCTTACATAACATTGGTGCAGTTTGAAATGACTTGTGGGCCACTCGAATATGAGATTTCTCTTTCACCTGTGTACCAATGTAAGGTGTGCTTCAAGGTGTTTTTGCTTTCTCTTTCACTTGTGTAAGGTGTACTTCAAGGTGTTTTTGATTTCTCTTTCACCTGTGTACCAATGGAAGGTGTACCTCAAGGTCTTTTTGCTTTACGTTCATGTATTATTGATGTTTAGAGTTCCCGTGTTGGTGAACATACCGTGCCTGAATAATGATTAACGGAGAATGAGGAAGTGTTGTGTGTGTGTGAGAGAAAAAGATGTGTGCCCGAGAAAGACTATGTGTGGGAATTGAACCTGCTTTTAGCACAGGATTGGCAATAAAAGTTAAAAGAGGGTCTTACTTTGACTTCTTGGGGACGTAACGACAACACAACAAGCTCATTTGTTTTTAGAGTGCAGCGATGTATTGAAGTACACTACATCAGTTTGCATGCAAACGTTCAATCACTTTTGTTTTATTTCATACAAAATGTTGTGCATTTCAAGCACAACATCTTGACCCTCGTCGGCAAAAGCTGACAGCTCTGCCCTTCGTGTCGCTGCTAGGAAGCTATGATTTTTGGGAGGTGCCTGTCAGGGAGGGTACGCAGGGGGAGGAGCAAGACGGCGTGGCTTATGCAAACTACGAGATGCCAGAAGATATACCAGGCTTTATTCAGTGTCATCCACCTGCAGAGGTCACGTAGAATCCAGGTCCAAAATGTGATGACCTCAGTCTGAATAATTCACTCATTCATTTTACAGGTATGTAATGTTTAAACGTGTGGTTGCGAAGCTTGGTCAGTTCTGTTGGACTCTCCTTCGGAGAAAGAACATGTGTCGTATTCTCCCGTCTTAAATATCCTTGTTCACTTTGTCTGACATGTGTTTTTGCCCTTGTCCTTCTCCAAACCCATACAGTAGAACCTCGATCTACGAACTTAATTGGTTCTTCAACGTGGTTCACCAACCGAAACTTTTGTGCAGTGATGCAGAGTTCCATGAATAATTGGTTTGAGCTTTGACAAAAATCCTTATTTTAGTAAAAGAAACCGCACACTTTGAAGACACTATATAATATATATATATATATGCATACATATTTACATGTATATATTCATATGTATATATACATATATATGTATATATATATATATATATATATATATATATATATATATATATATATATATATATATATATATATATATATATATATATGTATATGTATAGTCAAGGTTACTGTGGTTTATCCGTTATACAGTGCTCAATAGCAGAAGCCTGTTTCGCAGGTTTCCCTGAGCAGGGAAAACCTGTGAAACACTTGTAGGGATAAAATAGCCTCAGTTTTTTTCCCTGACCTAACGTGTGTATATATATATATTAGAGATGCGCGGTTTGCGGACACAACCGCGGAGTCCGCGGATTATCCGCGGATCGGGCGGATGAAATTAAAAAAACTAAGATTTTATCCGCTCGCGGGTCGGGTCGGGCGGATTAATTTTTTTTTTTTTTTTTTTTTTTGCGGGTGGCAGTTAAACCAATTCGGAAATATATATACATAGTTAAATGTTGTTACCCACATACGAAAAACGAGCAGGCACCTGCTGCATATGCCACAACAGAAGAAAAAAAAAGAAAAGAGATGGACACTTTTACGGAGCGGAGAAGGGACGCCTCGCCGGGGTCCTGGACCGAGGCCCCTTCCCCCGAGAGGGCCCCACCGGGAGCCGTAGCTGAAGCGATCCGCGAGAAGGGCCCGACGCACGTCCAGGGTCACTACCGCGCCCACCGCACCGACACCCCGTCTCGTCCGCTTTCGCCGCGGCCGGCGTCACGCGCAGCAGGTAAGCAGCTTACCTGCCCGCCACCCCCGTGGCCGGGGGCTCGTAACATGGGTCACTCCGCGCGCTCCGCCCGCGCAGCTTACCTGCTTGCTACCCCTGTTGCCGGGGGCGCGTAACAGGGGGCGCGTAACAGGGGTCACTCCGCGCGTAGTGCGCTCATGAAAGGGGTGGGGCTCACCCTGGTTGATATAGAGAGCAGGACGGTGGCCATGGAAGTTGGAACCCGCTAAGGAGTGTGTAACAACCCACCTGCCGAATCAACTAGCCCTGAAAATGGATGGCGCTGGAGCGTGGGCCCATATCTGGCCGTCGCCGGCAGCGAGACGCGCTTGGAGGTGCGCTCAGCGCGGCTCCCATATGATTGCGCACTGGTGTGCGTCTGGGTCGTGACAGCGTGGCACGCGAATGTCTGTGCATTGGATCAGTCTCCTTTCTTTAACAGGCAAAAGCTTTATAACCTCACCATACCTGCCAACTTTTAAATCAGAAAAACCTAGTAGCCAGGGTCCAAGGGCCGCAGGCCCCGGTAGGTCCAGGACAAAGTCCTGGTGGAGGGTTCAGGGCTTCGCCCCCCCGACGCAAAATGACTATTAGCATTCAGACAGGTTAAAATGTTGCTAAAACCATCACTTTTCTATCAGTCACAGTGACTTTTCAAAACAAAAATATTACAGCAAAAATCATATGGGTTGATTGACATGTTTACTGTCAAAATAATTTCAAACTATTGAAGTTAGCTTACAAGCTAACTTCAATAGTTTGAAATTATTTTGACAGTTAATGCCAGTTATCCTGTCAACCTTTCACAAGACTTCAATTTGTTAATTGAAAGTATAAATAGTATAAACACTTTTTACAGTATGTCGTGCTGTGAAATACAGCCGACAGGATTGCGCATGCGGTGCAGGAGAACAAAGGACTTCTTTCATTTAAGGTTTGTGATAAACCATCAAACTCATTCGTTAAAAGGACTCTATAGTAATATAAACCGAATTTTTCTGGACATTATCATGCAAGAAAAGTTTATTTTTGGGATCGCGATCACCGCGTAATGATTTTTAAAGGTTGCATTACAAACATTTAACTGTCCCATGTGATCAGCCAGTGCGATTGGAAGTCCATGCTCAATTATTGCCTCCGTAAATAAAACTTCGGCATTTATCACATCCAAAGAATCTGTTTGGGCGACGAAAAACGTTGAAAGTTTTCCACTTGTATCGCTAGCAACGGCATTAGACTTGTGTTTTTTTGTCCCAACGTGGTCTTTTACATCGCTAATTCCTCCGTGTCCGATCGAAAAATCTTGTCTGCACAAGGTGCAATTCGCGTAGTTTTCACCCTTTTTTTTTTTTTTTTATTAATATTAGATATATAACAACGGGCGGATGGCGGGCGGATGCAGTTTTGATCAAACGTTACATCGGGTGGATGGCGGATGGATGACGACTTTCTGACGCGGTTGCGGATGAGATAAATTGCCTATCCGCGCATCTCTAATATATATATATATATATATATATATATATATATATATATATATATATATATATATATATATATATATATATATATATATATATATATATATATATATGTATGTATGTATGTATGTATGTATGTATGTATGTATGTATATGTGTATATATATATGTATGTGTATGTACTGTATATGTGTATATATATGTATGTGTATATATATATATATATATGTATGTATGTATGTATGTATATGTGTATATATATATATATATGTATGCGTATGTACTGTATATGTGTATATATGTATGTATATGTATGTGTATATATATATATACTGTATATATATATATATATATATATATATATATATATATATGCGTATGTGTATATATATGTATGTATATGTATGTGTATATATATATATACTGTATATATATATATATACTGTATATATATATATACTGTATATATCTATATATATATATATATATGTGTGTGTATGTGTATATATATCTATGTATATGTATGTGTATATATATACTGTATATGTATATATATATATATATATATGCGTATGTGTATATATATGTATGTATATGTATATGTAAAAAAAAAAAATATATATATATATGTGTGTGTATATATATATATATACTGTATGTATATGTATATATATGTGTATATATGTATATGTATATATGTGTATATATGTATGTATATATATATATGTGTATATATATGTGTATATATATATATATATGTATATATATATATATATGTATATATATATATGTGTATATATATATATATATATATATATATATATATAAAAGTGCACTTTATTTGTTTTAAACTGTTGTAGTGGCGTTCTGTACAAAAAGTGCACTTAATTGTTGTTTTGATATGTCATCTTAGTGACATCATGCACAAAAGTGCACTTATAGCTTGTTTTAAAATGTCTCTGACAATCTTGCACTTTCTGTTTTGAAATGACATGAATGTTTGTGCCACTGCTTAATAACCGTTTAATAAATACAGTTTGGGTAAATTGACTTAGTTGTGATTTCCTTCTCTGCATGAAAGTTTAAAATGAGCATATATTAATGCAGTATGAATAAGAATGTTTTAATGTAGACACATAGAATCATCACACTGCTGTGATTATATGCATCAAGTGTTCATTCAAGGCTAAGGCAAAATATCCAGATATATATAACATGGCCTAAAAATATGGAGATATTAATAAAAGCCCATATCGCCCAGCCCTAGCTTGCAGCATCATACAAAATGAATGGATGAATGAAACGTTGGTACGATGAGACATGATCCGCAAACTGAGGCATATTTGGCGTCATGTAATCGTTCACAAACTGAAAAGATGGCAAATTGAGGCGTTCCTGAATCGAGTTTGTTGTTGAACGTCCCAAATATGAGTTTGGGTCAGTCTCCACGCCCTGGCAAGCCTCCATTACACCCACCTGCTCGGGTTGAAACCATAGTTCTTGACTCTTTTTGGTCTGCCTTGACTGCACGGCTCCAGACCGCTGACATTTCGGCGGTCTACCCTGGTCCAGTTTTCCAGAAGCGGACACAAGGAGCCTGTTTGTTCTGTGGGAGATTAGTGTCATGTGAGCAGAAGTGGCGAAGGTACAGTAAAGTGGGACTTTGAAGCCCAGTCTTGTGTCTCCAAGACGACACATCTGGCTAGCAACGTGCAAATGAGTTACAGCGACACACCAGTGCGGCTACTGTCCTCCCCCTCTCAGCCAGCGCTATTAAGAAGCTTTGGAGCTGCAGATTAATTAGCATGTGGCTAAAGCTGGCTGAGCCGTCCTATCGGGTTTCGTCCACATGAAGAAAGAAGCTGTAAGCTGATTAGCCCCACAACAATGGGGGCGATACCGCATGATTACTTAGAGCTCGTCAGAAGGGCACCGTGTCTCTACGGAAGTCTCTGAGCGGGTATATTTAGGCGTAAACAGGTATGCAAAGAGTGAAAGTCCTGCTGCAAGAAGTTCTCGTCCATGGGGCGTCCAAACATTCAGTTTGCCTTCAACTTCATTTTACTTAACTGACAGAACAATTGCTGCTAGTTTGCCACCGTCTTGAGGAGAAGGTGAGTCATTCCGATGAATGACCATGAATTGCACTTTGAAGTGAATACAGCATTTTAATTTATGAGCCAATCCAACCCACCTTTCCTACAAAGGGCGCAAATAAACTAACACAAAAAGTCAACACACATGGTCACACATAACACAACATGCTCTCTGAACATTGTGGCTGATATAAGAAAATGTCCAAGCACAACGCATAATTAGAAATTACACCCATTTTAATCCTCCGCAATGCATGATGGTTAAAAATGCAAAACACTCTCTCCACATATATCCATGTTTGGTGCATTTTAGCTGCTTAATTGATTACTTTAAACTTTAAACATTTCATTAATTGTACATCCATTATAATAATAATATGTATATATACAGTCTTTATAATATTTATACATGTGTGTATATATATTTGTGTGTGTATATATGTATATGTATGTACACGTATAGGCTATATATATATATATATATATATATGTATATATATATATATATTTTATATATATATATATATATATATATATATATATATATATATATATATATATATATATATATATATATATATATATATATATAGTTGAAGTTACTGTGGTTTATCCGTTATACAGTGCTCAATACCGGGGTAAAGTGGAATATACGTTAGGTCAGGAAAAAACACAGAGACTATTTCATCCCTTCAAGCCTGTTTCCCAGGTTACCCTACAGGGGATGTTTTTCCCTGAAGAGCAGGGAAACCTGCGAAACAAATGTGTGTGTGTGTGTGTGTGTGTGTGTGTGTGTGTGTGTGTGTGTGTGTGTGTGTGTGTGTGTGTGTGTGTGTGTGTGTGTGTGTGTGTCTGTAGGCTATATATGTATACGTGTGTGTGTATATATATATGTATGTATATATATATGTATGTGTATATATGTATGTGTATATTTGTATGTATGTATATATGTATGTATGTATATACCGTATTTTCCGCACTATAAGGCGCACCTAAAAACCACACATTTTCTCAAAAGCTGACAGTGCGCCTTATAAACCGGTGCGCCTTATATATGGGTTAATATTAATATTAATTTTCATAAAGTTTCGGTCTCGCAACTACGGTAAACAGCCGCCATCTTTTTTCCCCGTAGAAGAAGAAGAAGCGCGCGGTGCATGCTGGGATATGTGACGTTTCATTTCCATTTGTGTGTTTATGTAAAGACCCCAAAATGGCTCCTATTAAGTGTGTTGTCTGTCTAATTATAAATAATGCAGACGAGGCGTGTTAACTGAGTTCTCAACGTTTACTCACAGCGTGCTCATAACCACATTCTAACTCCCAGCGTACAACAACGCTTCTCAGGGCTACCGCGCATGCTCGTCACTATCGTTGCATGCTGGGTAGTGTAGTTGTTATATTTGCTAGCTCATAACATCACATTAAGAGACACGCTTACGTGCTTAATTCAATACTCGCCGTCATTCCGGGTGGATTGACAAAAGACCTCCAGCCGCTAGATATTGGTGTCAACAGGGCATTCGAAGCTAGACTGCTAACTGCGTGGGAACAGTGGATGACAGAAGGCGAACACACGTGACGTTCACCAAGACAGGGAGACACTATCTGCCAGTGGATCGTAAATGCCTGGGCTGATTCAGTCTCATCTGTGGTCCGAGCTTTCAGGAAGGCAGGAATTGTCACTGAACTTATAAACGGCAACGACACTGACTCCATTAATGACGACTTCGACGAGACGGAGCCGGCCATGTTGGATGCCGTATTCGCTCAACTGTTTAATTCGGACACTGAAGAGGAAGAATTCGAGGGATTTGTGAATGAGCTATAACTTCATAAAGTGAGCTTTACATTTTTATTTAGTGTGTTGTGTTGTGTGACATTAACGTTTGAGCAACGTTGAGTTATTGATATATTGTTATTGCTCTGCACTATTTCACGTGTTACTATATTGTGATTGCACGTTTGATTTACGTAACACGAGTAAATCAGCTGTTTATTCATTTTGGGAGTGAACAGAGTTGTCAGAACGCTGGTTTGTTATCTATTAATAAAATTTGACTGACCTATCTGACTGTTTTGTTGACATAGGTGCGCCTTATATATGAACAAAGTTTTGAAATATGCCATTCATTGAAGGTGCGCCTTATAATCCGATGCGCCTTATAGTGCGGAAAATACGGTATATATATGTATGTATATATATATGTATGTGTATATATGTATGTGTATATATGTATATATGTATGTATATATATATGTATGTATATATATGTATGTGTATATACTGTATGTATGTGTATATATGTATGTATATATATATATACATATGTATGTATATATATACATATGTATGTATGTATATATATATACATATGTATATATATATATGAATGTGTATGTACAGTATATATATATATATACATGTGTGTGTGTGTATATGTATATACTGTATATATATATGTGTATATATATATATATATATACACATATATATATATATATATGTATGTGTATATATGTATATATGTATGTATATATATATGTATGTATATATATCTATGTGTATATACTGTATGTATGTGTATATATGTATGTATATATATATATACATATGTATGTATATATATACATATGTATGTATGTATATATATACATATGTATATATATATATGAATGTGTATGTACAGTATATATATATACATATGTGTGTGTGTATATGTATATACTGTATATATATATATATATATATATATATATATATATATATATATATATATATATATATATATATATATATATATATATATATATATATATATATATATATATATATGTGTGTGTGAATGTGTGTGTGTGTATGTATAGGCCATATACTGTATGTATGTGTATATATGTATTGTTACTTTACATGCAGTCGGGTTTTGGCTTCGGGCCAAATTATTTTAGCCCGATGCGACCCCCTCGTCAAAAAGTTTGGACACCTCTGTGCTCGGTGGCTAAAAGCGGTGACATTTGGGAGTCATGCTGTCATGCCGACACAGCAAGAGAATGTTAAAGAGCCAGCAGAGACGCCATGAAGGAAGACTATAGCAGCAGGCGTAGGAAGTGCACTACATGATTGCAGCATAAAGCATGAAAATAATTAGACGACTGGTGTAAAGTCAGCCTCGCTAGTCTCTTTTACTTGGAGACCACGTCGGTCTTCCAAGTTGTCTTTGGCAGGGACGGCGTGCATGTGGGCGAGCGGGAATGTTCACGTCGGACATCTGTGCTTTTGTCATCACAAGATAACAATTTAACTGGATATGAAGAACACCTTGGAAACTAGGAAGGACTTGTTTTTTTTTTTGATTGAATTCATTTAATTTCTCTTAATTGAGGTAAAGTTTGTTTATAGTTGATGTCCAAGACCCAGTAATGGCTGTTTGCAGGTGATAACATGCACACAAATACACTCTGGCACCAGGGTTGGGCCATAAGGCTGAAAACTGTGTTTTATATAGCAACAATTATTCATATTTTTTATCACCTATGGAATATAAGGAGCAGGAGAAAAATATATTTGATATGAAATGTGTTGGCCCTGCGATGAGGTGGCGACTTGTCCAGGGTGTAGCCCGCCTACCGCCCGAATGCAGCTGAGATAGGCTCCAACGACCCCCTGCGATCCCAAAAGGGACAAGCGGTAGAAAATGGATGGATGGATGAAATGTAACTTCCTGTGATTATAATCCCTCAGCTATCAAGACAGAAAGGAAATGTCAACACAATTTGCTTTATTTAATTATTTATGTATTTATTTAATGTTAAAGTACATAAGATTTCTAGCCACAGAATAATTTGCAACCCTTTTCCCTGATTAGGCTTTTAAGGAAAAGTTGAGAAAAGTGAAAAACACATACAGAAGGATTAAGACAAGTACAAAAAAAAAATAATTGACCCCATTTGTGCATACTACAGTAGTGCTCACACTTCTGATTTTCCTTAAGCCACTTTTTCAGTTTTGTGGAGAAAAGTTTAATGCTAGCATGGAAAACACTCAAACAATGTCAACAAAACAGTAAAATCACATTAAAGACTTAACAGTAAGCTCTTAAAAAAATAAGGAATATGTAAGAAATGCTTCATAAAGTGTAAGAAAATAGTGCAAAGTGTGAAAATGTAAACATAGAGAAACCTGAGAAAAACTATTTTCTGCAGGTTTAGTGGCAGGAAGTTACAGCTATGCTCTAAAGGGTGAGCGCGGTTAAGGTGACTTTTCCTCTTCAATCCACAATTTCTTCATTTGGACTTTCTCTTCTCACTCCATGCAAATAATCAACCAAACTTGATAGTTGATACTGTCACCTGATTGGCTATTAGCGTGACACACCCACTGATCAGTGATCGCTCGGTTAGCAGAGAGCGAGTGCCTTTGTTCATGCAACCAGCCTATCGAGTATGTGTCTATCGCGATACGTATTGATATCGTTTTCCTAATATTTTAGACTTCAAGAGAGAGAGAGAATCACTGCTACGTTGGAATTCTTATTAATATTGATACTGTTGTTGATATTATTCATTTTTGTTTGACTACCCTTGGATTGTTTTGTGTCATGTTTGCGTGTCCTCTCGATTGCTCTGTTGATTGCTATTCTGAATGTTGCTGGGCCGGGTTTGGTTTTGGAATTGGAATTGTATTATGATTGTATATTATTGTGTATTATTTTGTTGGATTGATTAATTTAAAAAAATATATTTATATATAAAATAAAAAAGAGAGAGAGAGAACGACACTGGTTGATTTGTTTATGAAACATTTGATTCACATCTGAATTCACATCTGTGGAGAGGTGCGTGGCCTGCGGACCTGCAGGGAAGCGGGGTGTGCCAGGACCGGCTTCGAGATCAGCGACAGGTGCGTAGATGGCCCAACAAGGCCTGGTTATCTAATCACCTGTCGCTCTGTTAAAAGGCAGCAGCCGGGAGGAGAGAGTTGTTGGAGTTGAAGTTGGAGTAAGAGCGAGAACGAGCCTGAGACAGACACAAAAACAATTGCTGGACAGCAAGAGACAGACTTCATTGAAAAATAAAACTGTATTGTGAACCTGAACCGGGCTGTCATGTCAGTGCTTGGTGGTCCGAAGAACCCCCTGGAGGGCAACTTCCACAACATCCTTTTTTAGTAAGAATCAGTTTAAAAAAAAAAAAGTTTATTTTAGGCCATTTTCATGCGTTGGTTTGAATGATTTATATTCCAAACAATATACTGCGGGAATGGAATTCTGGATTCTGAATCGTATCGTCGACCCCAAGATTGGGAATGGATTTGAATTGTGTTATAGAGATGTGTTACAAAGGTGTGTTACATGTATCAGTTTAGCCACAACATTAGCCACTTCTGAAAATAAAAGTATTATTTTGGATGCATCTTAAAAGTAAAAAAGAGTTGTCATATCCCGGCAGGTCCAACAGGTGTGTCGTCGTGAAAGGTGTGTCGTTTGGTATAACGTGGGCTGGTCCAACCCTCGCCCCCGCGGACGGCCGCAAGGAGGTCTAAATTCTCCGAGCGCCGGTCCCCAGGAGGTCATGTGATCTTATGCATGACGAAGCTGCTGTCAGCAGCGGGCCGACACATGCTCAGCACAACGCCACACATGCCTCAGGATCGCTCCAGCGTCACGTTATCTGCGGCCATCTCGCTATTTCAGGCACGTTCTGTTGCTGGGCTCCTCCAGCCTTTGCCCTCAGCGTCGTCTTGTCCCGCTCTTCATCTTCCTTTGCTGCGCGTTTCTCTTTCACAAACTGGACCTTCCTCAGTCTGCATGACCCAGATATCAAACAGGACTTTACACCTCCGCTTTGGAACTGAGATGCAACCATAAACGCTGTTAATGATTAACTCCAACTGGGCGGTATAGCTCGGTTGGTCGAGTGGCCGTGCCAGCAACTTGAGGGTTCCAGGTTCGATCCCCACTTCTGCCATCGTAGTCACTGCCGTTGTGTCCTTGGGCAAGACATTTTACCCACCTGCTCCCAGTGCCACCCACACTGCTTTAAAAATGTAACTTAGATATTGGTGTTCACTATGTAAAGTAGAGATGTCCGATAATGACATTTTTGCCGATATCCGATATTCCGATATTGTCCAACTCTTAATTACCGATTCCGATATCAACCGATACCGATATGTACAGTCGTGGAATTAACACATTATTATGCCTAATTTTGTTGTGATGCCCCGCTGGATGCATTAAACAATCCAACAAGGGTTTCCAAAATAAATCAACTCAAGTTATGGAAAACCATATTTATTATTGAATCGCTTCGAGGTCGGTAAGCAAAACCAGAATTATTCCTTACATTAGGCGCACCGGGTTATAAGGCGCACTGTCGAGTTTTGAGGGGGAAAAAAAGGATTTTAAGTGCGCCTTATAGTCCGGAAAATACGGTATTCGTTACAATTACAAAACTATGTTGTGTTAAAATAGATACATTCTTACTAAATTGATAATGATAATCATGATATATATGTTTTTAAACTGTCAATACAATTAAAGTGCAAATTCATTTATTTGGTCATAGTTTTTGTGCTTAAGAAACGTCTTTATGACTTTAGCGCCAGACTTCTTCTGTTTGTTTGATATGCTCATGTGGAGGGGGGCGTGGCCTGCGGGTCTGCCGCGGAACGGGGTGTGTCAGGACCGGCCTCGAAGGCAGCGACAGGTGCGTGGATGGCACAGGTGGGCCTTGTTAGTTAATCACTCGAGATGTCCGATAATGACTTTTTTGCCGATATTCCGATATTGTCCAACTCTTAATTACCGATTCCGATATCAACCGATATATACAGTCGTGGAATTAACACATTATTATGCCTAATTTTGTTGTGATGCCCCGCTGGATGCATTAAGCAATGTAACAAGGTTTTCCAAAATAAAGCAACTCAAGTTATGGAAAAAAATGCCAACATGGCACTGGCATATTTATTATTGAATCGCTTTGAGGTCGGTAAGCAAAACCAGAATTATTCCTTACATTATTCCTCACATTATAAGGCACACTGTCGAGTTTTGAGGGGGAAAAAATTGATTTTAAGTGCGCCTTATAGTCCGGAAAATACGGTATTTGTTACAATTACAAAACTATGTTGCGTTAAAATAGATAAATTCTTACTAAATTGATAATAATAATCATGATATATGTGTTTTTAAACTGTCAATACAATTAAAGTGCAAATTCATAGTTTTTGTGCTTAAGAAACGTCTTTATGACTTTAGCGCCAGACTTCTTCTGTTTGTTTGATATGCTCATGTGGAGGGGGGCGTGGCCTGCGGGCCTGCCGCGGAACGGGGTGTGTCAGGACCGGCCACGAAGGCAGCGACAGGTGCGTGGATGGCACAGGTGGGCCTTGTTAGCTTATCACTAGAGATGTCCGATAATGACTTTTTTGCCGATATTCCGATATTGTCCAACTCTTAATTACCGATTCCGATATCAACCGATATATACAGTCGTGGAATTAACACATTATTATGCCTAATTTTGTTGTGATGCCCCGCTGGATGCATTAAACAATCTAACAAGGATTTCCAAAATAAATCAACTCAAGTTATGGAAAAAAGTGCCAACATGGCACTGCCATATTTATTATTGAATCGCTTCGAGGTCAGAAAGCAAAACCAGAATTATTCCTTACATTAGGCGCACCGGGTTCTAACAGTTATCAGTTATCACTGTCGAGTTTTGAGGGGGGGAAAAAAGGATTTTAAGCGCGCCTTATAGTTCGGAAAATACGGTATTCGTTACAATTACAAAACTATGTTGTGCTAAAATAGATAAATTCTTACTAAATTGATAATAATAATCATGATATATATGTTTTTAAACTGTCAATACAATTAAAGTGGAAATTCAATTATTTGGTCATAGTTTTTGTGCTTAAGAAACGTCTTTATGACTTTAGCGCCAGACTTCTTCTGTTTGTTTGATATGCTCATGTGGAGGGGGGCGTGGCCTGCGGGCTTGCCGCGGAACGGGGTGTGTCAGGACCGGCCTCGAAGGCAGCGACAGGTGCGTGGATGGCACAGGTGGGCCTTGTTAGCTAATCACTAGAGATGTCCGATAATGACTTTTTTGCCGATATTCCGATATTGTCCAACTCTTAATTACCGATTCCGATATCAGCCGATATATACAGTCGTGGAATTAACACATTATTATGCCTAATTTTGTTGTGATGCCCCGCTGGATGCATTAAACAATGTAGCAAGGTTTTTCAAAATAAATCAACTCAAGTTATGGAAAAAAAAGTGCCAACATGGCACTGCCATATTTATTATTGCAGTCACAAAATGCATTATTTTTTTTAACATGCCTCAAAACAGCAGCTTGGAATTTGGGACATGCTCCGGAAGAGTTAGTGCTGCAAGGGGTTCTGGGTATTTGTTCTGTTGTGTTTATGTTGTGTTACGGTGCGGATGTTCTCCCGAAATGTGTTTGTCATTCTTGTTTAGTGTGGGTTCACAGTGTGGTGTATATTTGTAACAGTGTTAAAGTTGTTTATACGACCAACCTCAGTGTGACGTGTATGGCTGTTGACCAAGTTTGCTTGGCATTCACTTGTGTGTGTGAAAAGCCGTAGATATTATGTGATTGGACCGGCACGCAAAGGCAGTGCCTTTAAGGCTTATCGGCGCTCTGTACTTCTCCCTACTTCCGTGTGCACAGCGGTGTTTTAAAAAGTCATAAATTTTACTTTTTGAAACCGATACCGATAATTTTGAAACTGATACCGAAAAATCGGAAAACATCTATTTTTTTGTGGAAAAAATGTGAGATTTTATTTTGAAGCCACATGGTCCATACCTAGATATAATACAGGGTATGGATTTGATGGTATCTACATACACCTTGATGTATCCTCCTCATTCTCCCACCCTTCTCTTTTCCAAGCTCTAAAATCACCTCCACACACACACGCAACATCCTGGTGGGCTGCCTAGCAACCAGACCCCCCAACCTGGGCTCTCCTTGGAAGGCTTTTTCCGGCTCGTGTTTCAGCGCCACCCACATATATTCCACTCAAGAATGAGGCTACAAAGACCCTGAACGTCCATCTTTGAACCCCCCACCTCTATTCCAGCCTCCCCTGGAGAACCTCGCGCATTTTCTCCGTTTTGAAGTGCCGTCATTTTATGTGGAAGACGTCTCGGACTCCCACGGGGGTCTCGACGGCTGTCTCCCACGTCTGAGTGCATGTATGGATGCATGCATAATGCACGGGCAAATATAGTCAAGGTTTTCTGCGGTACTACTGCATCATGGTGTTAAGGACGTGTTAAGCTCAATATTGCCTGATTTTGGTACGGTAGGGACAACCAGTAGCAAAACACAAAACTGCTCAGCCTTTGTGGAGACAGCTTTAATGATTTAAAAAAATCAAACATAAAAAGGGAAGTCTGGGCTTCTCTGCTTAGGCTGCTGCCCCATCTCGGATAAGCGGAAGAAGTAATAAATGTTATCATTTGCAAGTAGGGAGGGATGGGTATCGAACCCGCTACTTTTTTAATTGCCAACAGTCCGATCTGTGTAAAATCCAAACGCTGCCTGGGTGGTGCGTGACGTCACGCCCCGTTGCCGACTCACTTCGGCACTTGGGGTTCACTCCAGCAGCACTGAGAGCGGACTCAGCCAAACTCGCTCTCGGTAATGTTGACATTTGACATGCGGTGATACCAGCGGTTGGCATCGCTGTGTTGGGTTGGAGTGGTTGGGGGACTGTGGCTGGTGTCTGTGCGCTTGTGGGGTTGTGGGGCTGGCTGGCGTTGGCTTGCCGGCTGGTTTGGGGGCTGGCGGGCGGACGGGATGCATTGGCTTCTCTCCCCGTTGGGGGGCTCCTTCCCCTGGCCGGGACTCGTATGGGCACGTTGCTGTGTGGATGGCCGGGATGCGGTGTTTGCATTGGGCGTGGGGGCTGTGCGGTTTCTCTGCGTTTGGTTGCCGGTATGGGCTCTGCAGGGTTGGGTTGGGGCGGGCGGGGGCTGGCTTTGTTTGGCGGGGGGAGGGGCTCGCGTGGCGTCACGTTAAAGTGGTCTGGTGTGGGTCACGGGCTGTGGCGGGGGGTGGCGGCCTCCTGGCCGTAGTTCCTGGTTGTCGGCCGCGTGGACTGGGGGGATGTCCGGGCCCTCTACTCCTCCTACTTATAGCGCACACAGTCACACATATATAGGACTTTGGGGATTGTCCTGCGGGGAGGCATGGCGGGGGGTTGAGGATGCCTCCAATGGGGCTCCAGTCCTCCTGTCTTGTCCCCTGCTCGTCCATCCCTCAATCTTAGCCGCATATTAGACACTTAGGATTTGGGGGGCTTGGTTTGGTTGGGACCCACCATGACCTTGATGTCCCCCAATTTTAATCGCATTATTAGTTCCCACAAGCATACATATCTCACTCACGCTACAGTACACACATCAATAGGGACTGGAGGTCGGCTGTAACGGCTGACCTCCTAATTTTAACTACACAGTAGACACTCTGGGGGCCTTGTACACATGCATGGGGGGTTTGGGGTTCGGCGCACCCCTCATTGCCTCGTCGGCCGGCGGGGACTGCGGTCTGGTGGCCTGCCAGGCTTTTATTCATTTATTATTGTTATATATATTTTTTTATTTTTAATGTATTTATTATTTTTATTTTTATTATTTACTTATTTTTATTTTATTTTATTTTTTAAAATTTTTATTTTATTTTATTTTATTTATTTTATTTTTATTTTTTTTAAATCTTATTATTTATTTGTGTGTGGCGTCGCGCGGGTCTCACTTCCTGTTGGATGGGGTCCGTGCCCGTGTGGCCCGACCTTGCGCTGTGGGGTCTCTGTTGGTGACTTGGTGTGGTGGCGGCGCAGCCCCCGTGTCTGGTCTGGATGCTGTGTCTCGGTTGTTTGGGCGGTGGTGTGTTTGTGCGGGTTTGGGTTGGGGTGGGGGGCCTTTTGGTTGGGGGGGTTGTTGGTGTCTCTTGTTTGCGTGTTGGCGTTCGGGCTGACCGGCGGGCTGGCGCCGGCTGGTCTCCATGGCCCTGGTGGCGTGTGGTTGCTGGTCGCAGTTTTTTTTTGATCGCTTTGATTTGATTGGCTGGTGCTGGCTGTCTGGGGTTATTGCGGCTGCTGTTTCTGCTGCCGTTTGTTTGTGGTGTGGGCGCCCGTGGCTGCTGGGTCTGGTGCAGGGGTGTGGCTGAAGTTGTGACTGATGGCAGCGCGCGCGCGTGATGGCTGTCGGGGCTGACGAACTGTGTATATGTATGTATATGTGTGTGTATGTATGTATGTTTATATATGTGTATGTGTACATATGTGTATGTATATGTATATATGTGTATGTGTGGGTATGTATACGTGTATGTGTGTATGTGTATGTATATATGTATGTATGTATGTATATTTCTGGGGGTACGCTCTGGGCCTGCCTGTCAGACGGGGGTCGACGCCTCAGGCTACTGCATCCGAACTGCGTGTCTGGAGCTCCTGGGTCCCGCTGTCCATCCCTTCCGGGTGCCCGTCTTGGTTGGGGCCTGTTGGGCCTAGTCCCTGCGTCTATTGTGGTAGCTTGGTGCTGCAAGGTATTCCGAGGTGCTGCGAGTCGGCCAGTTGCTGGGGTAGTGACCTTGTTTGTCAGCATGTCTGTGATCTTCTTTTAATTCTTTTTTTTTAAATTAATTAATTAATTAATTAATTAATTTATTTATTTTTTAATATATTTTATTAATATTATTTTTTAATTTTCCCCTCCCTCAGGGGGGGGGCTCGGCGGGGCGGTTGCTGGTTGTTCCATCTCCATCGTTGGGGTCCCTGCGGGTGGGGTGGGTGGTTCCCGTGGCCCTGTGCCTGGGTGGTCCTGCGGCGGCCGATTTGGGTGGGGTGGCCGGGGGCTGGCCTCGCCGCGCTCTCCGGGGGTGGGGGGTGGGCTCGTGGGGGCCCGGTTGCCGGTGGGGCGGGGGCGGTCTTCCCGTCCGGTTGCGGGGAGTCTCTGGGTCCCTCGGGCGGGGCGTCTCGCCTTTCTGCCCGTGTGGGGTGTGGTCTCTCGCTGGCTTGGGGTCTGGCTGTCCCCTGCTTTTCTCGTGCCCTGTCCTCTGCCGGGTGCGTCTGTCTGCGGCCTGCTGCTGGCCCTTGTGGGCGGTACGGTGGGTCGGGCTCTGGGGTTCCTGTCGCTGGCCGGCTTGGCTGCGTGGGGGCGGTGGTCCCTGGTTCCCTGGGCACCACGCCTCCTGTTTGTGGGTTGGGCTCTCGGGGGTGATGGGGCCGTGCTCTGGCTCCCACGCACTCTGGGAGTCGAATGTATTGTACATGCAAATTCACATATGCTCACATACGTACATAGGTACCTACGCTCCCACATACATACACAAATACAGTACATATTTACCTACCTAATGTTCGTACATCCACACGCACATTCAATATACAAACATACACATACACATACTGTACATATACATTCACTGTACAAACACATATACACATTCTGTACATATACATTCATTGTACAAACACATATACACATTCTGTACATATACAAGTACATATGCATACTTACACTCATGCACATAATCACGTTTCATCAAACATATATTAACGTTGTTGCCCTAGGGTAAACTGGGTGTAACACATGGCACACTGACAAAGCTTAACCTATTGTGACTATAACAATCTACAAGGTTAATGTAGGTTGCTTCTCTTTCTCCCCCTCCATTTTTCTGCATTCTTTCGTATCTCAAGTTATCATTATGTATATGTATTGTTGCATTTAAACAACTGTATTGTTGATAATAAAGGTAAATTATTGGTATTGTTCATTATCAATAGCGCTATTTCTATTGGTATTTGTATTGATCCATTTGTAGTGTAATAATGCTCATTGTTATTTCTGTATTATTTTTTATTTTTCGCTAACTGCTTATTTGCTATTACTTTTACCATCATATTTGTACATGTCATATTTGCTGATGTTGCTCTATTGTTGTTGTTGTTGTTGTTTGCTGTTGTTGTTTTTGTCTCTCTGTCTAATCCCCCTCTTGTCCCCACAATTTCCCCCTCTGTCTTCTTTTTTTTTCTCTTTCTATCCCCTCCTGCTCCGGCCCGGCTGCACTAAATGATAATATAAATACATTTAATAAAGTCAAATACAAATAAGGCAACAAGAGAAGTATCCTACACTTCTCCTTTGTAAAGTAAATCTGAACAGCCGACATGGGCATCTACATCAACTATATGATTTGCCTGAGAAGCTGGACAGGACATAAAAAAAAAAAAAAAAAAAAAAAAAAAAAAAGTTGACATTTTACACGCCAACAAAGAAATGGACTCAAAGTAAGGCTCCGCTTTTCCAAAATGCCATAGCTTGACGCTAATATACAAAACCCAAAACCAGTGAAGTTGTCACGTTGTGTAAATGGTAAATAAAAACAGAATACAATGATTTGCAAATCCTTTTAAACTTATATTCAATTGAATAGACTGCAAAGACAAGATATTTGATGTTCCAACTGAGAAACTGTGGAATCGTCAGATCACAGAACACTTTTCCACTTTGCATCAGTCCATCTTAGATGAGCTCTGGCCCGGCGAAGCCTGCGGCGTTTCTGGGTGTTGTTGATAAATGGCTTTCGCTTCGCATAGTAGAGTTTTAATTTGCACTTACAGATGTAGCGACCAACTGTAGTTACTGACGGTGGTTTTCTGAAGTGTTCCTGAGCCCATGTGGTGATATCCTTTACACACCGATGTCGCTTTTTTGATGCAGTACCGCCTGAGGGATCGAAGGTCCGTAATATCATCGCTTACGTGCAGTGATTTCTCCAGATTCTCTGAACCTTTTGATGATATTACGGAGCGTAGATGGTGACATCCCTAAATTCTTTGCAATAGCTGGTTGAGAAATGTTGTTCTTAAACTGTTGGACAGTTTGCTGAGGCATTTGTTCACAAAGTGGTGACCCTCGCCCCATCCTTGTTTGTGAATGACTGAACATTTCATGGAAGCGCCTTTTATACCCAATCATGGCACCCACCTGTTCCCAATTAGCCTGTTCACCTGTGGGATTTTCCAAATAAGTGTTTGATGAGCATTCCTCAACTTTCTCAGTCTTTTTTGCCACTTGTGCCAGCTTTTTTGAAACATGTTGCAGGCATCAAATTCCAAATGAGCTAATATTTGCAAGAACTAACACAGTTTTCCAGTTCGAACATTAAATATCTTGTCTTTGCAGTCTAATCAATTGAATATAGGTGGAAAAGGATTTGCAAATCTTTGTATTCTATTTTTATTCACCATTTGCACAACGTGCCAACTTCACTGGTTTAGGGTTTTGTACATTGGCTTTGCTCTTGACATGCTACTGATTAGCATTAGCGATTTCCACACTTTCAAACATGCTAACAAAAACTACAACTAAAATGCACGTTACGCTGTGTAATAAGTACAATACTTACAGGATTCATTTGTTGACTAAAAAGTATCGTCTTGGTTTTAGTTAACAGTGTTAATTTTAACAACAGTTTTTAATTTAGTTTTAGTCTGTCTTTTGACGATTTTATTAAGGTTATTACAAAGCATCTCAAAAACTAAATTCACAACAATTTGTTGACGATAACTAAGACAAACATTTTTAGTCAACAAAATTAGCACTGTAATACTTACAGCATTTACACTCTTTAGGGCGCAACACATAAAAAAACAACACACCTTAAACTCTAAACTGCTGCCATCTGACTTAATGTCATACCTACAAATGATAATCAGACAAAATATAACAACTGGACAGCAGTTATCATGATCAGCTCAATTTTAAACGCTACAATAAAAAAACAAGATTTTTATTATTAAAAACAATTTATATTTGTTAACACACGCTAAAGTACAGACAATTGGTAATTGGTACCGTATCTGCTCAAATGACCACAGTACCTATCCCTACAAATATATATTCATTTCATTTTGTCAGTAGTCTTTGCCATTAAGTTGAATCTGCCAGTCGTGTTGTATGTTGGGTCCTACAAAGTGTTAATACTGTAAGTCTTGTACTTGTTACAAACCGTGCATCTTAGCTGTATTTTTCTCAAATGTTGAAATCGCCATGTAAAATCACTAATGCTAATCAGTAGCATGTGCATGGCATATCCCATGTGAATTAGCATCGAGCTAGCGTATTTGGAAAAGTGGAGCCTTACTTTTGAGGGCTTTCTATCAGGCACGCTTGCTTTGTTGGCATGGAAAATTACACTGCGACTTAGAGGCAGTTTTCTTGTTTGCCCGCCCAGCGTTTGAGTCTGCAAGCAGACGTGACGTCACGCGCAACAAAGGCATCAAAATACGGTACCGTTGGATTGTATGTTGATGGGTACTCAGGGGTACCGGCAGAATGAGGTCCTGATTTATATGCCATAAAAATAGAAGGTAAAGCGAGAAAGGGCCCCTCCTGGGCGTCCCCCAGGCCTTTATCCTTCCCGTTCCCTGCATTGAGTGACAAACTCAGCAGCTAATGACCTGAATTTAATTCCCAGACACGTCTGACATGACAACATCACGCCAGCACGGAAGGAGAAGGAACCTCCATTGTCATTCAGCCGCTCCTTCCACACACAAGAAAGAAAACTGCTTCTTTAGCTACCTTGTGGAAGACATTCCATAATCCAAATTGTCGAACAGTTTAAGAACAACATTTCTCAACTAGCTATTGCAAGGAATTTAGGGATTTCACCATCTACGGTTTGTAATATCATCAAAGGGTTCAGAGAATCTGGAGAAATCACTGCATAAGCGTGAGCGATGATATTACGGACCTTCGATCCCTGAGAACTACATCAAAAACCGACATCAGTGTGTAAAGGACATCACATGTGCTCAGGAACACTTCAGAAAACCACTGTCAGTAACTACAGTTTGTCGCTACACCTGTAAGTACAAGTTAAAACTCTACTATGCAAAGCAACAGCCATTTATCAACAACACCCAGAAACGCCGCCGGCTTCGCTGGGCCCGAGCTCATCTAAGATGGACTGATGCAAAGTGGAAAAATGTTCTGTGGTCTGAGGAGTCCACATTTCAAATTGTTTTTGGAAACTGTGGACTTCGTGTCCTCCAGACCAAAGAGGAAAGAAAACATCCGGATTGTTCTAGGCGCAAAGTTGAAAAGCCAGCATCTGTGATGGTATGGGGGTGTATTAGTGCCCAAGACATGGGTAACTAACTTACACATCTGTGAAGGCACCATTAATGCTGAAAGGTACATACAGGTTTTGGAGCAACATATTTTGCCATCCAAGCAACGTTATCATGGACGCCCCTGCTTATTTCAGCAAGACAATGCCAAGCCAAAAACAATACAATGTGTATCTTTGTTTGAGCAGCATTAATGGAAGCGCTGATGGAAAGTACTAGTTTAGAGTGTTTACACAGCCTGGGTTCTTCTTCCCTCGCCTGGTCCATCACGCTGTAGGATGATGACCAGCGTTTCATTTGAGGACGCTCCCTTGCGTGAGTATTACGTGGACAATATTCACGTCGCGTGTCCTCCACATGCAAAACTCTCGGCGGTGAAGAGGAACGGTTGGTAAAGAGCTCAGGAAGTAGGTCATAGAGACCATCCCGCTTTTCTCCTCTAATCCTCTGCGCTTGCATCACTCCTCCTCCTCCTTTTATTGAGGCCAATATTTCACATCTCCGCTTCCTCCTCTTTCTGCAGGCGAAGTCGACGTTTGTCGTTTCCACTTTGCTTGCTCGCTGACAGTGGACGTTTCTTGATGTGCTGCCACTCGCCACTCGTTTTCTAGCCACCAACCTGTTCATTTACAAACTGTATTTACCAAATCATGCACTAAAGTAAACTAAAGACAGACTTCCTTTTTTTATTGTCATTCAAATTTGAACTTTACAGCACAGATAACAACGAAATTTCGTTACATAAGCTCATGGTAGTGCAGGATAAAAAAGCAATAAGGTGCATATATAAATGAATAAATATGTATAAATAATATATAAATATATATATATAATAAAAAAGAGTGCGCAAAGAGAAAATGCAGCACACCAACTGGTGTGGAGGTGAATTAAAATGAGCAGTTTGGCATAGGACACCAAAAATACAAAATAAACAATAACTTTTGCGTAATCATATTTGGATGATTATAATCCCAACACTCTTACCTTATTTCCCGGCCTATAGAGCGCACCGGTATATAAGCCACACCCACTAAACTTTAGAAAAACAGATATTTACGTTGTGAAATTAGCTATTTAAACAGAAAGCCTGTTTACATACCTTAATTGTTTCCGTCTGTTACACGGCAGTAAAACGGAAGATCAAACAAAACAGAAGTCATCGTCATGGACCCACTAGCTGCGCATGCTAGGTCTCCAATCAGCTAAACAGACTTAATAACTCCACGGTGACATTTTGGTAAATTTACTGGGGAATTTCTGAAACTGAAACAATACAAAAAGAATGCCATTGTAAGGTAATTGTTATGATCCGCTGCCCGGATCATATTTTTGTTTACGTTTTCAAGGTACTTGTGTTTTTTGTTAGTTTTGGACTCCTTGAGTGCCTGTTTTGTATACCTGAGTTTGTTGCCATGGCTGCTTATTGTTTTCACCTGCCGCGTGTGTTCCCGACGCGCACCTGTTGGTCATCACTGACATTATTATTTAAGCCTGCCTTCCCTGTCATTCTGTCTTGCTTCCTAGTTTGTTTTCATACAACAGATGACGACTTTTGTTTCCTGCTCTGAACCTGCTAGCTTCCACGCTAGACTCCTTTTTACCTTCTAGCTCCCACGCTAGCTCTTTTAGTTTTTGCCTTCCGTGCTATGACCACGTTTTTGTTTGTTGCCTTTTTTTTTTAAATTTCTTAAATAAATCATTTTTCCTACCTGCACGCTGTGTCTGACGCCCGTCTGCATTCCTGGGAGAACGAACCCCACATCACCATGCGACCAGGTCGTTACAGTAATAATACTAACACAGACACACGTAAACATGTTAGTATATTAGCTAATGCTAACGCCGCTAGCTTGATTACACATGCACATATGCATGAAAACACTCCGACAGACATCACACATGGGACAGTTTAGTAAGTAAGAATTGTTTTAGTTATATTGTCAAACTTATAAACGTTGCTTCGAGTGATGAATGAAGAATCCATATGTGGAGGGGGGCGTGGCCAGTACCGGCCTCGAAGACAGCGACAGGTGCGTAGATGGCCCAGGTGGGCCTTGTTATCTAATCACCTGTCGCCTTTATTAGCAGCAGCCGGGATGAGACACGTTGTTGGAGCTTGAGTGGGAGCGAGAGACGGACGCAGAGAAAACATTTTGCTGGAAAGCAAAACACTGGCACGATTTTATGAAAATAAAACAATGTTGTAACCCTGATCCGGGCTCTCGAGGCAGTATTTGGTGGTCTGAGGAACCCACTGGAGGGCAACCTCCACACCATACAAGTAGAAACGCTATGGACGGCTAGAAGACGAAACGGCAATTGTACTTCTGGTTGAAAGCTCAGTCTCAACAGAAGGGCAATGCAGCATTTTATCACAAACAATAACACACCTTTTTCAGTGTCTTTGCTTGTGTTTTGAAAACAATTTTTTTTACTATTGGCTGTCAGTGGAAAAAAATCCATGAAGCCACAGGGTTCAAAGCGAAGTAAAAAAGTAGCGGCTGGTAGTGCGGAATGTATGCTAGTTCCAACCAGTTTTAGTTGTATTTATTATTATCCAACGAGAAGGTATATTTTTTATGTAAACACAGGTCACAACACAGGAAGTATATTGCCTGAGGGGGTGTGGCTACAGGATAGAGTTGCCAATGGGCAAACATTTGTTCATGTTATAGAATGTGACATGTTCAATGATAATAATGTTAGTAAATTATATAGTAGAAATGGTGCGCCACATTACGTGGGACATATAAGTGTCTCTTTCTTTCGGGATTTACGTGATAGAAATTGTACTCTTTTTTTTCTTTTCTTTTTTTTTTACTTAATTGAAAGCGGCAGTATGGAAGCAAGGTTGGTCGCATGAACAAAGACATTAAGAAATTGTGGATAAAAGAGGAAAAGTCTTATTTATATATTTTTTTTCATGTATTATATATATATTTGTATTTTTATTTTCTATTTGTTATATTTCTTGTTTATTATTTTAGTCATAATCTTGCAGTCCTCGTGCGCGTACACACACACACACACACACACACACACACACACACGCGCACCCCCCCCCACCCCCCCCCCCCCCCACACACACACACGTACGCACGCTCGCACACACACACACACACACACACACACACACACACACACACACACACATTCTTGTATTTCTTACCTTCTTGAGACCTGAGAAAAATGCCTACCTCTTTAGGACCACCCTTTCTAGATATATAAAGATTTGTATTTACAACATTAATAATATATACAAACTATGCAAATATAAAAAAGCTTGTTGTGAAAAATGGGTTGGAATTTCACAAGAAAAAGGTCACAATTTCACAAGAAAAACTTTGAATTTTGGCAGTATTATAATAAATGTCGTAATATTACTCAAAATTTTGCAAGAAAAATTAACATTTGTGCAATATTATGATAAAAGTTGGAATTTTGCTCAATAACAGTCATAATTTTACAAGTAAGCTTAAAATTTTGACAATTTTATGAAAAGAGTTGTAATTTTACTCGACAAAAGTCATAATTTTATAAGAAAACTTTAAGATGTTGGCAATATTGTAACAAAAATGGGAATTTTTTATTTGGCAAAATTATGACAAAAGTTATAATTTTACTCAAAAAATGTCACTATTTTTCCAGAACAACAAAAAAAATATTATGATGAGTCATAATTTTATATGACAAATGTCACCATTTTGCATTAAAAAGTAATAATTTTACATAAAAAAGTAATAATTTTTACGAGAAAATAATACAGAAACAGAAAGAACATGAGAAATTGTTCCCAATTTTATAAGAAAGAAGTAGATTTTTTTTTTAATCAATTGTGGCCAAACGGGGCCCATTTTAACAGAGGGGGATCACTTCAAATTTTTTCACACACTTGTTATTTCATATGCTGACCAGAGGATGTGCACTTTTAAAACCGACACACAGTCAATTTAAAAAAATCCCTCCTTTTTGGTACCACCCTCATTTTGATAGATTTCACCACCAGGGGTGCAAATGAGATCTCTATTTTTTGTTTATTGTCATGTGTTTAAGGCCGATGACAAAGGAGTCACTGACCACAGATGGCCCCTGTGCCGAACTTTGGGCAACCCAGCTGTAGAAGCTAACTGTTAATGGCCACTATAGTCTTAGTACCGTAGTGTATTTGTTCATCCAATGGTCACATATGGGACGCGGGTTGTCTTACGTCAGCACCGAAAGTCGTCCAATCAGCTGTTCACCTGGCGGGTTTTTTCGGGGACGAATAGGGAAGTCATTTTTTAGCTGCCGTCTTGTTTTTATCATATATTGCTGCCTTTTCACCTGTCAGTGTTTACTTTTGTATGCACATTAAAGCAACAAAAAATCCTGACTTTGGAGCAATGTTCACGGACTCTAGTATTTGGCTCTCTATTAGATGCAATTATTTTCCGTATTAGGACAATGATTTCGACCTAACTTGTTCACCGGTCCTCATATGGAAGATCATTTTCCTTGTTGATGTCTCAGGAAGGGTAGAAATACAAAAACACATGCACGCGCACGCGCACACACACACACACACACACACACACACACACACTGGGCCTGTCCACGTGACTTTGGCAGTGTAATGAGAGCCGGTTCTACAAACAGAAATAGTCGTGACCCTATTTGAAGACATGATGGCAGCAAAAGTAGCGTTACACTACGCCAGTGTGAAACCCTTTGACCCAAACACAAACACAATATTTGTGTTTGGCCAAGAAAACACAACTGTGGTTTTTGTGTTTGACCAGGTAAGGTTTGAGGTGAAACAATGAAATGTTTGAAACCGAACACCATTTTGGCCGGTAGAAGTTAAACCTGCTGCGTTCATGCAGGTAGAATTGTGAGGGGTGTTTCCAAATATTGGTCCAACTCTTAGGGCTGACAATTAAAGGATTTTTGTCTCAATTTCCAGTTTGGCTTCTCACGATCATTAAAATATGATCGAATTGAAATGTGCAATGTGCAAGCAAAAACCCAAGTTTGTGACGCTGAAACGTATGAAGAGTGAATGAGTGAAAAAGACCTTGCTACTAGAAGTTAATAGTTGCTATATGTATGCATGATCAATAATTACTAAACTCGACAAAAAAGTAAGTCATATTTGATTTCCGTGTTAACGTAACGACAAAAGGAGTCACACAATTGGCCAACAAAACAGAATCTGAGTGAAATAGTCATAAATGTGAGTGAAATGTTGTCATTGTGAGGAGAAGGAACATTTGTTTGGGGAAATAATCATTCACCCCAGAAACACGTTCTGAACGAAACAATGTGGAGACGGTGTAGGAAGCTATAGCTAGCAAGAACAATCATACACACACAACACATCCCATCTGTTGTGTTGTTGTGAACGACATCATGGATGTAACATCAATGTACAAACAATCATACACACACAACACATCTCATCTGTTGTGTTGTTGTGAACGACATCATGGATGTAACATCGATGTACAAACAATCATACACACACACACACACACACACACACATCTCATCTGTTGTGTTGTTGTGAACGACATCATGGATGTAACATCAATGTACAAACAATCATACACACACACAACACATCTCCTCTGTTGTGTTGTTGTGAACGACATCATGGATGTAACATCGATGTACAAACAATCATACACACACAACACATCTCCTCTGTTGTGTTGTTGTGAACGACATCATGGATGTAACATCGATGTACAAACAATCATACACACACAACACATATCATCTGTTGTGTTGTTGTGAACGACATCATGGATGTAACATCAATGTACAAACAATCATACACACACAACACATCTCATCTGTTGTGTTGTTGTGAACGACATCATGGATGTAACATCAATGTACAAACAATCATACACACACAACACAACACATCTCATCTGTTGTGTTGTTGTGAACGACATCATGGATGTAACATTGATGTACAATCATACACACACAACACATCTCATCTGTTGTGTTGTTGTGAACGACATCATGGATGTAACATCGATGTACAAACAATCATACACACACAACACATCTCATCTGTTGTGTTGTTGTGAACGACATCATGAATGTAACATCGATGTACAAACAATCATACACACACAACACATCTCATCTGTTGTGTTGTTGTGAACGACATCATGGATGTAACATCGATGTACAAACAATCATACACACACAACACATCTCATCTGTTGTGTTGTTGTGAACGACATCATGGATGGAATATCAATGTACAAACAATCATACACACACAACACAACACATCTCATCTGTTGTGTTGTTGTGAACGACATCATGGATGTAACATTAATGTACAATCATACACACACAACACATCTCATCTGTTGTGTTGTTGTGAACGACATCATGGATGTAACATCGATGTACAAACAATCATACACACCACATCTCATCTGTTGTGTTGTTGTGAACGACATCATGGATGTAACATTGATGTACAAACAATCATACACACACAACACATCTCATCTGTTGTGTTGTTGTGAACGACATCATGGATGTAACATCAATGTACAAACAATCATACACACACAACACAACACATCTCATCTGTTGTGTTGTTGTGAACGACATCATGTATGTAACATCGATGTACAAACAATCATACACACACACAACACATCTCATCTGTTGTGTTGTTGTGAACGACATCATGGATGTAACATCGATGTACAAACAATCATACACACACAACACATCTCATCTGTTGTGTTGTTGTGAACGACATCATGGATGGAACATCAATGTACAAACAATCATACACACACAACACAACACATCTCATCTGTTGTGTTGTTGTGAACGACATCATGGATGTAACATTAATGTACAATCATACACACACAACACATCTCATCTGTTGTGTTGTTGTGAACGACATCATGGATGTAACATCGATGTACAAACAATCATACACACCACATCTCATCTGTTGTGTTGTTGTGAACGACATCATGGATGTAACATTGATGTACAAACAATCATACACACACAACACATCTCATCTGTTGTGTTGTTGTGAACGACATCATGGATGTAACATCAATGTACAAACAATCATACACACACAACACATCTCATCTGTTGTGTTGTTGTGAACGACATCATGTATGTAACATCGATGTACAAACAATCATACACACACACAACACATCTCATCTGTTGTGTTGTTGTGAACGACATCATGGATGTAACATCAATGTACAAACAGTGGTCTCAACTTGAGAGGATCTTTTGGAACTGAAGTCCCTGAATGTCTAGGGTGAGTGGAGTGTGTGGATGTTGGAACGGTTCAAATCGGATAAGAAATATGGGAAATGGAGAGGTTTGTATATTGCCCTTTCTTTGTCAAGTAGGAGAAGATTCTGGGAAATTTTGGAAAACAGGCAATTTTGGGAAAGGGAAATCATGTTTTGCGTTGTATATATTAAAAGAGTGGTGTGGCTGGATGGTTGAAAGCTCTGAATCGGGTTTCAATATTATGCAAAATGTAAAGACTTTAGGACATTGTAGAACTATGAATATGTCCATTCATTTCATTGTGAATTTCCTGGAAATTTGGGGATTTCGGGAAAACCGAGAACATTTGAAAATATTGATACTAGCACAATTGTACTAGATGATAAGAATGGGTTGGTGTTGGAATTTATGGAATCGGTTGAAAAATGTCGACGTAGTAACAGTTTGAATTAAAAATGTGTTTTTTGAAATTTCGGGAAATCCGGGAATTTGTACGAGAAAAAAAAACTAGGAACTTTTGTTGTCCCAACTTTGAGGAATGACTTGAAGGTGAAATGGTCAAAAATGGTTGAAAAATGGGAACTGGGAAAACTTTCCAGGAAGAGGTGAAGATAGGGATTTGGAATAACAGGAATTCCTGGAATTTTCTGGAAATGGTAGTTTGATTGTCCAAGGTGAGTGGAATGTGTGAGAAATGAGGGAGTTGTGCATGTTTAAAAATTGGCCCATTCATTTTCAATAGGCAAAATGTTCTGGAAAACCAGGAATTGTGGGTAATACGGGATATTTTTATTTATCTGTGGGCTGTGGAGCGCGCCAAACGTTTGCGGCGGAATAAAAATATTGATATTTTTTGGTGTAGGAATCTCATATGCTTGTGCATTCACACGATAACGATGATTTTTGCCATCCCCGTCCAGCCCTACGCTGGTAATTTTTTTATATTCAAACCCCTGATTGTTTTTTGCCAAAAGTTGGGAAATCTGGAGAATAAATCGCATTGTGTGATTTGACTCTGCGAGTAGCTAAAAGTCATGCCAGCTGTAGCTTCACGTCACATGGCATTTAGTGACAGAGATAAACGTTTATTGCAGACATGCGGCTAAGCTAAGAAAGTGAAAAAGTGCAGTTGATTTCCAGCACCCCCTGCGACCCCGAGAGGGACAAGCGGTAAAAAATGGATGGATGGATATCACTCTTGATATCAAAGATGAATAGTAAAAGTGTTTTCACTTTCAAAAGCAGTAGCGCTCTCACATCAATTAACACTCACTGTAACAGGCACACAGTGTTCCGTGTGTGTGTGTGTGTGTGTGTGTGTGTGTGTGTTTTGTTGTATTTCTACCCTTCTTGAGACATCAACAAGGAAAAGTACCTTCCGTAGAGGACCGGTGAACAAGTTAGGACCGAAATCATGGTCCCAATACGGGAAATAATTGCATCTAATAGAGAGCCAAATACTATAGTCCGTGAACATTGCTCCAAAGTCAGGATTTTTTGTTGATTTAATGTGCATACAAAAGTAAACATTGACAGGTGCAAAAGCAGCAATATATGATCAAACAAAACGGAAGCTATAAAGAAGGACTTCCCTATTCATCCCCGAAAAACCCCGCCAGGAGAACAGCTGATTTTACAACTTCCGGTGCTAACGTAAGACAACCCGCATCCCATATGTGACCATAGGATGAACACTACGGCACTAAGACTATAGTGGCCATTAACTTAGCTTCTACAGGTGGTGAAATCTATCAAAATGAGGGTGGTCCCAAAAAGGAGGGATTTTTCATATTGACTGTGTGTTGGTTTTAAAAGTGCTCCCCCTCTGGTCAACGTATGAAACAACAAGTGTGAGTAAAAATTTGAAGTGCTCCCCCTCTGGCCAACATATGTGATAACAAGTGTGTGTAAGAAATTGAAATGCGCCCCCTTTGGCCACAATTGATTAAAAAAATAAGTTAAATATGTATATAGAGACATACTGTAAAGACTTGAAGTAAATAATGAAGATTAAAAACCAATTAAGAAAAAAACCTTAAAGCAGTCTTTATCAAAAAGTGGGAACAATTTCTCATATTCTTTCTGTTTCTGTAATATTGCAATATTTTCTCGTAAAATTATTACTTTTTTATGTAAAATTATTACTTTTTAATGCAAATGGTGACATTTGTCATATAAAATTCTGTCTTCTATCACAATATTGCCATTTTTTTGTTGTTCTTGTAAAATAGTGACATTTTTTGAGTAAAATTATGACTTTTGTCATAATTTTGCCAAGTAAAATTCAGATTATTATTATAATATTGCCAACATTTGAAAGTTTTCTCATAAAATTGTGACTTTTGTCGAGTAAAATTACGACTCTTTTCATAAATTTGTCAAAATGTTAAGCTTTTCTTGTAAAACTGCGATTGTTATTGAGTAAAACTCAAATTTTTATCATAATATTGCATGCATGTTCAGTTTTTCTTGTAAAATTTGGACTTGCGTTGAGTAAAATGACAACTTTTATTATAATACTGCCAAAATTCTAAGGTTTTCTTGTGAAATTGTGACCTTTTTCTTGAGAAATTCCAACTAATTTTTCACAACAAGTTTTTTTATATTTGCATACATAGTATGTATATATTATTAATGTTGTAAATACTAATCTTTATATATCTAGAAAGGGTGGTCCTAAAGAGGTAGGCATTTTTCTCAGGTCTCAAGAAGGTAAGAAATTCAAGTGTAAGTGTAAGTGTGTGTGTGTGTGTGTGTGTGTGTGTGTGTGTGTGTGTGTGTGTGTGTGTGTGTGTGTGTGTGTGTAGGTGGGTGTGTGAATGAAGGCAGCAGCTGTGAAAGTCCACTTCAGGTCACCGGCAAGAGAGATACGCGATGATGATGGTGAGGAGGAGGCACATCCCCCCGCATGAAAGCAGGATATAGTAGTGAGTCGGTCTGTAAGGTTTCATCTCCAGCAAACGAGCTGTTGCGTTATCAGAGAGCAGCGTGGGAGTTGTTGAGTTGCACACAAAGAAAAGCAGGATAAAAAGCCCTTCACGTCTGCTTCGCACCTGTCCTGTTCACAAAAGAGAGCTAGCTCATGAGCCGAATGACTCATTCACACACCTTTGGTGGGAATATATACCGTATTTTTCGGACTATAAGTCGCAGTTTTTTTCATAGTTTGGCCGGGCTCCAGTGCGACTTACATATGTTTTTTTCCTTTTTTATTATGTATTTTCGGCAGGTGCGACCTATACTCCGGTGCGACTTATACTCCGAAAAATACGGTAAGTATTTGATCCCCTGCTGACTGTACGTTTACCTCCCTACTAATACATGAACAGTACATTAGCTTTACTGTAACCCAGGGAGACAAAATGGTAGGAAAACTTTAAAGAAGGGTTAGTAAGGTGGCAGTAGTGGGGCAGTACAAGTACCTGGGAGTCCACTTGAACAGCAGACTGGACTGGAAGGACAACAGCAAAGCTGTATACAAGAAGGGCATGAGCAGACTCTTTTTCCTGAGGAAGCTTAAGTCCTTTAAAGGGGAACATTATCACCAGACCTATATAAAAGCGTCAATATATACCTTGATGTTGCAGAAAAAAGACCATATATTTTTTTAACCGATTTCCGAACTTTAAATGGGTGAATTTTGGCGAATTAAACGCCTTTCTAATATTCGCTCTCGGAGCGATGACGTCACAACGTGGCGTCACATCGGGAAGCATTTCTCAAACACCGAGTCAAATCAGCTCTGTTATTTTCGGTTTTTTCGACTGTTTTCCGTACCTTGAAGACATCATGCCTCGTCGGTGTGTTGTCGGAGGGTGTAACAACACGAACAGGGACGGGACTCAAGTTGCACCAGTGGCCCAAAGATGTGAAAGTGGCAAGAAATTGGACGTTTACCGACGAAAGCTATGCTACGACAGTGATGGCAAGAATGTGTGGATATCCTGCGACACTCAAATCAGATGCATTTCCAACGATAAAGTCAAAGAAATCTGCCGCCAGACCCCCATTGAATCTGCCGGAGTGTGTGAGCAATTCAGGGACAAAGGCCCCTCGGTAGCACGGCAAGCAATGGCGGCAGTTTGTTCCCGCAGACGAGCGAGCTAAACCCCTATCGACCCTAGCTTCCCTGGCCTGCTGACATCAACTCCAAAACTGGACAGATCAGCTTTCAGGAAAAGAGCGCAGATGAGGGTATGTCTACAGAATATATTAATTGATGAAAATTGGGCTGTCTGCAGTCTCAAAGTGCATGTTGTTGCCAAATGTATTTCATATGCTGTAAACCTAGTTCATAGTTGTTAGTTTCCTTTAATGCCAAACAAACACATACCAATCGTTGGTTAGAAGGCGATCGCCGAATCCGTCCTCGCTTTCTCCCGTGTCGCTGGCTGTCGTGTCGTTTTCGTCGGTTTCGCTTGCATACGGTTCAAACCGATATGGCTCAATAGCTTCAGTTTCTTCTTCAATTTCGTTTTCGCTACCTGCCTCCACACTACAACCATCCGTTTCAATACATTCATAATCTGTTGAATCGCTTAAGCCGCTTAAATCCGAGTCTGAATCCGAGCTAATGTCGCTATAGCTTGCTGTTCTTTCCGCCATGTTTGTTTGTGTTGGCTTCACTATGTGACGTCACAGGAAAATGGACGGGTGTATATAACGATGGTTAAAATCAGGCACTTTGAAGCTTTTTTTTAGGGATATTGCGTGATGGGTAAAATTTTGAAAAAAACTTCGAAAAATATAATAAGCCACTGGGAACTGATTTTTAATGGTTTTAACAATTCTGAAATTGTGATAATGTTCCCCTTTAATGGGTGCAGCAAGCGGTTGGAGATCTTTTTTTTCAGTCTGTTGTGGCCAGTGCCCTGTACTTTGCAGTGGTTTTTTGGGGGAGCAGCACCAGCAAAAGGGACTTAAACCGGATTGACAAACTGATACGGAAAAAATACCAATTTTCACCAAACTATTGGCACGCAGTTGGAGGCGTTTGTGCCAGTGAGGGACAAGGGGACACTGGACAAACTGCTGGCCATCATGGACAATCCTGTCCACCCACTCCACCAGACAGAGCTCATACTCCAACAGGCTCCTTCAGCTTCGTTCCCACAGTGTTCGATTCAAGAACTCCTTCATTCCGCACTCCATCCAGCTGTATAATCACTCGCCATACAGCGATAGATGATATCTGTCTATTACCTGACCACTTCTATGTTAGCTACCTCTCTTTGTTTATAATGTCTATTTTCTGCTGGATAGAATAGAATAGAATAGAAAGTACTTTATTGATCTCTGGGGGAAATTCAGCACTACAGTTTGCTCACAATAGACAATAAACACTTAGGTATTTTATACATGTAAATAATATAAATACAGTCTATTATACAGCATTATTCACATGTGAATAATATAAATACAGTCATTTATACAGCATTATTCACATGTGAATAATATAAATACAGTCTATTATACAGCATTATTCACATGTGAATAATGCTGATTATTGATTATATGAGGATCTACTCTTTATTTTATGCTGCAGCTGTTACATATACTGTAATATTGTACATGGTAATTGGGATTTGTTATATATTGTATATATTGTATAAACATATAATACAATATAATATATCAGTATATATTATATACTGTATATTAGGGGTGTAACAGTACACAAAAAATTTGGTTCGGTACGTACCTCGGTTTAGAGGTCACGGTTCGGTTCATTTCCGGTACAGTAAGAAAACAACAGAATATAAATTTTTTGGTTATTTATTTACCAAATTTGTAAACAATGGCTTTATCCTTTTAACATTGGGAACACTATAATAATTCTGCCCACGTTAATCAACATTAAACTGCCTCAAGTTGTTGCTCAGATAAAATAAAATGACAAAACTTTTCTTCTCCATATAAAAAGTGCAACATTAAACAGTTTCAAGTCAACTCATCATGCTTAATTTATTACAGCATTTGAGAAGCCTGTAGTTGATTTATTATGTAAATGTTATATTTTTATCAACATGTCATTGCAGGGACCCTGCCATTCAAAACTAGGCTGCTGCATTACTAATGATTAATGTAACTATAGCTGAAAAAATGGTACAATAGCAATAGGAGAGACTATTCATCCCTGAACACCAAGGAGTTCATGTAGGCTTAATGATGCAGTTACATTATTATATCAACTATCAGAGACAGAAACTCTTCATTTAACATAATGTCCTTTTTGGGTGCTGTGTAGAGTACTGACAGAAACAGAGGCAGAAGAAAGCAGAGGCGGCTACTTAGTATGTTCGTGTGGAAACTCGTTCGGTACACCTCCGAACCGAACCGAAACGGTTCAATACAAATCAAATACACGTACCGTTACACCCCTACTGTATATATAATATGTAAATATTACATATATGTTATATTTTATATCGCTACTATGGTACATTTTTAGTCTACTTTATACCTGCATTATCCTTTCCATCCTTACCCTTTCCATCCTTTGTAACTGAGTTACTGTGCGGAATAATTTCCCTTGTGGATCAATAATGTTTGTGTAAGTCTAAGTTATTAGAGCTGGGTGATATCAAACTGTATCACGATATCAGGGCTTTGTAGCAGTCAATGTCGATTATCGATATTATTCTTCATGACCTATGGAAAATAAGGAGCACGCACTAATCCAAGCACATTCCATTTTTACACCAAAATCAACGTGGAATGGGCCGCACATCTTTGTGTGCCCCAGGCCCAATCAGAAGTCAGTGGGAGGAGCTTCTTTCTCGTGATGTGGACGCCGAGAAGCGCACACAAGCTGAAATAAGAAATAAGCGGTACTACATCAAGAAGAAGATGGGTGTGGCCAAGACAGGCAAGAGTCCCGGAGATAAAGTAGATCTGCACGACGTTTAAAAAGATAGTTGCTGCAATGATACGTCAACTTTAGAAGAGGTGGGTGACTCTGTTTACCTCCAATTTAAATATAATTTGTGTGACATACACCGAAATGTGTTCATCCAGTAGATTGCTCACAGCCAGATTACAGTTTCACGTCAAAATGATGCAATATTCAGTTTGCAATCTTTTACATTTAGCATATCAAAAAGTATATTTAAGACTTTGACTCCTCTTTGATTACTCAATGTATTATTACAACACAGGAGAGACACTTGCGGGCATAAAGTCGGGCCATTCTTCCACCATCTCCTATGCCAATGTGCCGCAAGCACCGACTGGCCAAGCTGTGCTGGAGTCCCAGGAGCACGTTGTGACAACAAAATCATCAATTATCATATGTCCTCACAAATATTGGCATAAATGTGAAACATTGAATAACATTAGCAAAAAAGTGAATTTTGTGTCCTTGTGTGCCGTGCCTCATGTTGTGTTTTGTTAGTATTCTCCGCTGTTTTGTGTTAGTTCCTGTCCCGTGCTTTTTTTTCGGCGGCTGTTCCGGTTTTGTTGGTGTTTTCCCCTGGCTCCTTCACTTCTTTCCTGGAGCATTTCACCTCACCTGTTTTGTGTTTGCAATCAAGACTATTTAAGTTGATACTTATACTACCTTCGTCGTCGGGACATGGATGATGTTATCGTTTCACTGGACTACAGAGGAGCCTTTTGATGCTAAGCCTAATACGCATTACTTTGTGGACGCTGTCCGCTCCACATTTCCTGTGAGTGTTTTGCTTGGTTTCAGCAGTTTTGTTTAGTTTTTTTCATAGTCTATCCGGGCAGAGCACTTCTTGTTGCTCTCGCTTTTTGTTCGTTTATCAATAAATACCATACTTGCCAACCCTCCCAAATTTTCCGGGAGACTCCCGAATTTCAGTGCCTCTCCCGAAAATCTTCTGGGACAACCATCCTCCCGAATTTCTCCCGATTTCCAGCCGGACCTGAGTGAGGACAGCCTGTCGTCACGTCCGCTTTTTCTCAATATGAACAGCGTGCCGGCCCAGTCACGTTATAACATCTACGGCTTTTGGAGCTCAGTGCGCAACTGCACACACAACAAGAAGGAGACTATTATATATGTCTCCGTTATCCATAAGTTTATCCATAACCCATAAAGTAGGCAGGCACGGAGCTATTGTTCAGCGTGTGTTTATTCCATCCGGCACGTTAATACACTGACACACAACATCCAAATTCCCATCATGCATTGCTTCAAAACTACGGCAAGTAGTAATGTTAAAAAAACATAACAGAGACGAAGCAGAAGAACGAAGAAGAGACAGTCATGGGGACGACGAGTAAGAAGAAGAAGTACGCTTGCAAGTTCCAAAATGATTAGAAACAAGAATTTCAGTTCATCCAGGACAGCTCAAAGGGGAAGGGGTATGCTAGGGAGAGATGGAAGATTCCAGACTCTGGTGCATTTGATGAAGGCACTTTTGTGCGTGCCACACAGCAATGCATCATCAGAGAGGGTGTTCAGCATGGTTAGAAAGATAGTGACAGAGAATAGAACGAGGATGAACAATTCAACCCTAAACTCACTCCTTTCCTGCAAATTAAATTTCACAGATGTTGCCCATACCTATGCTCCTTCAAAGGCTGTGCTACTGGCTGCAAAGTATTGCACTTTCAAATACAACAATGAGTAGAGGAGTGTTATGTGTGTGTATATGTGTAAATAAATGAACACTGAAATTCAAGTATTTTTTATTTTTTTGTGTATATATATATATATATATATATATATATATATATATATATATATATATATATATATAAAAGAAATACTTGAATTTCAGTGAATTCTAGCTATAAATATACTCCTCCCCCCTTAACCCCGCAACGCCACCCGCCCCAACCCGCCGACCATGCCCACCTCAACCCCCTGCCCCAATCTCCCGAATTCGGAGGTCTCAAGGTTGGCAAGTATGATAAATACCCCTTTTTACCTCACGCTCCTACCTCGTTCATTTGCATCCTCAAAATCACAACAACCTCCGGCGTCTCCCATGACGCATCGTTTGTCAGCGCTTGACACCTTGCCTCCATCTTTTTGACATTGTTAACATCAGATATGGGCAAAGCCCTGAAGGACCACCTCTGTGTGTGGCCAAAGTCTCCACAGCCTGTGGAAATGTGAAATATTCCACCTCTTCGCTTAATGCATGAGGCTCCTGGAGTGGAACCCTAAGCGTTCGTTTCTCACATTAGTCGCCAGAGTCTGGTGCTGAAAGAAAGATGGCGACATGTGTGAAGGAAAGCGAGGAGGTGTGAGAGCGGATGCAAGCGGGGGAGACGCTGCAAAAGAAATGTCATAGACGGCCTCTGAGTCACGCCGAGATGCGGGGGAGCGAGTTGGGGGTGAGGTGCCTGTGCAGTGGTACTGTAAGAAAAACTACTGATCACTAATACTTCTAATTATTGTTCGAATTACTCTGTTTATTCCTTATTGTACATTGAATTATAACACATGTGTTTTCTGTCTTGATTATTTCAAGTGGTTTAGGTGACGTCTTACTGAAGTGGAGTCGCGTTAATACCATTGGGAGATGTGCATGTATATATTTGTATATTAGGGCTGTACGGTATACCGGTACTAGTATAGTATCGCTGTACTAATGAATCAAAAACGGTACTATACTCTGTTTGAGAAGTACCGGTTTGCCATATTTTTGTTGGGCACAGTTCGATCGCTTCCTTGTCCAATTCCGGGGCAATGGCACCTATTGTCATGACTGGGTCCTGGGTGTTTGCTTTTCCGGGATGCAACGGAAAGTTGGCTCGGGCGAGACGGGAATGTAAGTACATAATTTATTTTAAACACTATAACTACAAAAAGAAGTAAACAAAAGGCGCGCACAATGGCGGAGAACAAACTATGAAACCAAAAAGACTATAAACATGGAACAAAAACTTACTTTGGCATGGGACATGAAGCATGATCTAAGAGGATGAAGAGTGTGTCGAGCATAATTGTGGGATGTCGTCAGAACGACAAACTGAAAACAATGAACTTAAATACTATAGACATGATTAACGAAAACAGGTGCGTGACTCAAAACGTGAAACAGGTGCGTGACGTGACAGGTGAAAACTAATGGTTGCTATCGTGACAAAACAAAAGTGCACAAAAAGTCCAAAAACAAAACCGAACATGACTAAAACAAAAACATGATCACACAGACATGACACCTATGAAATACACAGTAATGAAAACACAGTTTTTCTACTAACTGTACTGTACTTGCTGCTTACTTTAAAAATAAATAATAATATTTAACAATTTCATCTTAAAGTACGGGACGACTCCGTATTATAAGGGACGGGTGGCAAGCCTATACACTAAGGGTGTAACGGTACACAAAAATTTCGGTTCGGTACGTACCTCGGTTTAGAGGTCACGGTTCGGTTCATTTTGGATACAGTAAGAAAACAACAAAATATACATTTTTTGGTTATTTATTTACCAAATTTGTAAACAATGGCTTTATCCTTTTAACGTTGGGAACACTATAATACTTCTGCCCAAATATAGAAATAGCTCTGTGTGTGTTCCAATTCAATTATTTAGTGTCTCTGGACCTTGTTTAAATCTCAGCTCAGATAATACAGTTCTTGGAGAAAGGTTTTGGAGAGTAAAGCAGTACAGTCCATGTGCTTATTTCAAGTAATTTTAAGATTTAGCACTTTTCCTTTCCTTTTTTTTTAATGGAAACAGCTGAAGTAGCAGCACAGTTGCAGTATAAATACATATTTATGAATGAATTACTCATATTTGTTGTGCGTAAGCACATGCCTAAAATAACTTAAGATTGTAAAAGTCAATGGAAAAATTTGAGCTATTAAATATGTGTACGCTTTATTGTCCGACTAGTCGACTAATTGTTAAGATAATCGTTGACTAATCGACTATGAAAATAATCGTTAGTCGCAGCCCTAGTATATATACAGTATTTGTGTGTGTGTATGTATATGTACATGTGTATATAATGTGTGTATATGTATATACCTGTATACATATGTTTATGTATATATTTGTGTATACAAAAAAATATATATATATATATTAGAGATGTCCGATAATATCGGCCTGCCGATATTATCGGCCGATAAATGCGTTAAAATGTAATATTGGAAATTAGTGGTATCGGTTTTTTTATCGGTATGTTTTTTTTTGTTTGTTTTGTCTGACGGTATGAGGACACAAAAACAGGTCCCCTAAAGTAGTGGTCCCCAACCACCAGGCCGCACAAGAATTAAAATGTGTGTGTATATATATATATATATATATATATATATATATATATATATATATATATATATATATATATATATATATATATATATATATTTTTTTTTTTTTTTTTTTTTTAATTTTTTAATTTATTTATTTATTTTTTTTTTTTATTAAATCAACATAAAAAACACAAGATACACTTACAATTAGTGCACCAACCCAAAAAAACTTTCCTCCCCCATTTACACTTATTCACACTCATTCACACAAAAGGGTTGTTTCTTTCTGTTATTAATATTCTGGTTCCTACATTATATATCAATATAGATCAATACAGTCTGCAAGGGATACAGTCCGTAAGCACACATGATTGTGCGTGCTGCTGGTCCACTAATAGTACTAACCTTTAACAGTTAATTTTACTAATTTTCATTAATTACTAGTTTCAATGTAACTGTTTTTATATTGTTTTACTTTCTTTTTTATTCAAGAAAATGTTTTTAATTTATTTATATTATTTTATTTCATTAATTTTTTTTAAAAAGTACTTTATCTTCACCATACCTGGTTGTCCAAATTAGGCATAATAATGTGTTAATCCCACGACTGTATATATCGGTTGATATCGGTATCGGTAATTAAAGAGTTGGACAATATCGGAATATCGGATATCGGCAAAAAGCCATTATCGGACATCCCTAATATATATATATATATATTTTAATAGTAAATGCTGGTATCATATGTGTGTATTGTAGTTGCTGATTTAGTTGTGTTATGGTTGTAACACAAACTAACAAAAAGCAAAATGCTAAATATCAGTGTTGATAATCAGCGTGGCCGATAATCGGTCAATCCTTACTAGAAAGCTCGAAAAACATGAACATCCTTTGAAATATGTTGCGCCAAAGCAGATGTTTTCTGGTCAAATCCCTGAGCAGATGTTTGCTCCACCTGCCCGACCTGCACCGCGGCCTCAGGGTCTGTGTTGTCTGTGTGTGGAGCTCATCAGTGTGCATGCAGGAAGTGGAAGAAAACGATCAATTCTCCTGGACAGGCGCCATGTGGGAGGCAAGCCCTGTGGCACAGACTCCCCACTGGTCCTGGCTAGCAAACACACTCGTTTGTCACAGCGTTTGGCTGCACCATAACCCAGGAACTGGGTTAAGATTTCACTGGAAGTTATCATCCATCACCAAATCATATGAAAACACCGTAACCCAGGAACTGGGTCACGATTTTACTGGAAGTTTCATCCAGCACCCAATCATATTAAAACACCGTAACCCAGGAACTGGGTTAAGATTTCACTGGAAGTTTACATCCAGCACCAAATCATATGAAAACACCATAACCCAGGAACTGGGTCAAGATTTTACTGGAAGTTAAAATCCAGCTCCAAATCATATGAAAACACCGTAACCCAGAAACTGGGTCAAGATTTTACTGGAAGTTTACATCCAGCACCAAATCATATGAAAACACCATAACCCAGGAACTGGGTCAAGATTTTACTGGAAGTTTACATCTAGAACCAAATCATATGAAAACACCGTAACCCAGGAAATGGGTCAAGATTTTCATGGAAGTTCACATCCAGCACCAAATCATATTAAACACCATAACCCAGGAACTGGGTCAAGATTTTACTAGAGGTTTACATCCAACTCTAAATCATATAAAAACACCCAGGAACTGGGTTAAGATTTCACTGGAAGTTAACATCCAGCTCCAAATCATATTAAACACCATAACCCAGGAACTGGGTCAAGATTTTACTGGAAGTTTACATCCAGCACCAAATCATATGAAAACACCATAACCCAGGAACTGGGTCAAGATTTTACTGGAAGTTTAAATCCAGCACCAAATCATATGAAAACACCATAGCCCAGGAACTGGGTCAAGATTTCACTGGAAGTTTACATCCAGCACCAAATCATATGAAAACACCATAACCCAGGAACTGGGTCAAGATTTTACTGGAAGTTTACATCTAGAACCAAATCATATGAAAACACCGTAACCCAGGAAATGGGTCAAGATTTTCCTGGAAGTTTACATCCAGCACCAAATCATATTAAACACCATAACCCAGGAACTGGGTCAATATTTTACTGGAGGTTTACATCCAACTCTAAATCATATAAAAACACCCAGGAACTGGGTTAAGATTTCACTGGAAGTTAACATCCAGCTCCAAATCATATTAAACACCATAACCCAGGAACTGGGTCAAGATTTTACTGGAAGTTTACATCCAGCACCAAATCATATGAAAACACCATATCCCATGAACTGGGTCAAGATTTTACTGGAAGTTTACATCCAGCACGCCCTGCGATGAGGTGGCGACTTGTCTAGGGTGTACCCCGCCTTCCGCCCGATTGTAGCTGAGATAGGCTCCAGCGCCCCCCGCGACCCCAAAGGGAATAAGCGGTAGAAAATGGATGGATGGATGGATACATCCAGCACCTAATCATATGAAAACACCATAACCCAGGAACTGGGTCAAGATTTTACTGGAGGTTTACATCCAACTCTAAATCATATAAAAACACCCAGGAACTGGGTTAAGATTTTACTGGAAGTTTACATTCAGCACCAAATCATATGAAAATACCATAACCCAGAAACTTGGTCAAGATTTTACTGGAAGTTTAAATCCAACACCAAATCATATGCAAACACCATAGCCCAGGAACTGAGTCAAGATTTCACTGGAAGTTTACATCCAGCACCAAATCCAGACAGAAAATAAGCAAATATCACCCTTATTTGAGATATTTATTAGGGACCGCAATGTCCCTTTGGGACAGAGGACCCTGTTGTAATTGTAAGGTTTTATCATTATTATTCCGCCGCCTCTTTGAGCTGTAATTTGACCCCGTTAACATGTTTCAAAACTCACCAAACTGGACACACACATCTAGACTGGCGAAAATTTTGATCTAATAAAAAAACCAAACCCCAAAACTCAAAATTGCGCTCTAGCGCCCCCTAGGAAGAAAACACAGACACAACTGCTCAGAAAACTCAGACAAAACTGCCTGTAACTTCCAGTAGGAATGTCTTAGAGACATGAAACAAAAACCTCTATGTAGGTCTCACTTAGACCTACATTTCATCAACAGGAAGTTTGCAATTCCCCCTTCAAAACAAAAGTTTAGTAAAAACTGGTCACCTTTTTTCAAACATTATCTCCTCTGAGCGCGTTTGTTGTGTCGGCATCAAACTAGCATAGGAGAGAGATTGAACCCTTCTGATTAAAAGTTGACCGAAGAGTTTTAATTACTGCTCCGGTTTGGATTTTATGTGCCGTCAAAGTCGGTCCCGTCCATCGCTGCTTGCAGCTTTAATTTGTACTTAGATTTCAGTTTTTGCAGTGTGCTGCTGAGAGACACTGTGCTGAAAAGCAAACGGCTTTGGACCGTTGGAAAAATAAAACAGTGTTATATCCTGAATTCCTGGCAGTCTGTGGTGGTCTGAAGAACCCACTAGAGGGCAACCTCTACAGCTCATTACCGCCACACGTGGTGGAAAAGGGTATATAAAACCGAGTAAAGACCGCAGATATTTTTTGGCGGCCGTATGGTTAAGAAACAGTGTTAATCTGGCCTGATTGGATCGTTTCCCCGATATCGATGTTGCACCCTAGTAATTAGCGAGTTCTTCTGTAATAGATTGTGTTTAAATTTTGTTGGTATTCCTTCCTGTTGGAGACTTGCTGTCCGGGGGTAATGCAAAGCAGGCAAAAACAATTTAGTTCAGCAGCATCCTGCAGTCCCGCTTTTTTTCCTCCTCCGTCTCCATTTTCATCTCACGCTCTTCCGGCCGGAGGGAGTCAAAGCGCTGCCCCCCCCCCCCCCCCCCCCCCCCCCCCCCCCCCGGAGGTGGGGTCTGAAGGACGTGGGCCGACACAGACAGGTCTTTGTCCGCACATGCAGTTCCCGAGCAACAGTGGCGACTGTGTTCTCTCGCCGTCCAGGGCGTGAAAAAAGTCGGACAATGTATTTAACATTAGGGACAGCTGTGGGAGTGCGTTGACCGAGTAGCTAGTGAATTCGTAGTGACGGTTTGAATGCTAGGTCAAGTGTTTGATTCAACCAATGAGATAATGGATTTTAATCATTGGTACCATCTTTAAAGTATGCTAACTTATTATATGATAGCGTGCTAACTAGAGATGTCCGATAATGGCTTTTTTGCCGATTTCCGATATTGTCCAACTCTTAATTACCGATTCCGATATCAACCGATACCGATATATACAGTCGTAGAATTAACACATTATTATGCCTAATTTTGTTGTGATGCCCCGCTGGAAGCATTAAACAATGTAACAAGGTTTTCCAAAAATAAATCAACTCAAGTTATGGAAAAAAAAAATGCCAACATGGCACTGCCATATTTATTATTGAAGTCACAAAGTGCATTATTTTTTTTAACATGCCTCAAAACAGCAGCTTGGAATTTGGGACATGCTCTCCCTGAGAGAGCATGAGGAGGTTGAGGTGGGCGGAGTGTATATAGTAGCGTCCCGAAAGAGTTAGTGCTGCAAGGGGTTCTGGGTAGGGCTGGGCGATATATCGATATGCGCGATATATCGCGGGTTTGTCTCTGTGCGATATAGAAAATGACTATATCGTGATATTCGAGTATGCGTTCTCACGCAGTTGCTTTTAGCTGCGGGCATTAAACTACATGCTCTACTCGCTCGTTCCTGTCTCTCCTTCTCACAGACAGCAAGCGCACCTTCTTACACACGTCACATACTGTCACGTCATACGTCACATTCGTATACGCCCTCGCTGAGCAGAGAGGTAGCAGCATGGCTAACGTTAGCTGTGATGCTCGTGGTAATACGAGCGAAAGAAGGTGCGAATCTGGTAACAAATGAAAGATTAATTATTTCCCCCAAAAAACAGCAGGGGGTCCATCGTCTAGCGGTGGTTTGGCTTGAAGTGGGAATATGTCGAACAGACAACCGTAATTTGTCAAGTGTGGGGCGAAAGCGTTGCTATAAAAAGTAGCATTACTGCTAATATGTAGCATCATTTGAAAAGTCATCTGTTAAAGTTAAAGTACCAATGATTGTCACACACACACTAGCTAGAGAATGAAGAGTGCTTACTCCGCACGTCAACATCTCCGTTCGGTGCCACACGCCCACACCATCAAAATGCCGAGGCAAACATTTCCAGATCAACACCGTATGAAAAAAATAGTGATTTTTTTAGTTGTGATTTCCTTCTCTGCATGAAAGTTTAAAACGAGCATATATTAATGCAGTATGAAGAAGAATGTTTTAATGTAGACACATAGAATCATCATACTGCTGTGATTATATGCATCAAGTGTTCATTCAAGGCTAAGGCAAAATATCGAGATATATATCGTGTATCGCGATACGGCCTTAAAATATTGCGATATTAAAAAAAGGCCATATCGCCCAGCCCTAGTTCTGGGTATTTGTTCTGTTGTGTTTATGTTGTGTTACGGTGCGGATGTTCTCATCGAAATGCGTTTGTCATTCTTGTTTGGTGTGGGTTCACAGTGTGGCGCGTATTAGTAACAGTGTGAAAGTTGTTTAAACGGCCACCCTCAGTGTGACTTGTATGGTTGTTGACCAAATATGACTTGCATTCACTTGTGTGTGTATGTGTGCTTCAAATCAACGTTATCATTAAACCAGTTAAAAGATCATACAATGTGTCAGCATTGCTTGACATCTTCGAGTGAAGACCATTGTTAAACCCGTCCAATGCTACATTATTAGGTGACTGGGCCGGCACGCTGTTTATATGGAGGAAAAGCGGACGCCTGGACAGCATGCGGCTGTTAAGGGGTGAAGGTTTCAGGTGAGAGAGGACGCTAAGGCAGTGCCATTAAGGCACGCCCCTATATTGTTGTCCGGGTGGAAATCGGGACATTTTCGGGAGGTTTGGCAAGTATGATCGGCAATCATTTGGAGGTCCAGGCCTAATCCTAACAAGCTCATGAAGACATGAAAACATCAGGGGTGTTGTTAAGGAGCCAGAGGACACACACACACACACACACACACACACACACACACACACACACACACACACACACACACACTGACCAGCAACAAGCCAAAAGGATGGTATCCAAGAGCTCCTCCGATATCACACATCGGTCAAGTAGAAAATCACAGCACTCAGCAGCAGGCTTCCTAACACACACACACACACATGCATAGTGTGTAACAGTCACAGCTCTATCAGATGTTACATGTGTATTTGTGTGCTTGTGCCCGCAGAGACCGTGTGCTTTAATCAAGCAGGAGGCCTGCGCTGCTTTACTGTGCCATTAAAAGATAAAAATAGGCTGCAAGGAGCTGACGCTGCTGACACACACACACACACACACATACACACACACACACACACATACACACATACACACACACAGCTGCAAGTCATGCTCATTGTGTGTGTGTGGTTTCAAGTGCATGGAAGTGGTTCCTGAAGCATTGTGTTGTCCGTGTGATCCGACGTGCATCAGCTGGTGCAGATAGTTGGACCGTGTCCATCACGGAGGCCATTGTTAGCGTAACACAACACGTGAACTTTGGCAACACAATCATGTCGACGTGAAAAACGACGACATAGTGGAAGGAGCCAGTCTGGATAGTTGGTTTTGTAACAGGCTTCTTGTTATTAATAATAATTAGGGATGTCCGATAATAGCTTTTTGCCGATATCCGATATTCCGATATTGACCAAACCCTTAATTACCGATACCGATATCAACCGATACCGATATCAACCGATATATACAGTCGTGGAATTAACACATTATTATGCCTAATTTGGACAACCAGGTATGGTGAAGACAAGGTCCTTTTTAAAAAAATAAAATAAGATAAATAAATTTAAAAAAAATTATTGAATAAAAAAGAAAGTAAAACAATATAAAAACTGTTACATAGAAACTAGTAATTAATGAAAATGAGTAAAATTAACTGTTAAAGGTTAGTACTATTAGTGGACCAGCAGCATCCCTTGCAGACTGTATTGATATATATTGATATATAATGTAGGAACCAGAATATTAATAACAGAAAGAAACAACCCTTTTGTGTGAATGAGTGTAAATGGGGGAGGAAGGTTTTTTGGGTTGGTGTATTAATTGTAAGTGTATCTTGTGTTTTTTATGTTGATTTAATACAAAAAAAAAAAACCAAAAAAAACGATACCGATAAAAAACCCCCGATACCGATAATTTCCGATATTACATTTTAAAGCATTTATATATATATATGTCCGATATTATCGGACATCTCTAATAATAATAATAATAATAGACTTTATTTGTAAAAAAGCACTTTATAGGCAGCACGGTTGGACAGGGGTTAGTGCATGTGCCTCACAATACGAAGGTCCTGAGCAGTCCTGGGTTCAATCCCGGGCTCCGGATCTTTCTGTGTGGAGTTTGCATGTTCTCCCCGTGACTGCGTGGGTTCTCTCCGGGTACTCCGGCTTCCTCCCACCGCCAAAAAACATGCACCTGGGGATAGGTTGATTGGCAACACTAAATTGGCCCTAGTGTGTGAATGTGAGTGTGAATGTTGGCTGTCTATCTGTGTTGGCCCTGTGATGAGGTGGCAACTTGTCCAGGGTGTACCCCGCCTTCCGCCAGAATGCAACTGAGATAGCTCCAGCACCCCCCGCGACCCCAAAAAGGGACAAGCGGTAGAAAATAGATGGATGGAAAAGCACGTTATACTGAGTAAACAATCTCAAAGTGCTACAGTGTATTAAAACAAAATAATAAAAAAGATAATAAAGAAATAAATAAAAGTAAAAACTAGAACAGCCAAATAGCTATAACTAGTATGCATGTATCTAAAAAAAAATGATTTTTTAAAAAAGAAGGGCTTTTAAGACTTTTTTAAAAGCATCCACAGTCTGTGGTGCCCTCAGGTGGTCAGGGAGAGCGTTCCACAAATTCCTTGCAATAGCTGGTTGAGAAATGTTGTTCTTAAACGGTTGGAAAATTTTCTCACGCATTTGTTCATGAAGTGGTGACCCTCGCCCCATCCTTGTTTGTGAATGACTGCGCATTTCAGTGTACAAAAAGTTACGTGCAAAAGAAATTATCGTAAGAAAATTTGGTGCAGAAAAACTCTTGTGTAACAAAATTCAGTGTAAGAACAATTGAAAAAGTCAGTGTGTATAAAAGTTCAGTGTAAAAATATTCAGTGTATGGAAATTTTGAGCAGAAAAATTCAGTCTAAAAAAATTAATTGCATAAAAAAAGATTTTCTGTATAAAAATTCAGTACAGAAAAATTATGTGTATAAAAATTTGGTGTCAAAAGAATCAGTGAAATGAAAATTCAGTGCAGAAATATATTTGTTGCTTCAAAACTTAAATTAGGACTGACGCACCTCATTGGCTGATTCTGAGACAGGATCCATTGCTTCAGTCTGAATTTACCGCAAGTGATTCTTGAGTTTTAAAAAAAACAAATATTTCTGCACTAATTTTTTATACACTGTTTTTTTTTATACAATTATTTTTTTACACTGCATTTTAAATGACTGGATTTTAACAAACTGATTTTTTCATACACACAAACTTTTATCCAATTAGTCAGCAACATTAAATGTAAACAAACGCAATAAATCCAGTTAAACAAAAATGGTGCGTATTCAAGACACAAATGACCTCCACACACAGCATGGCCCTCATCAAAGATTCATTCGGGCCGTGAAAGATGGCGCTTTGGGGGCGGGACGGGACCATCTGCATCCACACGTCGTCTCACAATCATTTACTTGCAACCCGATGAGTCAGTGCCATCTTCTTGTGTGTGTCCAGCCTGCTTCCTGCTCCACGGCCACACTCCATCTTGCTCTTATGTAAGCATGACGATGCCATTTCAACATATGGACGAAAAAGTATAACTCGATATATTTTTACTTAAACTAGATATTCGATATATATCTCGATGTATTTTTCTGTGAAAGAATAGATATGAAGATATTCATTTTTGAGTAAAATTGAAGTGAATGACAACTGTTCTGTAAACAGTCAGTGGCACTTTTATTAACCCACTTAGTCAATATGGCTTTTAACAGCACAGAAAATAAACTGTTTAAGTAGTACAGAATTACATAACATAAATAAAATAGAAAAATTATTTCTACGTATAATAAATAACAGTAATTTTTTTATATTTTATTTTATTTTATTTTTTATATTTATATATTTCCTTGCCCTTATGTGGGCTATGTACCGAGGATGTCGTTGTGGCTTGTGCAGCCCTTTGAAACACTTGTAATTTAGGGCTATATAAATAAACATTGATTGATTGATTGATGATTATATACATGTTACAGGTTATATATATATATATATATATATATATATATATATATATATATATATATATATATATCAGAATCAGCTTTATTGTCATTACGCAAGGTAACGAGATTGAGGCCATTCCATACAGTGCGATGTGTGCATGCTAGAAAAACAATGTGCAAATATATAAAAATTTAAAAAATGTAGAAGTGCAATGAATATGGTGTGAAATGAATATATACATGAAAAAACAAAACAAAAACGGTGGTTGGTGGAATGGGTTATTGCACCGAAGAGAAGGCAGTTATGAGGGACAATGGGGCAGTCCGTTCAGGATGGTTATGGCCCTGGGGAAGAAGCTGTTCTTTAGCATGTTTGTTTTGGTTTTAATGCACCTGTAGCGCTTCCCAGAGGGCAGCAGGTGGAACAGGTCAGAGCCAGGGTGGGTGCTGTCTTTGATGATGGCACTGGCTCTGTTGAGGCAGCGGGAGGTGTAGATGTCCGTCAGAGAGGGGAGAGGGCAGCCGATGATCTTCTGAGCCGTCTTGACCACTCTTTGCAGCCTCTCCCTGTCTGCTGCAGTGCAGCTGCCGTACCATACCGTAATACAGTAGGTCAGCAGGCTCTCGATGGACGAGCGGTAGAAGGTCAGCAGCAGGTCAGGCTTCAGGTTGTACTTCCCGAGGACTCTAAGGAAGTGTAGCCACTGCTGAGCCTTCTTGATGATTGATGTGGTGTTGACTGTCCAGGAGAAGTCATTAGAGATGTGGACTCCAAGGTACCTGAAGGTGTGGACCCTCTCTACACGCTCGCCGTTGATGTAGAGGGGGGCAGGGTCGGTGCTGCTCCTCCTGAAGTCGACGATGATCTCTCTGGTCTTGCTGGTGTTGAGAGCGAGGTTGTTCTCCAAAGACCAGGCCGTCAGCTTCAGGACCTCCTCTCTGTAGGCAGCCTCGTCACCCCTGGAGATGAGCCCGACCACTGTGGTATCGTCGGCAAACTTGACGGTAAGGTTGTCACTGTGGGCCGGACTGCAGTCATGGGTGTAAAGGCAGTAGAGGAGGGGGCTCAGCACACAGCCCTGTGGGGAGCCGATGCTCAGCGTGCGGGAGGATGAGAGGTGCGGGCCAAGTCTCACATTCTGGGGTCGGTCCGTTAGGAAGTCCCTTATCCAGGCGTTTGTGAGAGGGGGGAGGCCTAGAGTGTCCAGTTTATTGCAGAGTCTGTCCGGGATTATTGTATTGAAGGCAGAGCTATAGTCCACAGAGAGCATCCGGACGTAGCTCTGCTGCTGCTCCAGGTGGTTCAGAGCAGAGTGGAGAGCAACAGCGATGGCGTCCTCTGTGGACCTGTTCGCCCGGTATGCGAACTGGTGGGGGTCGAAGTCTGGAGGGATATGGTCCTTGATGTGCTGGAGAACAAGTCGCTCGAAGCACTTCATGATTACCGGAGTGAGGGCCACTGGTCGGTAATCATTCAGGCTGGTGATGGGAGACTTCTTCGGCACCGGGATTATTGTAGATGACTTCAGGCAGGATGGGATGACTGCCTGAGCCAGGGAGAGGTTGAAGATCCTGGTGAGGGGGGGAGCGAGCTGGTGGGCGCACGTCCTGAGCACCTTTCCAGGTACTCCGTCTGGTCCGGTAGCCTTCCTGGGGTTCACAGCCAGGAGCACTCGTCTGACACTGTGCTCCTGTACAGTGAGTGGAGTGGGGCAGGGCTGGAGCAGATGAGTGTCGCTGGGGGGTTTCGAAACGGGCAAAGAAACAGTTAAGCTCCTCTGCCAGTGTCGCACTCTGATCCGCAGTTGTCATATTGCAGCCTCTGAAGTTCGTGATGTCATGAATGCCCCGCCACACCTCCCGTGAGTTTTTGCTGGACAGATGGGACTCTATGCACCTCCTGTGGTCCACCTTTGCTTTTTTAATCCCTCTCTTCAGGTCGGCTCTAGCAACACTGTACAGTGCCCTGTCCCCTGACCTGAAGGCTGCGTCGCGGGCCCTGAGGAGTGTGCGGACCTGGCTGGTCATCCAGGGTTTCTTGTTGGGGTAAACCCGGATGGTTTTTTCCACAGTCACATTCCCGATGCAGAACTTTATGTAGTCCAGCACCGTTCCTGTGGCTGTCTCCAGCTCCTGTTGTTGGAAGAGGTCCCAGTCTGTGTGTTGGAAGCAGTCCTGAAGTTTGGGGAGTGCATCGTCAGGCCAGGTCATAACAGTCTTGTGATAGGCCTGGCCTGGCGTCTGATGGGGGTGTAGGTAGGAGAGAGCAGGAGGGAAAGATGGTCTGACTGTCCAAGCTGGGGGAGGGGTGTAGCTCTGTACGCGTGCTTTATGTTGGTATACACGTGGTCCAGGGTGTTCTTGCCCCTTGTAAAACACTTCACGTGCTGGTAGAACTTAGGGAGTACAGTCTTCAGATTGGCCTTATTAAAATCCCCTGCTATGATATGAACACCGTCGGGGTGGGCCCGCTGCTGTTCGTTGACGGTGTTCAGCAGAAGAGAGAGCGCTGTGTTTACTTTGGCGTCCGGTGGAATATACACAGCCGTGATGATAACAACAGACAGCTCTCTCGGGAGAAAAAAAGGCCGACATCTAACAGACATGTACTCCACGTCCGGGCAACAGTGCTGTTCAGTGATTGTCCCGTTGTTGCACCAGTTCTCATGCACGTAGATACAGAGCCCCCCTCCTCTGCTCTTACCGGAGTCCTTAGTTCTGTCCCGGCGGAGCAGAGTGCGTCCGGCTAGCTGCATGCTAGCATCGGGTATTTCCGGGTGAAGCCAGGTTTCGGTGATAATCATAGCACAACAGTCCCGAACATAGCGGTTTCCAGCAAGTTGTAACTCCAGGTCGTCCATCTTCTGTACAAGGGATCTGGCATTAGAGAGGAACAGGCTCGGTAGAGGTGGCTTGTGGGGTTGTTTCCTAAGCCTGAGCAAGACGCCGGACCTGCGGCCACGCTTCTGCTTCCTCTCCCTCCTCCGTCTGCGCCGTCTCCCAGACCCGACAACAAACCACGGAGAGCCCTGTGCTCTCGCTATGTCATCTGGGATGTTGTGCTCGTGGTGAAAGTCGCTCGAAACAGATATCTGGTGCGAGTTACCGATATCCAAGACTGACTGGCGGGTGTACCGGGTGTTTGCAGTACAGGTGGTGCACAAAAGGAAAAAAAACATGAAGAAAAGAAGGAAGAAAGAGCACTGAAATGGAGAGCCGTAAGCCGCTGCGTCTGTGCGCGCCGCCATCTTGGGAAAAAAAATAATAATAAAAAAATAAAAAAAAATAAAAAAAAAAAATATATATATATATATATATATATATATATATATATATATATATATATATATATATATATATATATATATATATATTGACGGAGGCAGATAATTACATACCGGTATATCCATATTTGTGTGTTACTTCTTTATTTTCATAGTCATATTACAAAACAGCTAGTGTTCTTTATTTGTTATCTTTTGGTTGTCTGCAAGTACTGTGTGCCAACTTTTAGGAATGTGAAGGGGGAGATCTTCCCTGCTTCTCGTCTAAAGCCAACTTTAGATAATAAACAAAAGGGACATGGGGTGAGGTATCTTCTCCTGTGCCCAGCTGTGGAGGAAGGGACAAGGAGGGTGGGGGAAAGAGAGACGTTATAGAAGAGAAGTTTTCCGTATGTTGGATTAGACCATTTTAGCTGTGCTAGTGAGCGCTTCTGTACGGGATTTGGTCTCAAGTTTATTTCCAAAGGCTTTGGAAATAAAATTACAAAATACCTATTCTGTCTCTGGTGGTTCTTCTACTCAGCTTTATGTGTCATCAAAAGAGCTTGGGAGTGACCAGCAACTTGAATTCCCTGGGAGGAACAACTGGTCAAAACGCAACAATTTATATATATATATATATATATATGTATATATATATATATATATATATATATATATATATATATATATATATATATATATATATATATATATATATATATATATATATATATATATATATATATATATATATATATCTTTTATTATTGAATGTATCAAATGTGATGAATATTTAATGGACCACAATGGAAACAAGCCTTTTGGCTTTCTGTGCCATCCATTTGCCTTTTTAAAGCATTACATGGATTACATTCTTTAAGATTTCAATAAACTTCTCAATCATTCAATCAAAAGCTGTGCAAATAATACAAAATGTATCAAACTCAGATTTAAAAAAAATACATTTGCAGGCAGGCACTTTTCAATTCCTTTCCTGGTTCGATGGCCCGCCCTGTCTTGCCTCTGATTGGCCTGTCCCTAACCAATCGTGACTCATCATAGTAAACAACCATGGATGTCCTTATACGTGCAAGCACGTCTTGGAAGGAGGAAGGGGAGGGGTTTCGTAGCCCATGGAGAGGGAGCGGGGGAGAACAAGGAACACAACAAATAAGCGGTGTTTGGTCATTTTAACGTGAAATATATTATATCGATATTACGATATTGTGGAGGGAGATGTTGTCAGCGCTGCCTGCAGGAGCAAAGGTCACTGCCTCTGTCCATGGTTCTGAGCACAAAGCACCATCAGACGGGGGGGGCGTGGCAGTGCTGACGGCGAGACACAGCTGGCAGGTGATTAGATTTCACAGGTGGTACGTGTTGATCTAATCATCTGTTGTCTTTAACAGTACGCGGCCGGGAGCAGAGAGAGAGAGAGGATACGGACGTGACTGAAAGGTCACGTTCTACTGGAGAGAAAGACTTTGATAAAAACCTATGTGCATTAAAACTTTGTTAAAAACGGCACGCTTGGCTCCTGTGAAGTGTCTGTCAGTGGAACCGCTAGGAAGTGACTTCCACGGATACTTTCTTAATTCATATCTTGTTTAAAAATACATCGATACATCTTACAAACTCGATATATCGCCCAGCCCTATTTCAACATGCACCACCATTGGTTCGCTTAAGTCCTCTTTCAGCGCTCCTCGTTGGCCAGTAAATATACATGGCAAATATATTGAAAACTACAACATTCCTGGGGAAGTTTTGATGTGCCTGCTATCGCGCTTTATGAAACCAACTGCTAACCAATTAGCATACTTGCAAGTATCAAAAACCATGATCTTTAGGTTTAAATGAGCAAAATTAGCTAAAACACTGGCGTAAATGATTCCCGGGCACGGCCACCGCTGCTGTTCACTGCTCCCCTCACTCCTGAGATTGGTAGGTTGTGAGTTCAAACCCCGGCTGAGTCATACCAAAGACTATAAAAATGGGACCCATTGCCTCCCTGCTTGGCGCTCAGCATCAAGGGTTGGAATTGGGGGTTGAATCACCAAAAATGATTCCCGGGTGCGGCCACCGCTGCTGCTCACTGCTCCCCTCACCTCCCCGGGGGTGATCAAGGGTGATGGGTCAAATGCAGAGAATAATTTCGCCACACCGAGTGTGTGTGTGACAATCATTGTCACTTTAACTTAATAATCCTTAGCATGCTAACATAGGAGAAGTAAACACAGTCCTAAAATGGTGCCAAGTATCAAAATCCGTAGTTAGCTAAAATGCTACAATGCTAACGTTAGCATGTTGACATAGGATGAGTTAGCATACTTTTAACTCGGGCCAGAGTGAACAAAAACACCAGTTTAATGGAGGATCGAATGATGCACAGTGTTAGAAAATGATTGATTGTGTGTATTATATGTAAACATTGTATTTCCTTTTTGCTCGTTAGTGAGCAGGATGAATGACCAAGCCAAGATGTGTTAATTAGCCAATGACAGATGGGCCCCCTCATCCCGTGAGACACATACCTATATATAATGTATACACACACACACACACACACACACACACACACACACACACACACACACACACACACACACACACACACATACACACACATACTGGTTATCATTTGAAATGGGGACCAAGTTTTTGATCATCACTTGTGGGGACCACCCTTTCTACAGGTTGTGGAGGCATACATTTTTTTAGGTAAAATGGCCACTGCCCAGTTAGCTCATACACGTCTTTAAATCTCTGGATTGATGAAGTAATGTGCTGATCATTCTTACTGGGGACCCTGGGGAAAAAAGAGTTAATATGGTTCATGGGGACCAAATTGAAATCATTTTGCAAAATTCACACAAATTTGTACGTGACTACTGAGAACCATTTAAAAAAAAAAAAAAAAAGTTCAAATTAAATATGACATGATCCTCAGAATACAGCACTACAGTTGTCTTCTTATAGGAAGTTTCACCACTTAAATGTTAAAGCAAATCCTGCATCTTCTGTGACATTACTGAAAACTGCTATTTAGCAGTAATGAAGTTGTCTGCAACTCCAACTACCATATATAGAAGGATGGACAATTCTGAATGTGAATCATACTTAAAGGTAATAATGTTTTATAATCATGCTGTCTGAAACTGTCATCCTAAGGAACACTAAACCAGATTTTGTTTTTGGAAAAATATATTAGTTTTAACTAAGGATGGATACCATACAGAATCACAGTATTATTAATAACTAAGCCGATGAGGGGGCTGCTGTGCAAATGTCTCACACTCAAACTAACCAGTAAACATGTTTTATGGGCCAAAGCTTAAAAATCATTTAGACATCTTCAGAATGGATCTGACTATCATTTAAAAAGGTTTCCCTTTAGGGCAGTGGTCCCCAACCTTTTTGTACCTGCGAACCGGCCAACGGTTGAATTTTTATTTTTATTTTAATTTTTTTTTTTTAACTTTATTTTATTTTATTTTATTTTTTTAATTTATTTTTTGTCATAAAAAAATACAATCATGTGTGCAGACTGTATTGATCTATATTGATATATAATGTAGGAACCAGAAATATTAATAACAGAAAGAAACAACCCTTTTGTGCGAATGAGTGTGAATGAGTGTAAATGGGGGAGGGAGATTTTTTGGGTTGGTGCACTAATTGTACGTGTATCTTGTGTTTTTTATGTTGATTTAATAAATAAATAAAAAAGAATCAATATATATATATATATATATATAAATATAAATATATATATATATATATATATATATATATATATATATATATATATATATATATATATATATATATATATATATATATATATATATATATATATATATTGATTCTTGTGCGGCCCGGTGGTTGGGGACCACTGCTTTAGGGGACCTGTTTTTGTGTCTCCATACCGTCAGAGGTCCCCTAAAGGTGACTGTGTAAACAGAGTGATGTCCCCCCCCTCCCCCAATGTACCCTCAGCCAAAGTAGCATCTTAGCTTCTGCTAGCGACACAGCTTTGACCCAGAAAGCTGAATGGGAGCATGGAGCAGACGCCTCCTCAGTGGAAGATGTGTGGCGTATCAGCACGCCTGCACATGGCGCCGGAGATTAGGGCATGAAATAATCATCGCTCATTGCAGGAATGCTTCCAACGTGGTCTCCTGCCTGCAGCCATCTTGTCACCGAGCGACATGGCAAAGTTCTGCGGCTGATATCAGGGGATGCGCAGTATCTTCCCTTTCAAAGCGATACAGATAACTGATTCAACATGACTTATTTGTATCTATTATTTTTCAAATGTGGCTTTCAGTGTGGCGTGTGCACCGTTCTTTGCGGCTTGCATTGGGACAGTTCTTTTGTAAGGAACGCCCCATTATCCACGCTGATATTCGACATTTTGATGTATATCGACATGTATTTGATCAGTATCAGCATTTTTTATCGAGACAGAACTACACCAGCAGATTTAATATTTACACTTTGATACCAGTATTTAGTATTTAAAAATATTAACTAGCGTTTGGGTTAGAGTTACACACACACACACACACACACACACACACACACACACACACACACACACACACACACACACACACACACACACACTCACACACACACACACATTTTTAAAGCTTTTCAGGTGGAATTATTTCCCATTCTTGCTTGATGTACAGCTTAAGTTGCAGTCCGGGGTCTCCGTTGTGGTATTTTAGGCTTCATAATGGGACGGCGTGGCGAAGTTGGTAGAGTGGCCGTGCCAGCAATCGGAGTGTTGCTGGTTACTGGGGTTCAATCCCCACCTTCTACCATCCTAGTCACGTTCGTTGTGTACTTGGGCAAGACACTTCACCCCTTGCTCCTGATGGCTGCTGGTTAGCGCCTTGCATGGCAGCTCCCGCCATCAGTGTGTGAATGTGTGTGTGAATGGGTGAATGTGGTAATACTGTCAAAGCGCTTTGAGTACCTTGAAGGTAGAAAAGCGCTATACAAGTATAACCCATTTATCATTTATAATGCGCCACACATTTTCAATGGGAGACAGGTCTGGACTACAGGCAGGCCAGTCTAGTACCCGCACTCTTTTACTATGAAGCCACGCTGTTGTAACACGTGGCTTGGCATTGTCTTGCTGAAATAAGCAGGGGCGTCCATGATAACGTTGCTTGGATGGCAACATATGTTGCTCCAAACCTGTATGTACCTTTCAGCATTAATGGTGCCTTCACAGATGTGTAAGGTACCCATGCCTTGGGCACTAATACACCCTCATACCATCACAGATGCTGGCTTTTAAACTTTGCGCCGGATAGTTATTTTCCTTTTTGTTTCCGGAGGACACAACGTCCACAGTTTCCAAAAACTATTTGAAATGTGGACTCGTCAGAGCACAGGACGCTTTTCCACTTTGCATCAGTCCATCTTAGATGAGCTCGGGCCCAGCGAAGCCGGCAGCGTTTCTGGGTGTTGTTGATAAATGGAATTGGCTTTGCATAGTAGAGTTTTAACTTGCACTTACAGATGTAGCCACAAACTGTAGTTATTGACAGTGGTTTTCTGAAGTGTTCCTGAGCCCATCCATCCATCCATCCATTTTCTACCGCTTGTCCCTTTTTTGGGGGTCGCGGGGGGTGCTGGAGCCTATCTCAGCTGCTATCGGGCTGAAGGCGGTGTACACCCTGGACAAGTCGCCACCTCATCGCAGGGCCAACACAGATAGACAAGTTGTCTTGTACGTTCACTATTTTATTTAAGGACTTAACTGATAATAAATATATGTTTAATGTACCCTAAGATTTTTTGTTAAAATGAAGCCAATAATGCAATTTTTTTGTGGTCCCCTTTATTTAGAAAAGCACCGAAATAATTTTAGTACCGGTACCGGTCCCAAAATATTGGTATCGTTACAACACTAGTCTCAACACGCAATATTTCACCAGGAAACACTGTAATGTATTGACTCCATAAAGTGGTATAACATGGAGTAGATGAGTTATTGTGATGTAGAGAAATGTCATATTTTGACCAATTTTACCAAGAGATTTTCCATATTTTAAATGAAATGTTGATGCTCCTCTTAGACCAGGGGTCGGCAACCCACGGCTCCAGAGCCGCATGCGGCTCTTTGATCACTCTGATGCGGCTCAGCTGCATATTTGCCGACCCCCCCGATTTTCCCGGGAGATTTCCGGATTTCGGTGCCTCTCGCGGAAAACTCGGGATTTATATTCTCCGATTTCCACCTTAACAATTATAATAAGGGCATGCCATGATGGTACAGCATTTAGCGCCCTCTCCAATCTGTACAAACAGCGTGCCAGCTCAGCCTTTTGTTGTATGCACCTTCTGCTTGCACACGCAAGTGACAGCAAGGCATACTTGGTCAACAGCCATACAGGTTACACTGACGGTGGCCATATAAAACAACTTTAAGACTCTTACTAATAATGAGCCACACTTTGAACCAAAACCAAACAAGAATGACAAACACATTTCGGGAGAACATCTGCACCTTAACACAACATAAACACAACAGAACAAATACCCAGAATCCCATGCAGCCCTGACTCTTCCGGGCTACATGATACACCCCTGCTACCACCAAACCCCACCCCCACCCCAACCCTGCTCCCCCACTCATCAACCCCCCCCCCCCCTGCGTCGGTTGAGGTGGGCGGGGTTTGGTAGCGGGGGTGTATAATGTAGCCCGGAAGAGTTAGGGCTGCATGGGATTCTGGGTATTTGTTCTGTTGTGTTACGTTGCAGATGTTCTCCCGAAATGTGTTTGTCATTCTTGTTTGGTGTGGGTTCACAGTGTGGCGCATTATTAGTAAGAGTGTTAAAGTTTTTTATACCGCCACCGTCAGTGTAACCTGTGTGGTTGTTGAGCAAGTATGCCTTGCTGTCAGTTACGTGACTATACAACGTGTGGCTGGGCCGACACGCTGGTTGTAGTGGGTGCTAAATGCTGTACAATCACGGCACGTTCGAGAGAATAGTTGCCCTGGAATTCGTTGTCTGCCGGAAAAATCGGGAGGGATGACAAGTTTGATGCTGTCAAGCGCCATTCATATATAACTCGCGGGCCGCATAAACATTCAATTTTCATACCAAAGTGTGGGCTGCGTGTCTGAGACCCTTGGTTTTTACATAGCACAAAGCAAAAAACAACAACTTTGTATGCAGTGTTATTTCATTTTAAATTTCAAAAGATTTTTGTGGCTCCCATTGTTTTCTTTAATTTGTGAAACTGGTCAAAATGGCTCTTTGAGTGGTAAAGGTTGCCGACCCCTGTCTTAGACAAACGTAATAAAGGTGTTTGAGGTTTTCTGATGATAAATTAAACACTATGTCACTACTGCTACAAAATAGTGTTCAAAAAAGAACTTAAATTACAAATGTTTACCGACTTATAATATTTATGTTTAAATAGCTTTTACTGCAATAAATGTCACCTCCAAATATCACGTATCGGCCTCCTTGACTGCGAATAATCGGTATCGGTATCGGCCCTGAATAAAACCATATGGGTCGATTTGTAATCTTTTGCAGCCGGCACCTTTGTTGGTTATCAAAACATTCGCAGCGATGCTGGCCTTTCAAGATTCCATGTGTTGAAGTCCGATGCTTTCTCCCTGTTGGGCGAACATTGAGTGAAAAAAAGCACATTGAAGGTCTTCCTGTGAAACAGCGTGGAAGTCTCACAAGATTGACGGCATCTTTGTTTACAATTAGCTCGGGTGGGAGGAGAGAAGCACTTGATTTGCTCACTCCCACCCGCCTGCAGGGAATCTCGCCTTATTCGAGCATTTTGTATATTTTATTATACAAAAATGATTATGGTTTAAGTTTATATTGAACATGTATACAGTCACGATATGATACAGCATTGACATATTCTCTTTTCTCTTTATCGCTTATTTAATCCCTTCATAGCAATTACTTCCTGTTGCCAATCAATGTGCTTCAAGCTCTCGAATGGGACAGTAGCGTGCCAATAAAAGGTAACAAGCGAGAACGTGTGTGCCGCCTGAGCTTGGAGGTGGAAGGTCAACTGAGCTGGAAACAATGGAAAGCGTCATTGACCCGACTCTAACACACTCCATATATCGACGTGCACGTGTGCATGCAGACACATCAGTCATACGACAACAACATTTTTTACTTGTTGTTCCACCACCAAAGGGAAGAAGGTAAAATTAATTCTAAATCGTAAATAAATGCTAGCAAAAATCAGCTAACAGGGGAGCTAATTGGAGTTGCTCTATTCCACCTATAAAGCACCGTGAAAAGCCTCCTTCAAGGTTTTATACGTCGTATTTTTCAGACTATAGAGGGCGCCTGTACTGTATATAAGCCGCACCCACAAAATTCTAAAAGAAAAATATTTTCCCTATATAAGCCTCATATATACGTTGTGAAATCAGTTATTTACACAGGAAGTTTATTTAGATACCTTAATTGTTCCCAAACGGTGCCTGTAACACTTAGATTTAGACTTAGACTTAGACAAACTCTAATGATCCACAAGGGACATTGTTCCACACAGTAGCTCAGGTACAAAGGATGGAAATGATAACAAGGACACAAAAAAGGGGCAAAAACAAAAGGTATAAAGTAGACTAAAAATGTACCATAGTAGCAATATAAAATATAACATACATGTAATATTTACATATTATATATACAGTATATAATATATACTGATATATTATATTATATTATTAAATGATATATAGAATATATAACAAATCCCAATTACCATGTACAATATTACAGTATATGTATGTGGAGGGGGGCGTGGCCTGCGGACCTGCAGCGAAGCGGGGTGTGTCAGGACCGGCTTCGTAATCAGTGTCAGGTGCGTAGATGGCCCACCTGCGCCTGCTTATCTAATCACCTGTAGCTCTGTTAAAAGGCAGCAGCCGGGGAGGGGAGGAGAGTTGGTGGTGGAGCACGAGCGAGAGCGAGACTGACACATGAACAGACAATTGCTAAAAGCGCAAGAAGAGACAATTTATTGAAAATTAAAACATTCTCGTAAAGCCTGTCATGTCGGTGATTGGTGGTCCGAGGAACCCGGAGGAAAGAGTCCTCCACAATGTAATATACTGTATATACAGTACACGGCAGTAAAACGGCTGATCAAACAAAACAGATGTCATCGTCATGGACCCACTAGGTGCGCAAGCTAGCTCTCCAATCAGCTAAACAGACTCAATAACTCCACGGTGACGTTTTGGTGAATTCACTGAGGACTTTGTGAAACTGAAACAGTACAAAAAGGATGCCATTGTAAGTGAATAATACTAACACAAACACTTGTAAACGTGTGAGCATATTAGCTTATGCTAACAACCCTAGCTAGATTACATTATGATAGCACGTAGAAATATGCATTTAAACACTCCCACAGACATCACGCATGGGACGGTTTAGTAAGTAAGAATTGTTTTAGTTATATTGTAAAACTCGCAAACAATGCCTGAAGTGATGTTGGCAGATCCACTATGGATGTCCTCAGGAAGAGAGGAACCGTCTCACGGTCCTCCTCTGGAGCCCAGCATGCCTGGAAAGGTTGCTGCTAATATTACTGAGGTGTCAGTGGGCGCCGCCGCAGCAGGGCTAGTGTTACTGTTGCCTCTCTTGTCACACAGCGACATTACACCGCCAGCAGCAGGGAAACATCTTTATTTCAAGCGCTGCTTGGCCTCTCGCGTTGTAAACAGAGCAGCTTATCATCGGCGTTTTGTTGCTAATCCCTACTAGAGTCCTCAACACGCTGGTGAAGCTTTCCACCGTGCTGTTTGCCTAACTGGATGCAGTGCAACTTTATCAGGCTCACAGCCCAAATCATGCTTGCTTGTCACTGGGCAGTGTTTTTCTTACACTGGCCTGACACAAATACTTGACACGATAGAAACCTTTTGACTGGGGGGGGGGGGGGGGGGGGGCCCACATTGGGCTAATGCAAAATCCATCCATCCATCCATTTTCTACCGTTTGTCCCTGTCGGGGTCGCGGGGGGTGCTACAGCCTATCTCAGCTGCATTCGGTTGGAAGGCGGAGTACACCCTGGACAAGTCGCCACCTCATCATATATATATATATATATATATATATATATATATATATATATATATATATATATATATATATATATATATATATATATATATATATCCATCCATCCATCCATCCATCCATTTCCTTACACTTATCAGAGGTCGGGTCGCGGGGGCAGCAGCCTAAGCAGAGAAGCCCAGAATTCCCTCTCCCCAGCCACTTCGTCCAGCTCCTCCCGGGGCATCCCGAGGCGTTCCCAGGCCAGCCGGGAGACATAGTCTTCCCAACGTGTTCTGGGTCTTCCCCGTGGCCTCCTGCCGGTCGGACGTGCCCTAAACACCTCCCTAGGGAGGCGTTCGGGTGGCATCCTGACCAAATGCCCGAACCACCCCATCTGGCTCCGTTAGAAAGTGCTCAATACCGGGGTAGAGCGGAATATTTGTTAGGTTAGGGAAAAAAAACACGGAGGCTATTTCATCCCTACAAGCCTGTTTCGCAGGTTTCCCTGCTCTTCAGGGGATTTTTCAGATTTGTTTTCAAATCCCCTGAAGAGCAGGGAAACCTGCGAAACAGTCTTGTAGGGATGGAATATATTATATATATTTCCCTGCTCTTCAGGGAATTTGAAAAATCTGTGGAAAAGCCCCTGAAGAGCAGGGAAATCTGCAAAACAGGCTTGTAGGGATGAAATAGCATCCGTGTTTTTCCTGACCTAACGAATATATATACACATATATATATATATATATATATATATATATATATATATATATCAATAATGGATGAATCCATCCATCACATCCATTTTCTACCGCTTGTCCCATTAATGGTTAATATAAATAAATGATAAATGGGTTGTACTTGTATAGCGCTTTTCTACCTTCAAGGTACTCAAAGCGCTTTGACACTACTTCCACATTTACCCATCCACACACACATTCACACACACTGATGGAGGGAGCTGCCATGCAAGGCGCTAACCAGCAGCCATCAGGAGCAAGGGTGAAGTGTCTTGCTCAGGACACAACGGACATGACGAGGTTGGTACTAGGTGGGGATTGAACCAGGGACCCTCGGGTCGCGCACGGCCATTCTTCCACTGCGCCACGCCGTCCCAATATATAACTGAGTATGTGAAAGTTGGACTCCTTCCGTGGCAACAAAGCAGCTCGAAGTCAAATATGGATAAGTGTAGGGAGAGTTTTGAATTTTTCCCATCATGCCCTGCAATGGATTTAGAATTTAGAATTTTAATGCTGATTGGACGTTTTTTTTTAATAACATCCCTAAAGTTCAGTGAGCAGGTTGTGTAATGTGTCACCATGTGTATTAATTGTGCTGTTTGGGTATTTCTTTCGGCGCCATGACTAGGGAAGGTTGTTTGGATTGGGTCATATAAGTACATTTTAAGAAAGCACACTTCAAACTGAGTTTCTCATGTTGCCCACAGGATGGCCAGGAATTGACGCCGTATATTTACATTTTATATGCAAACATTCTGCAAGGCCAGATTTGAACTCGCCGTAGTTTGGACACTCTGTGATAAACATTCATGGTAAAACAAGTCATGCACACACTTTTCTGTCTTTCTTTGAAATGTGTTTCTGCAGCTGTGCTAAGAAACACGGGCGGGCCACACCCGTCCTCGCATGTTTTTTGCGGGTTTCTGCTGCTGGAATGCGTATACGTTCCTGCGGATGACGACCGTGAGAGGAGCTGCAGCTGGTTGTGTCAGGGGCTGGGTGACTCTTGAGAGGAGGCCCGTGTGCTGTTGGGTCGGAGCGCCGGTCCTCGTCCGCTAATTAGCACTTTGAACCGTGCATGTGTCAGGAGTAGGGCTGGGGCGATAAAACCAGGTCAGGATGTATCACCAAGGTTGTGGTATAGGTTTATTTCCAACATGCATGCCATTACTACACTCACAAGTTCCACTTTCTCTTTGCAACATGCTCGAAAAGGAGTAGGAAGAAGCAGAGCTGATTTAATCCTACCCCTTTTCCTTTACATGGCAATTGCTACGACTTTTCTTTACTTCCTGTTCTCAGTTAATTCACAGCATACTCCACGAATAATAACATTCACACACTAGATGAGTGTGAATGTTCTAATGCTGAAGTTGAACTGAAATCCTGGAATTTTTTTTTAGAATTGTTGAAGTAGAGCACACAATTCCCAAACAGGCTGACAATTTTGAAGTCGGAACAGGTTGAATCAGATGGAAAAATGCGGGAGTTGTGGAACTTTGAAGAATGTCCTATTGATTTCAATGGAAATTTCCCCCAAATTTGGAATTTCGAGAAAAGCGGGAATTTTTTTGAAAATGGTAAAAAAAAAGATTGAATGGTCTGAATGAGTTGAAATGGTTGGTGTTGGAATTTTTCTAATCGGTCGAGAAATGTTGACGTAGTAACATGTTGAATTGAGAAGTGGTATTACGGAATTCCTGGAATTTGGGGAAAACCGGGGAATTTTTCCAGTTCGAAAAACAACTTTGTTTTTTTGTCCTGATTAAGAGGAATGTTTTGACGGTGTAATGGCTGAAGTGGGTTGAAAAATGTGGGATGAGTAGTCGCCACAGAAAAAGGGTGGAAATAGGGCTTTGGAAAACCAGGAATTCTGGAAAATCCTGGAATTGTTTTTTTGAATTGTTGAATTAGAGCACACAATTCCCAAACAGGCTGAATATTTTGAAGTCGGAACAGTTTGAATCAGATTGAAAAATGTGGGAGTTGTGGAACTTTGAAGAATGTCCCATTGATTTCAATGGGAATTTCCCCAAAATTTGGGAATTTCGGGAAAAGCAGGAATTTTTTTGAAAATGGTAAAAAAAAATTAAAAAACTTGAATGGTTGAGAAATGTTGACATAGTAACATGTTGAATTGAGAAATTGAATTACGGAATTCCTGGAATTTGGGGAAAACAGGGGAATTTTTTGTTTTATTGTCCTGATTAAGAGGAATGTTTTGACGGTGGAACGGTTGAAAAATATGGGATGAGTAGTCGCCAGAGAAAAAGGGTGGAAATAGGGCTTTGGAAAACCAGGAATTCTGGAAAATCCTGGAATTCTTTTGAACTTGGAAAAAGGGTAGTTTGAATTTCCAAAGATGGAGGAATGTGTTGAAGGTTGAATTTTCATTATAAATATGTAAACAAAAAAATAAAAATAAAAAAATAAATAAAATAAATTAAATTAAAAAAAATAAAAAATAAAAAAAAATATATATATATATATATATATATATATATATATATATATATATATATATATATATATATATATATTAATATAAATAATGATATGCAAATAAAATAAATATACCATTTTATACATATATATTATATATATATTTACATTGAATATGTTTTTCTCCTGCTGGTCATAAAAATATCAATAATTCCGACTATGGACCGACACGAACACAAGAGTGTGTAACAGTCAAGTCACGTGTCGTATGTTGTCCGCAGGCCCAGAGGAAAGAAGTGTTCCTGCAGGAGCGCTACAGCCACTACAGCCTGACCGACCCTTTCCTGGCGCTCCAGCGGGACTTTGACAGCGGCGTCCCGCGAGGCGACAAGGAGCGGCGGGCCCTGGGCTCCAGCCCCATGTCCGTCCTGGAGGCCGTCATGGCGCACTGCAGGAAGATGCAGGAGCGCATGTCGGCCCAGCTCGCCGCCGCCGAGAGCCGCCAGAAGAGGGTAAGAGCCCCCCTTCCCCCGATGTTGGGATGTTACGCAACATGAACGACTACATGATTGGTGTCTCCTTTCTATTTTCATCACTTGACTAAGTGTGTGCGTGTTTATATGCCCCCCCCCCCCCCCCCCCTGTGATGGTGCGGGTGGGAGGAGAAAAGTGTTGCGTCAAAAAGCGAGTCAAAGAGGAAAAAAAATCAGCGTGTCCCATGCCTGAAGCGACTGGAGATGAAATAGACCAGTTGGGAGGTTTGGTGGCAACCACACGTGTGAGGAGGAAGTTAAATATACATGTGTGTACTCTGTGTGCGTACTGTGGTATGTACTACATCTGTTTACATTCAAACACGTTTTAGAAGCCATGCAGCAAAGCCAAATGACACCAATGTCCAAATATTTATGTTTATCTGCATGGATGGTAGTGACAGTAGGTATTGTCGGTGTGGGCACATACCACTTTAATGATTGCTGGTAAACTACATTATTTTATGCAATATTTTAAAACCAACTTTTTGGCACAAATCTTTATTTATATATAAATACACACATATATATGTGTATATATATATATATATATATATATATATATATATATATATATATTAGAGATGCGCAGATAGGCAATTATTTCATCCGCAACCGCATCAGAAAGTCGTCAACCATCCGCCATCCACCCGACCTAACATTTAATCAGAACCGCATCCGCCCGGACCCGCCCGTTGTTATATATCTAATATAGACGATGTAAGGCATTAGTGAGGTTATAAAGCTTTTGCCTGTTAAAGAAAGGAGACTGATCCAATGCAGCACAGACATTCGCGTGCCACGCTGTCACGGCCCAGACGCACACCAGTGCGCAATCATATGGGAGCCGCGCTGAGCGCACCTCCAAGCGCGTCTCGCTGCCGGCGACGGCCGGGTATGGGCCCGACGCTCCAGCGCCATCCATTTTCAGGGCTAGTTGATTCGGCAGGTGGGTTGTTACACACTCCTTAGCGGGTTCCGACTTCCATGGCCACCGTCCTGCTGCTGTCTATATCAACCAGGGTGAGCCCCACCCCTTTCGTGAGAGCACTGCGCGCGGAGTGACCCCTGTTACGCGCCCCCGGCAACGGGGGTGGCGGGCAGGTAAGCTGCGCGGGCGGAGCACGCGGAGTGACCCCTGTTACGAGCCCCCGGCCACGGGGGTGGCAGGCAGGTAAGCTGCTTACCTGCTGCGCGTGACGCCGGCCGCGGCGAAGGCGGACGAGGCGGGGTGTCGGTGCGGTGGGCGCGGTGGTGACCCTGGACGTGCGTCGGGCCCTTCTCGCGGATCGCCTCAGCTACGGCTCCCGGTGGGGCCCTCTCGGGGGAAGGGGCCTCGGTCCCGGACCCCGGCGAGTCGTCCCTTCTCCGCTCTGTAAAAGTGTCCATCTCTTCTTTTTTTTTTTCTTCTGTTGTGGCATATGCTGCAGGTGCCTGCTCGTTTTTCGTATGTGGGTAACAACATTTAACTATGTATATATATTTCCCAATTGGTTTAACTGCCACCCGCCTGAATCTATTTAAAATCTTTTTTTCTTTTTTTTCAACCGCCCGACCCGACTCGCGGATAAAATCAAATTTTTTAAAATTTCATCCGCCCGATCCGCGGATAATCCGCGGACTCCGCGGTTGTGCCCGCAAACCGCGCATCTCTAATGTATACATACACATATATGTATATATTCGTATATATATGTGTTTATATACAGTACGGTATATATAGTAAACATATACATACAGTGTATATGTGTATATATATGTATATATATATATATATATATATATATATATATATATATATATATATATATATATATATATATATATATATATATATATATCCAAAGACATGCACCTGAGGATAGGTTGATTGGCAACACTAAATGGGCCCTAGTGTGTGAATGTGAGTGTGAATGTTGTCTGTCTATCTGTGTTGGCCCTGTGATGAGGTGGCGACTTGTCCAGGGTGTACCCGGCCTTCTGCCCGAATGCAGCTGAGATAGGCTCCAGCAACCCCCCGCGACCCCGAAAGGGACAAGCGGTAGAACATGGATGGATGGATATATGTGTGTGTGTGTGTGTGTGTGTGTGTGTGTGTGTGTGTGTGTGTGTGTGTGTGTGTGTGTGTGTGTGTGTGTACCGTATGGTTGGGTCAGAGGTTTATTGTCAGGTAAATCTCCAGTTAAAATGTTGTTACTGCACTTTAATTGAAAATTAGAGAAGAAAATGCATTAAGAGCAGTATTAGTTCAGTATTGAAGTAATCACGGTGATAATAAAACCATTAAACTAATAAATATGGCAGTAAAAAGCAGTATTAGTTCAGTATTCAAGATAATACAGTGATAATAAAACAATTAAACTAATAAATATTGCAGTAAAAAGCATCATTAGTTGAGTATTCAAAACTTAGAAAGGAAAATAATTCAAAAGAAAGAACTTCAATCCTCAACAAAACTTCTGGAGCTTCGGTTTCTTCATGCAGTTAACTATCTGTCCTGCTGCACACGCTGGACACGAGTAGCGAGGGCAGAGTAATGAATTTATTGACAGTGCAGTGTGAAGTTTACTTTGGCATTGAACTAAACGCAGTCTCAAAGGAACACAACCTGCCGAGGCACAACATCCACATTTTCATGTCCGGCCCCTGAGCCCTTGGCCTCTTGAAACTGCGGCCCTCTTCATGATGTCATCGAATTGTCCTATCCAAGAAGAAAGGTCCTCCCACGACAACAAGGGCTTTAGCGCGTGGGCGGTCAGTTGGCATGTAAAATCATCTGGGTCCTGGCACGGTAATGCCTCAGGCAGGATTGAAACCAAAGGTTTGCTTAAAAAAGAAGGTGTGTTTTTGGGTGCCCTTTGCGACACAGGCGGTGGTCACCTTAGAGCGGTCACAGCTGCTCGCATGCACCTGGTGAGGCGTAAAAAGGAGCGATGGAAGCACACGCCCTCGGAGGCTCTCTGGGTTGCCGGGTAGAGAGCGTTGCAGCCGCTATCTTTATCCCTCCGTCCCTTTCCACTCTCGTCATCCTCCCGCTGCTGCTGAATTATCCAGGAGGGCTTGAGCCAGCTGAGAGTTGCTGTAGAACCTTGTCAGGGTGGGCTTACAGGCAGACTGAAGACCTCATGAATCAGTCATGGCCTCTGAAGACCCCCACCCCACTTAAACCCCCCTGCTCCAAATGCCTCTGTGCTTGTCATTTACAATCTTTATGTTAGACAACAACACGTGTGTTTTTCATTTTTTAATCATTCTAACTTGTAAAATACGGCAAGTCGGAGGTGGCTAATAATGCAGATAATAGAAGTAAACTATTCCGTCCTTAAATCACTTTAAAAACATCCATTTACATTAAAATAACAAGTACTAGCATTATTGTTATTATGAGTGCTAACACAGAGGAACTACTTTTAGCAGCACTGTGATCACAGAGAGCTAACTAGCATATGCTGCTATATTGACATATTGAGCTGCTGCATGGCCTCTGAGTTGGTGAAAGTTACTTCTAGATTCTAAACCATGCCTCTCACCTGGATAGTAGAAGGTTGTGGACACAAACCCACAAGTTGGTCAACTTTGACATCCAATTTAGACCCAGAGATGGCCAGAAAGACACGAATATTATATTATTGCTGCTCGGGCCCTATTTATTGTAGCTCGGGCTCTATTTATTGATGCCCGGGCCCTGTTATTTGCTGCTCGGTCGCTATTTAATTATGTTTTGGCCCTATTTATTGTCGCTCGGGCCCTATTTTTTGCTGCTCGGGCCTTATTTATTGATGCTTGGGCCCTATTTATTGATGCTCGGGCCCTATTTTTTGCTGCTCGGGCCTTATTTATTTATGCTCAGACTCTATTTATTGATGCTCGGGCCTTATGTATTGCTGCTCGGGCCCTATTTATTATAGCTCGGGCTCTATTTATTGATACTCGGGCCCTGTCTATTGCTGTTCGGGCCCTATTTATTGTAGCTCGGGCCCTATTTTTGCTGCTCAGGCCATATTTATTGTAGCTTGGTCTCTATTTATTGATGCTTGGGCCCTATTTTTTGCTGCTCGGGCCCTATTTATTGTAGCTTGGGCACTATTTATTGATGCTCAGGCCCTATTTTTTGATGCTCGGGCCCTATTTTTTGCTGCTTGGGCCCTATTTATTGCAGCTGGGGCCTTATTTTATGCTGCGCGGGCTCTATTTATTGCAGCTCGGGCCCTATTTTATGCTGTGTGGGCCCTATTTTTTGCTGCGCGGGCCCTATTTATTGATGCTCGGCCCCTATTTATTGATGCTCGGGCCCTATTTATTGATGCTCGGGCCCTATTTATTGCAGCGTGGGCCCTATTTTTTGCTGCGCGGGCCCTATTTATTGATGCTCGGGCCCTATTTATTGATGCTGGGGCCCTATTTATAGCAGCAGTTCGGCACGTTGTTGATGTCACCGAGGTTTGTGTGTATAAAGTGCGGTGCTTTGTGTGTATAAAGTGTGGTCCTTTGCGTGTGTAGAGTGTGGTGCTTTGCGTGAATAAAGTGTGGTGCTTTAAGTGTATAAAGTGTGATGCTTTGTGTATAAAGTGTGGTCCTTTGTGTGTATAAAGTGTGGATCTTTGTGTGTATAAAGTGTGATGCTTTGCGTGTATAAAGTGTGATGCTTTGCGTGTATAAAGTGTGGTGCTTTGCATGTACAAAGTGTGGTGCTTTGTGTGTATAAAATGTGGTGCGTTGTGTGTATAAAGTGTGATGCTTTGTGTGTATAAAGTGTGGTGCTTTGTGTGTATAAAGTGTGGTCCTTTGTGTGTATAAAGCGTGATGCTTTGCGTGTATAAAGCGTGATGCTTTGCGTATATAAAGCGTGGTGTTTTGCGTGTATAAACTGTGGTGTTTCGTGTGTATAAAGTGTGGTGCTTTGTGTGTATAAAGTGTGGTGCTTTGTGTGTATAAAGTGTGGTGCTTTGCAATTGTGTGGTGGGCTACACACCTCATCTCCTCCCAATTAGCAGCTAGCTGTGCCAATTAGCAGCTAGCTGTGCCAGCTCCTTACGAGGAACAGCGGCCCGCTGCTGATGTTTGCCGTGTGATGCTTTTGGAACATGAGGGTTCATCCTCGTTGGAGTGATGGAGACCCCCTTAATCCCCTCAGCCATTTAGTCCAACGACTGCCCAGCTAACAGTAGTCGTCACCTTCCAACTATAGCGCACCGAGTCAGCGCAGATCAAGTCAGCTCTTTTCCAGCATCACTGAAACAAACGTGTGGCTGTACACTTGTCACAGAACTTCCAACAGAACGACAGTGATGTCATCCGTCCACATAGAGGCACTCTGACTAATAAATGTAGCGTGTGCAGTTATATAATGTATGTATGTATGTATATATATGTATATATATATATATATATATATATATATATATTAGGGGTGTAACGGTACGTGTATTTGTATTGAACCGTTTCGGTACGGGGGTTCCGGTTCCGTTCGGAGGTGTACCGAATGAGTTTCCACACTGACATATTAAGTAGCGTACCGCACGTTGTGTAAACAATGCACACCGAGGCACAACACACGGCATGATAGGAGGTAACGGGCTACGATAATCTGACCATACGTCCTTTTTTCACCGGACATGTCCTCTTTTGCGGCGCTGTCAGGGCGGAGTTTCTTAAATGCCTCAAATGTCCGGCATTTTGAGTTAGGGTTGTGTGTATTTTCAATGTACGTTCAGGGTTAAGAAGGGGTTAAAACAAAACAAATTGTGCGCGCAGCAGCATTGGTGAGGGAGGGGCAGAGACAGAGAGAGCGAGAGAGTATGATAAACGCGCATGCGTCGCCAGGCTCTGCTTTTTATCCATAGATTTATCACATTTAATTTTTTATTAACTATAGCAGGGGTGTCAAAAGTGCGCCCCAGAGGCCATTTGCGGCCCACAGCTAATGTTTTAAAGGCCCACGGCACATTAAAATAAACAAAAACATAACAAAAGTGAAATAAAAAAGCTTAAAGGTTAAATGTAATTTAGAAAAAGTTGCAATGTTGACTAATAAAACAAAGCTGTTTTTTTTCTCTCTCAAACTGTCATTGCTCAAAACATAATATTGAATTAAAATCAATGTTATTATGAATTATTGACCTATCCAAGGTTCCCATTACTTCACATCAAATATTCCACTAAGAAAAAATATTTTTGGTGGAAGAATTTGCAAATTTGGTAAATAAATAACCCCAAAATTAATATTTTGTTGTTTTCTTACTGTACCGAAAATGAACCGAACCGTGACCTCTAAATTGAGGTACGTACCGAACCGAAATTTTTGTGTACCGTTACACACCTAATATATATATATATATATATATATATATATATTTATTTTATTTATTTTTTGTGTGTGTGTATATATGCATATATATATAGATGTTTATATGTGTATATATATATAGATATGTATATGTGCATATATATATATATAGATGTGTATATATATATGTCTTAATAAGGTTATCCAAAAAATAGTGCTCGATACCATAGTAGAGCGCAATATATTTCAATCAATCAATCAATCAATCTTTATTTATATAGCCCTAAATCACAAGTGTCTCAAAGGGCTGCACAAGCCACAACGACATCCTCGGTACAAAGCCCACATACGGGCAAGGAAAAACTCACCCCAGTGGGACGTCGATGTGAATGACTATGAGAAACCTTGGAGAGGACCGCATATGTGGGTAACCCCCCCCCTCTAGGGGAGACCGAAAGCAATGGATGTCGAGTGGGTCTGACATAATATTGTGAGAGTCCAGTCCATAGTGGATCCAACATAATAGTAAGAGTCCAGTCCATAGTGGGGCCAGCAGGACACCATCCCGAGCGGAGACGGGTCAGCAGCGTAGAGATGTTCCCAGCCGATGCACAGGCGAGCGGTCCACCCCGGGTCTCGACTCTGGACAGCCAGCACTTCATCCATGGCCACCGGACCTGTGCCCCCCACCCCCCTCAAGGAAAAGGGGAGCAGAGGAGAAAAGAAAAGAAACGGCAGATCAACTGGTCTAACAGGGGGGCTATTTAAAGGCTAGAGTATACAAATGAGTTTTAAGATGGGACTTAAATGCTTCTACTGAGGTAGCATCTCTAATTGTTACCGGGAGGGCATTCCATAGTACTGGAGCCCGAATAGAAAACGCTCTATAGCCCGCAGACTTTTTTTGGGCTCTGGGAATCACTAATAAGCCAGAGTTCTTTGAACGCAGATTTCTTGCCGGGACATATGGTACAATGCAATCGACAAGATAGGACGGAGCTAGACCGTGTAGTATTTTATACGTAAGTAGTAAAACCTTAAAGTCACTTCTTAAGTGCACAGGAAGCCAGTGCAGGTGAGCCAGTATAGGCGTAATATGATCAAACTTTCTTGTTCTTGTCAAAAGTCTAGCAGCCGCATTTTGTACCAACTGTAATTTTTTAATGCTAGACATAGGGAGACCCGAAAATAATACGTTACAGTAGTCGAGACGAGACGTAACGAACGCATGAATAATGATCTCAGCGTCGCTAGTGGATAAAATAGAACGGATTTTAGCGATATTACGGAGATGAAAGAAGGCCGTTTTAGTAACACTCTTAATGTGTGATTCAAACGAGAGAGTTGGGTCGAAGATAATACCCAGATTCTTTACTGATTTGCCTTGTGTAATTGTTTGGTTGTCAAATGTTAAGGTGGTATTATTAAATAAATGTCGGTGTTTAGCAGGACCGATAATCAGCATTTCCGTTTTCTTGGCGTTGAGTTGCAAGAAGTTAGCGGACATCCATTGTTTAATTTCATTAAGACACGCCTCCAGCTGACTACAATCCGGCGTGTTGGTCAGCTTTAGGGGCATGTAGAGTTGGGTGTCATCAGCATAGCAATGAAAGCTAACACCGTATTTGCGTATGATGTCGCCTAGCGGCAGCATGTAAATACTAAAGAGTGCAGGGCCAAGAACCGAACCCTGAGGAACTCCGCACGTTACCTTAACATAGTCCGAGGTCACATTATTATGGGAGACGCATTGCATCCTGTCAGTAAGATAAGAGTTAAACCACGACAAAGCTAAGTCTGACATACCAATACGTGTTTTGATACGCTCTAATAAAATATTATGATCGACGGTATCGAAAGCAGCGCTAAGATCAAGAAGCAGCAACATAGATGACGCATCAGAATCCATCGTTAGCAGTAGATCATTAGTCATTTTTGCGAGGGCTGTCTCCGTAGAGTGATTTGCCCTGAAACCGGATTGAAAAGGTTCACAGAGATTGTTAGACACTAAGTGTTCATTTAGCTGCTGTGCGACAATTTTTTCGAGGATTTTCGAAATAAAGGGAAGGTGGGACACCGGTCGGTAGTTTACCATGAGGTCAGGATCAAGGTTAGGTCTTTTGAGCAGAGGATGAATAACCGCTTTCTTGAATGCTAGGGGAACAGTGCCAGAGGAAAGTGATAAGTTTATAATATTTAGCACTGATGGACCTAATAATACAAAAAGCTCCTTGATAAGTTTCCCAGGAAGTGGGTCAAGTAAACATGTTGTTTGTTTTATCCCACTTACACGCTGTAATAGTTCCTCTAATGTTATTTCATCAAAAAGAGAGAGACTATTTTGTATTGCAGTATCCGTCGTAGATACAGTTGTATCTGTGTTCATAGAACCCAGTTGTAGCTGGGATGCGTTGTCTTTAATCTCCTTTCTAATGAGTTCAATTTTCTTATTAAAGAAATTCATAAAGTCATCTGCCGAGTGGGTGGAGCTATTGGGAGGAGTCCCTTGTTGGGTTAGCGATGCTACTGTACTAAACAAAAATTTAGGGTCGTTTTTGTTGAGGCGGATGAGATTTGAGTAATATTTAGCTTTAGCTAAGGTAAGCATGCGTTTATACGATATTAAACTATCACTCCATGCTTGATGGAAAACCTCAAGCTTGGTCGCGCGCCATTTGCGTTCCAACTTTCTACATGATAATTTATGAGCTCTGGTTTCCTCTGTAAACCATGGGGTGCGCCTTTTAGGGGCCCTTTTTTGTTTTAGCGGTGCTATACTATCAATGGTTTTGCGCAGGGCATTGTCAAAGTTGTTAGTGAGGTTATCAATAGAGCCGACATAATTTGGGAATGGTGCCATTACCGAAGGCAGTAGGTCAGCAAGAGTCATCGTTGTGGCGGCATTAATGTTGCGGCTGCTATAGCAGTTATTATTATTATTGGTTTGTTGACAATGAGTCAGAACTTCGAATTTTATAAGGTAATGATCGGACATTACTTTAGTATACGGGAGTACCATAACTTTGGAGGTGGTGACACTCCTGACCAGCACTAGATCTATCGTATTGCCGTTGCGATGCGTAGGTTCATTTATTATTTGTGTAAGACCACAGCTATCAATTATAGTCTGGAGCGCCACGCACTGAGGGTCCGATGGGGTATTCATATGGATATTAAAGTCCCCCATTATGATTACATTGTCTGCGTGCGTCACTAGATCAGCAACGAACTCTGAGAATTCATTAATAAAGTCCGAGTAGGGCCCTGGGGGGCGGTAGATAACAGCCATATCGAGAGGCAGCGGTGCGACAGACCTCATAGTAAGCACCTCAAACGATTTGTATTTATTATTTAGGTTAGGGGTAAGGTTAAAGTTTTCATTGTATATTAGTGCGACCCCCCCACCCCTTTTAAGGGAACGGGCAATATGCGCATTCGTACAGTTAGGAGGAGATGCCTCATTTAGCGCAAAAAATTCGTCTGGTGTGAGCCAGGTTTCGCTAAGACCAATGACGTTAAGATTGTTGTCTCTAATGACCTCATTAATTAATAACGTTTTGGGAGACAATGATCTTATGTTTAAAAAGCCCATATTATAAGTATTGGGCTGTTTTGACGAGTTTTTGTTTAAATTATCCGTAGTAGAAATATTAATAATGTTGCGTTTATTATACGTAGTGCACTTTAAATAGTTTCGATCATATCTAGGAATTGATACGACGGGAATTTTCAGATTGTTTGCTTGATGCTGCGATCGACTGAACGCATCATGATTTGCCACCTCAGTAGAATGCATATCTACCCCGGACACATTCACAACAGAAAACACATTATGTGAGTTGTGTGTTATTCTAAGAAAATTGCTATGCGTACAGGAATTATCCAGCCTGGTGCTGGCTAGTTCTAGCTTAACTGACTCCTCACCCGGACTAGCAGGCTCTGTAATTGCCTGTGACCGGGCTTGCTCTAGTGTAGTTAGTCAAATGTGACTTAAACAGTAGTCTATATTCTTAGACAGGATGATGGCGCCTTCCTGGTTAGGGTGAAGGCCGTCCCTCATCAGCAAGCCTGGTTTGCCCCAGAAAGAGGGCCAATTATCAATAAACGTTAGTCCCTGTTGTCTACAGAAGCTAGCCAGCCACTTGTTAAGCGAGACTAATCTGCTATATCTCTCATCATTGCCTCTCGCAGGCAGGGGGCCAGAGACAATTACTCGATGCCTGGACATCTTTCTAGCGAGATCACAAGTCCTGGCTATGTTTCTCTTTGTAATCTCTGACTGTCTCATTCTAGTGTCATTGGAGCCAACGTGTACAACTATATTCGCATAACTAGTGGTGCGATTAGCCTGTCGTACGTGTTTACTAGGCCTGTTGCGAGTTAGCTCCCTAAGATTAGCCTCAATGTCAGGTGCTCGGGCCCCCGGGATGCACTTAATTGTGGCTGGTTTGCTAAGCTTTATGTTTCGGGTGATGGAGTCCCCTATGACTAAGGTGTGGTGCCCGGTAGACTGGGGTGTAGGACTAGCTAAAGAGCTAAATCTATTATGCGTCTCAACCGGTACACCGTAGCTTGTAGGCCGCTTAGGACTGCTACAGGCTGGGCTAGTTAGCTCGCTACAGCTAACGCTAGCAGATGTGTCCGCAACATCTAACGTTACGAGATTACTCTGCTCTAACTGGCGGACACGGCCCTCTAGCAGAGCCAGCCTCTCCGTGAGTAAGGTGCAAGACGCGCAGGAAGCCATACTCACGGTGTTTTCTGTCACCGAGTGAAGTTCCTGCTGTCTTCCGAGAAGTCCTGGTCACGGTGTGCAGGAGTAGACTCCTTCTGACCGGCGCCCGGCGACGCCTTTCTCCGCGCTAGCTTCGTTAGCTTAGCAGCTAGCTGCTAGCTAGCTGCGGGAGGGGTGGAGAGACAGAGATCGGGTGATTTGCAAGTTAAATAGTACTACTAAATATGTTGAGAAAGTAATAAAGAAAGCTGCAGAACAATTTAAAAGCACACAAATAGAACGATACTTAGCTTTTTCGAAACAGCGAGCAGTCAGCGAGCAGTCACGCACGGTGAACCGGAACCGGAAGTGGAAGAATCCCATGCAGCCCTAACTCTTCGGGCTGTATGTATTTATGGGGCTGTATGTATTTATGTGTGGGAAAAAAAATCACAAGACTACTTCATCTCTACAGGCCTGTTTCATGAGGGGTTCCCTCATTCATCAGGAGATATATATATATATATATAGATATGTATATGTGTATATATATATAGATGTGTATATGTATATATATGTATATGTATACATATATATATAAATATACATATATATATATATATATGTGCGTGTGTGTATATATATATATATATATATATATATACATATATATATATATATATATATATATATATATATATATATATACATATATATATATATATATATATATATATATATGTATGTATATGTATATATATATATATATATATATATATATATATATATATATATATATATATATATATATATATATATATATATATATATATATATATATATATATATATATATATATTTCTCACACAGTAATTGACTGAAAGAGCGCACATGCCGCGTGAGAGTAACAAGCGGTTGGGACCCCTGGTTTAAAGTGTTATTATCAATCAATCAATCAATCAATGTTTATTTATATAGCCCTAAATCACAAGTGTCTCAAAGGGCTGCACAAGCCACAACGACATCCTCGGTACAAAGCCCACATAAGGGCAAGGAAAAACTCACCCCAGTGAGTATTAGAGTCAACATTGCAACTTTTTATGGTTACATTTCACCTGTTTGATCTTTTATTACACTTTTCATGTTGTTTTTTTCAATAATATTTGTAGAATGTAATTGCGGGCTAATAAAAAAACAGCTGCGGGCCGCAAATGGCCCGCGGCCACACTTTGGTTAGCCCTGGTGTAGCCTCAGAAGTGGACTAAGACTACGTTTGTCTCCTGGCAGCTGGAGATGGAGAAGCTGCAGCTGCAGAGCCTGGAGCAGGAGCACCGCAAGCTGACGGCGCAGCTGAAGGACGAGCGCGAGAAGAACAAGCACATCGTCATGATGCTAGTGCGCGAGTGCAAGCAGCTGGCCACGCGCGTGGTGGAGGAGTCGCAGCGCTTCGACGAGCTCCAGGCCCGACTGGACGAGGAGAGCCGCTCGTCCGGCCGCCTGCAGGAAGAGCTGTGCGCCGAACGCCAGCGCGGCCAACAGATGGAGGCTAAGATGGAGAAGCAGCTGTCGGAGCTGGACACGGAGCGGGAGCAGCTGCGGGCCAGGCTGGGTCGCGAGGAGGCCGAGAGTCAGAATCTACGGCAGCAGGTGGATCAGCTTAGAACTGAACAGAGAGACGCAAAGGGCGGCCAAGATGCCGCCGACACCTCCACGCCACCTACACCCACAGCTTCCGTGTGCGTGGCCACAGAACCCGTCTGCTGTCGAACGGCTTCCTGCCAAACGGACCAGCCCCTCCCTGAGGTGGAGGCTCCGAAGAAGACTCCTCTCACCATACCCGTCAAACCGGCCCCAGGCCCGTACGCAGGCCTCAGCCTGCCAAAGACATCCGGCAGGGGAGTCATCCACAGTAGCTCGGGAGGACTGGCACAGACCGAGAACGGCTCGGAGGCCCAGGCCAGCCCCCACAGCGTACCCAGTGGGGTCAGCCCGCGAGTCCAAGCGGCTCGCTACAAGTTCCAGGAACAGGACCAAAACGGCACGGCCTCCCAGAGTCCTCCGGCCCGCGACCTCTCCCCGACCAACCGTGACAACTTTGCTGCCAAGCAACAAGCGCGCCACACAGTCACCCAGGTCCTGTCTCGCTTCACCAGCCCCCCTGCGGGCGGGGGTGGACCGCTAAGGCCCGGCCTGTCTCACTCTGCCTCAGAGGGCGGGCCCTTCCCCAGCCGCCTAAGCCATCCCATTGGCCTTAAGTCGCCTACAGTGGCCAGGATTGACAGGGGCAACCCTCCCCCAATCCCTCCCAAAAAACCAGGGCTCTCCCAGACCCCATCTCCTCCTCATCCGTCCATTAAGGGGCTGGGGGACAGCGGCCGCTCTCATGGGGTGGGGCTAAAACCAGCCACACCCCAGCTGCCGCCCAAACCTGCCCTGGACCTGGTACCAGCCCTGACCGCCTCTCAGGTGGGTGTATGCCCGCTCTCTAACTCCCCGGGGCCTGGGCAACCGGCGTCATCAGAATGTGTCCCTGTCATCAACCCTGCCACTGCTGTTAGTAGCCCCTCCTCCATTATCCCTCCTCCCATCTCCCTCTCCATTAGTGCTCCATCCACCTGTAGCTCCCGTACCTCCACAGGCAGCCCCCTGGCAACAGCATCAGGTAAAGGGGATCCTCTACTTCTCACCACTGCCTCTCTTCCAGCTGTCTCTTTGTGGCGCCGAGCCTAGCCTTAGCCTAGCCTAGTAGGAAATAGCCTAACATAGCAGGAAATAGCTTAGTCTAGAAGAGAATAGCCTAGCCTAATAGGGAATAGCCTAGCCTAGCCTAGTAGGAAATAGACAAGCGTAGCAGGAAATAGGGTAGCCTAGTAGGTACAAGCCTAGCCTTAGCCTCGGTGGCAGGAAATAGACTAACCAAGTAGGTAATAACCTAGTCTAGTAGGAAATAACCTAGTTTAGCAGGAAATAACCTTTCTTATTAGGGAATAGCCTAGCCTAGCAGGTACAAGCCTAGCCTTAGCCTAGCCTATTAAGAAATAGCCTAGCCTAGCCTAGTAGGAAATAGCCTAGGAAGCAGGAAATAGCCCAGCCTAGTAGGTACAAGTCTAGCCTTAGCCTAGCCTAGTAGGAAATAGCCTAGGTAGCAGGAAATAGCCTAACCTAGTAAGTAATAGCCTCGCCTAGTAAGGAATAACCTAGTTAAGCAGGAAATAACCTTTCCTACTTGGGAATAGCCTAGCCTATTTAGGTACAAGCCTAGCATTAGCCTAGCCTATTGAGAAATAGCCTAGGCTAGTAGGTAATAGCCTAGCCTAGCCTAGCCTAGTAAAAAAAATAGTAAGTAGACGAGATCAGGAGAAGAAGCAACTTAAGAGGCCTTGAAGATCTTCCTGTTCCTCTCCTCTCTGAAGCTGATGCCAGAGGCTGCTCTGGCCTCCTTTTGTGCCTTTTTGACTTCCCATCCTCCTCTCAACTTCCTGCCTTCATCTCCTCTTAACTTCCTGCCTTCTTTTCCTCTTAACTTCCTGCCCTCAACGCCTCTTAACTTCCTGCCTTCAGCTCCTCTCAACTTCCTGCCTTCATCTCCTCTTAACTTCCTGCCTTCATCTCCTCTCAACTTCCTGCCTTCATCTCCTCTTAACTTCCTGCCTTCATCTCTTAACTTCCTGCCTTTATCTCCTCTTAACTTCCTGCCTTCATCTCCTCTCAACTTCCTACCTTCATCTCCTCTTAACTTCCTGCCTTCATCTCCTCGTAACTTCCTGCCTTCATCTCTTAACTTCCTGCCTTCATCTCCTCTTAACTTCCTGCCTTCATCTCCTCTCCTCTCAACTTCCTGCCTTCATCTCCTCTTAACTTCCTGCCTTCATCTCCTCTCAACTTCCTGCCTTCATCTCCTCTTAACTTCCTGCCTTCATCTCCTCTTAACTTCCTGCCTTCATCTCCTCTCAACTTCCTGCCTTCATCTCCTCTTAACTTCCTGCCTTCATCTCCTCTTAACTTCCTGCCTTCATCTCTTAACTTCCTGCCTTCATCTCCTCTTAACTTCCTGCCTTCATCTCCTCTCAACTTCCTGCCTTCATCTCCTCTTAACTTCCTGCCTTCATCTCCTCTCAACTTCCTGCCTTCATCTCCTCTTAACTTCCTGCCTTCATCTCCTCTCAACTTCCTACCTTCATCTCCTCTTAACTTCCTGCCTTCATCTCCTCTCAACTTCCTGCCTTCATCTCCTCTCAACTTCCTGCCTTCATCTCCTCTTAACTTCCTGCCTTCATCTCCTCTCAACTTCCTGCCTTCATCTCTTAACTTCCTGCCTTCATCTCCTCTTAACTTCCTGCCTTCATCTCCTCTTAACTTCCTGCCTTCATCTCTTAACTTCCTGCCTCATCTTCTCTTATCTTCCTGCCTTCATCTCCTCTTAACTTCCTGCCTTCATCTCTTAACTTCCTGCCTTCATTTCCTCTCAACTTTCTGCCTCATCTTCTCTTAACTTCCTGCCTTCATCTCCTCTTAACTTTCTGCCTTCATCTCCTAACTTCCTGCCTTCCTCTCCTCTTAACTTCCTACCTCATCTCCTCTTAACTTCCCGCCTTCATCCCTTAACTTCCTGCCTTCATCTCCTCTTAACTTCCTTCCTTCATCTCTTTTCTGTCTTCATCTCCTCTTTAACTTCCTGCCTTCATATCATAACTTCCTGCCTTCATCTCCTCTCAACTTCCTGCCTTCATCTCTTAACTTCCTGTCTGCATCTCCTCTTAACCCCCTGCCTTCATCTCCTCTTTAACCCCCAGCCTTCATCTCCTCTTTTAACCCCCTGCCTTCATCTCTTAACTCCCTGCCTTAATCTCTTAACTTCCTGCCTTCATCTCTTAACTTCCTGCCTTCATCTCCTCACTTCCTGTCCTTGTCCAGCCTGTGTGTGTTGTTGAGGTGAACTCATTGTGAACACATGATTGTGTAAAACGACAACACTTTACACTGTACGGGTGTCAAACTGGTTTTCACTGAGGATCACATCACAGTTATGGCAGCATGAAAGAGTGAATATACATGAATATTCATGTATTAGGATATTATTGCCTATGTATTTAAGTATTACATATTTTCAACGCACACCGTAAAATACAAATCTGAAGAGTTTACAGTAAAAGTAGAGCAGAGTTGCCAACATTTTACCACAAATATTATGGTGGTTTTTACAGAATATTGCTGTAAATTGGAAAAAACTTTTTTACGGGAAAAAAATGTTTTTTTTACCGCATCATCTATTGTGATTTTTACAAAATAGAATTTCATGCAAGACTTCACTATGAAATCATACTTCAAGCAAATATTTAAGTATTCATTTTTATTCAAACAAAAATGTATATTTGTTGCAATATTAGATATTATTAAAGTTTAAAATACATGCATTTTTTTTCTGTGAAAATAGAAAGAACAAATACATTTACCGTTAATTCCGAACTATAAGCCGCTATTTTTTTTCCCTACGCTTTGGACCTTGCAGCTCATAAAACAGTGCTTCTATTTTATGGATTTTTCTTTGCTGACAGACATCATGCAAATAGTTTTACAGAAAAAAACAAGCAAAGACACTGAAAAGGTGGTATTGTTTGTGCTATGGCGTCATATTTTCTTCTGATTAGACAGGCATCAGCAAATTTTTATGCAACTTTAAATAAAGGTAAATATTTACATATATATATAAATATATATATGAGCTTTCAAACTAAAGTACAAGATCCGTTCCGTCTTCTAGCCGTCCATAGCGTTTCTGCTCGGAAGGATCCTTCATTCATCACTCCAAGCAATATTTGTAAGTTTTACAATATAACTAAAACAATTTTTACTTACTAAAGCATCCCATGTGTGATATCTGTAGGAGTATTTTCGTGCATATATGTACGTGCTATTGTAATGTAATCCAGCTAGCGTCGTTGGCATTAGGTAATATGCCAACACGTTTATGAGTGTCTATGTTAGTATTATTAACTTGCAATGGCATTCTTTTTGTATTGTTTCATGAATTCCTCGGTAAATTCACCAAAACGTCACAATGGAGTTATTGCGTTTGTTTAGCTGATTGGAGAGCTAGCTTGCGCAGCTAGTGGGTCCATGACGACGACTTCTATTTTGTTTGATCATCCGTTTTACTGCCTTGTTGGAAACAATTAAGGCATGTAAATAAACTTTCTGCGTAAATAGGTAATTTCACAACAAGTAAATATGTCTGCGGCTTATAGTCCGGTGCGGCTAATACATGGAAAAGTGTGTTTTTTTCTTTTAAAATTTAGTGGGCGGGGCTTATATACCGGTGCGCTCTATTGTCGGGAAAATACTGTAGTCAGACAAGATTTTGTACTTTATTGTCACATATTATTTCCAGGCTTTTGCGGGCCACATACAATGATGTGGCCCAAGGGCCTTGAGTTTGACACCCGTGCTTCAAACCCGAACCATGACCTTATAAAACCACATACAGTTTGCATGTTCTTTCCCTTGTCTGCTGGCGTGATTGTTGGCCAACTAAAACCTTACAATGTGTTGCTATTCCTGCTGTTTACTTGTTTTCTACCTCCTATTCTTTTTGCTGATTATCATTGGTCACACCACATACTAGTCAGCGTTGATTACTATTGCTGTAAAATAAAAACGGTTGTATTGCATTCTGTCTTTGGACCAGCAGGGGCCGCCCTCCCTTGTCAGGAGATAAAGCTGTGTATGTGAAATCTGTTCTGTACTCAGGCGTCTTCTCTTCCCTCCTCCTCCTCCTCCTCGCCCTCCTCAGCACTTCTAGCGTGGTTCTCCTCCCTTCCTCCTAGTTTAACCTGTGCCACACCTGCTCCTCCTCCTCCTCCTACCTCTCTGCAGGCTGGTGTCCCTCCATAGTCCCCCCCCTTGGCGGCGGTGGGCCCGCTGCCCTGGACGGCGGGCGCCCCCTGCTCCTCCTCCAAGCTGCTTCCCAGGGAAACGTCACTTTATTGTCAATGCTGCTTAACCGACCCCCCCCGACCACAACCGCCGACCCCCGACGCGCCACCGCCATGGACAACCAGCCCCCTCATGACCACCAAGACCACCTCACTTCTGCCTTGTTTGCTGCTGCTCAAAACGGACACGCAGGTACGCACACACCTGTTCACCTCCTAAGCCAGGGCTGCCCAAATCTTCTCCCCCCGAGGGCCACAGACTGACAAATGAGCAGTGTTGGGTTAGTTACTGAAAACCAGTAACTAGTTACAGTTACTAGTTACTTTATTTCAAAAGTAACTCAGTTACTAACTCAGTTACTTACACCAAAAAGTACGGTAATGTGTTACTGTGAAAAGTAACTATTTAGTTACTTATATATATATATTTTTTAATTGTTTTATTTTTTTTAAGGACCCCTTTAATGCCCTTTTATCCTTCATTACAGTTCTGTTATTTCACTGGAGAATAATACAATCTGTTGATCAACTTGACATGCATTTGCATCACTGAAGTGCTAAGCAATGTGGTCTACATACAACACACAAAGACAAAGATATGTTTCAAAGGGCTATAACTATTTTAAACAGCTGCAACGTAACATACATAAGTAACAAACAGCATAATAACAACATAGCTGTAAACCAAGGAAGGCACACACTACATACTCAAAGCCTAACCAGGCGTTTTTTTCTCTCAAGGAATTATGAAATAAAATCATGTCTGAAGCCCAGAACACTACACATTTCCCAAGTTTTAGTTTAAAGATAAGGAAAGATTGGCCTGGCCCACTAGCATCCCTCTTTATGTTTGTGAACTTTATAGTCTATATACATTTAGAGTGATGTGATAATCAAACACTCTAGAAGTCTAGAATGAAAGAGCAACATTATATAAGAGAATTGACAGAGCGTGTGTACCTTCAGTGCGCAGTGCCTCGTTAAAATCCAGCCGCTGTTGCATAGGAGGTGAAATGTGTCTCTCTTTACTAGCTTCGTCGAAGCATGTTGCTTTTGTAGCTGTTTCAGCAGATTTGAATTGCTAGGATAGGATCTTTGATCCAAGACACAACTTACATTCAACTAAAATGTTCTTTTCTTTGTGGTCGACAAAAGAAAAGTAGTGAGAATATCTCCATGTTAAGAAACTCGGCTTCGGGCTTCGCCATGTCTTGTTAGTAAACACAGACACGGCCCCTCCCCTTCCTTGTCGCCTCTTCCGCAGCGCTCCAATAAAACACGTTCAGATCTTCTCAGTTTCTAGCCGATACTACATAAAAAAATAACGTAAAATAATGCATCATGTAGTAACGGTAACTGAGTTACTGAATATAAAAAATAACGCGTTAGATTACTATTTACCGCCAAAAGTAACGCGTTAGTCCCAACACTGCAAATGAGGTGGCGGCGGGGCCCATTTTGATAGTTCCCACCTTCAAAACCAGTCCAGTATCTAGATTTCTCTCTTAAGAACCACAAAATGCAAATTCGGAAAGCTGAAGAGCCAAAGCGAAATGCTAACAGTTAGCACGCTAGCCAGATAGCATCATGTAATGTAGAAATATGAGCAAAAAGCTAGCATGCTACCAGTACTATGCTAATAATAGCATGCTTACAGTTAGCATTAGTGAAATACCAACATATACTACACTAAATTATCTATAAAAAAGCTAGTATGCTTATGTTAGCATGTTAAAATGCTAACTAACATGCGTTAAGTTGCAAAATATATTAGTCTGAGAAGTTCATTTAAAGTGCTAGCATGCTAACGTTAGCGTGCACACTTATAAAAGCAGCTAACAATTTGCAGTGGTGTTGTTATGATAGAATATACATCCAATGACAGCTAACGCTAGCTATCCAAATTGCTATTATTAGCTAACAACACCCAAAGCTAATTAGCGTGCATGTGTTATGTACGTACGTAGTTACGTCATTACGTAGGAGAAATCAGAAAATACTGTGTCAAATACTTTGGAAAGATTTCAACACCTCCAAATTTGTTAATGAAAATTACAGCAAAGATGCACGTTACAATTTAACCGCTGGTGCGTAATAAGTACTTTTTGATATTGTTATTTTATTTCATTATTTATTAATTTAATTGTTTATTTTTTTTGTAATGTTCTTTATTTTTAATTTACTTAAAATCGATGTATTATTTTTTGGGTGCGTAATAAGTGCAATAGTTACAGTATTAACACTTTGTAGGGCGCAACAGAACACACAAAAAACACACTATACACTCCGGCCACCAATTTATGTAAAAAAAAACCAACGGTGACATGGTTCTCACGTGACATCACGCCCAGCTGCCGACTCACTCCGGCACTTGGCGATCACACCAGCAGCACTGAGAGCGGACTCAGCCAAACTACGTCGAGGTAATGTTGACATTTCACACGCCACCAAAGAAATTGACTCAAAAAAATGCTCCAACGTCAGTAAAATAGGGCTCTACTTTTCCAAAAAATGTGCTAGCTTGATGCTAATATACATTGGCTTGGCCATTGACATGCTGCTGATTAGCATTAGCGATTTTACATGGCGATTTCAACACCTCCAAATTTGTTAATGACAATTACAACTAAGATGGACGTTACAGTCAAACAGCTGCTGTGTTATACGCACAATAGTTACAGTCTTAACACTTTGTAGGGCGTAACAAAACACACCCTGAACTATAGACTAGTTGTAATATAGTGAGAAAAAATTTTCTGACAAGAATATTTAGGAATATTAGGGGCGGTATAGCTCGGTTGGTAGAGTGGCCGTGCCAGCAACTTGAGGATTCCAGGTTCGATCCCCGCTTCCGCCATCCTAGTCACTGCCGTTGTGTCCTTGGGCAAGACACTTTACCCACCTGCTCCCGGTGCCACCCACGCTGCTTTAAATGTAACTTAGATATTGGGTTTCACTATGTAAAAGCGCTTTGAGTCACTAGAGAAAAGCGCTATATAAATATATTTCACTTCACTTCACGTCACTTCTGAGAAAACCCTGGGGGTTCTGGTCTCGAGGTCTTCTCCTGCCTACTGGTGACTTTCAGCAGGTTTTCGGGCCATCTTGCATACTTGCTGTTGTTTTCTGACTCAGACTGCGTGACGCTGCTGCTGTCTTCCGGTTCGCCCGCTGACGTGTCCGACCAAAACGGATTTACACCTTTGCACTTTGCCGCCGCCCACGCCCACAGCGGGTGAGCATAGACGGGCGTCACGCTCACACACACACACACACACACACACACACACACACACACACACACACGCACACACACACACACAGGTTGTGAGTCCAAGTACGGGACTAACCCCGGCATCTTACTTCCAGCTGCCTGGAGGCTCTGCTGGCTGCCGGAGCCTCTGTGGGCGCGGAGGCGAGCGGCGGCCAGACCGCCCTCTTCTTGGCCAGCGAGGCAGGCAGCGTCGACTGCGTCCGATTGCTGCTGGACACTGGCGCTGACCGCTCCACAACTGTGGCAGTAAGTCTGCACGACGTCATCCACATCTTTATGTCATGATCCGTGGCCCGGAGCATGTTTTTGTTATTTTCTGTTAGTTTTGGACGCCCTTAGTTCCTGTTTGTGCATCACTGGGTTTGCTTTAGTTTCCATGGGGATTAATTGGGTTCACCTGCCTCTGGTTAGTGGTCGGCACGCTCACCTGTTGTCGACCACTAATCAGAGAGCTATTTATTCACCTCTCTCGCCACACTCGTCCTGGCTTCATTATTTGCTGTACGCAACAGGTTACGTTGATATTTCTTGGCTTCTAATGTATGCTTCCGGTGCTAGTTTTTACCATAGCTTCACGTGCGATCGGCACATTTTCCCTTCCACCGTATTTTTCGGAGTATAAGTCGCTCCGGAGTATAAGTCGCACCGGCCGGAAATGCATAATAAGGAAGGGAAAAAACATATATAAGTCGAACTGGAGTATAAGTCGCATTTTTTGGGGAAATGTATTTGATAAAAGCCAACACCAAGAATAGACATTTGAAAGGCAATTTAAAATAAATAAAGAATAGTGAACAACAGGCTGAATAAGTGTACGTTATATGAGGCATAAATACCCAACTGAGAACGTGCCTGGTATGTTAACGTAACATATTATGGTAAGAGTCATTCAAATAACTATAACATATAGAACATGCTATACGTTTACCAAACAATCTGTCACTCCTAATTGCTAAATCCCATGAAATCTTATACGTCTAGTCTCTTACGTGAATGAGCTAAATAATATTATTTGATATTTTACGGTAATGTGTTAATAATTTCACACATAAATCGCTACTGAGTATACGTCGCACCCCCGGCCAAACTATGAAAAAAACTGCGACTTATAGTCCAAAAAATATGGTACATATATACATCTATATATATATATATATATATATATATATATATATATATATATATATATATATATATATATATATATATATATATATATATATATATATATATATATATATATATACACATATATATACATATATTTATATATATATATATTTATATATATATTTATATTTATATATATATATATATATATATATATATATGTGTGTGTATATATATATATATATGTATACATATATTTATATATATATATATATATATATATATATATATATATATATATATATGTATGTATATATATATATATATATATATATATATATATATATATATATATATATATATATATATGTGTAAATATTTACCTTTATTTGAAGTTGCATTAAAAGGTTTCCCCTGAGATTTGCTGATGCCTGCAGAAAGCCTGTATAGAAGATATGCACTTGAAGGATGTTTGGGGGGTTACATTGTGGTTGTCTACAGTACACATGCATTCGTAGTTCTAAATCCTTCCGCGGGTCTCCATGGTAACCACAGGCGTCCCCGGCCGGTTGCCGCTTGCCTGTATTCTTTGTGCTCCGTCCAGCCACACAGCTTCGATGGCGCCACGAGCTCCCACTCGGCTCTATTTGTGCCTGCTGGAAAATGTGGAGAAAACCTAAGGATGTTTCTGCCGTGCCTCCCGCAGGACCAGTGCACGTGTCTGCACGCCGCAGTGCGCTCGGGCCACCTGGACACGCTGCGTCTGCTCCTGTGTCACCCCGATGGCGCCTGCCCGCTGCTCGCCTCTCTCCTGAACCGGGCCAACGCCGACGGATGGACGGCCGCGCACACGGCCGCCGCTCTCGGCCTGAAGGTGCCCGAGGACGCCGCCTCCCGGCCCACGAGGTGTTCCTAATGAAGTGGGCTGTGTGTGTGCAGGACTGTCTAGGGGTGCTCTTGAGCCACAGCGCGTTGGACATCGAGAGGCGAGATAAATGTCGCCGCACCATTCACGACGTCGCCACTGACGACTGCAAAGATCTCATCGAAAACCTCAGTGAGTGTTGGGAAAGAAACACAACAATGTTGTCCAAAAGTTTTTACACTTTTCTGCAAATACTTTTGACATATTACAATAAAAGTTGAAATGTTGACTCTAAAAACACAAAACTGCCATGCAGGATGTTTTTTTTACTTTAAAACTGTCATTGTTCAAAAAATAATAATGAATCAAAATCAGTGTTGTTATGAATTATTGACATATTTAAATACTTCACATCAAATATTACACTTTAAAATATTTTTGGTGGAAATATTGCATATTTTGTGTTTTTGCCATAAAAACTGGATTTTCTTTAACAAAAAGGGAATAAAATATAAACAAATCATAAAAATATATATTATTTTTTAATTATAATTGTGTTTTTGCTATAAAAATACAATTTTCTTGGACAAAAAGGGGACATAACAAAAATATATAATTGATCTGAAGTTGAAAGTAAAAGAAAAAAAGTAAGACTTATTTTTAACTTTTTTTAAACTATCATTGCACAAAAAATAATAATGAATCAATGTTGTTATGAATTATTGACATATTTAAGCTCCGATTACTTCACCTTATATATTACACTTTGAAATATTTTAGGGAGAAAATATTGCATATTTTGTGTGTTTGTCATCAAAAAACAAAGCGTTCTTTGACAAAAAGGATATTACAAAAAAAAAACACGAACAAATAATAAAAACTTCTAATCGAAAGATTGAGCTGAAGTTGAAAGTGAAAAAATATTTTTGACTTATTTTTAACACTTTTATGTGTGGGACCCTTTTGGATTCCCAATTATTTTAGTGGATTATTTGTTCATAATAATTAATTAAAATCAGTGTTGTTATGAATTATTGCGATATTCAAGGCTCCAATTACTTCACATCAAATATTCCTCTTTAAAATAGTTTTTTGGAAAATATTACATATTTTGTGATTTTGCCATGAAAACA
>NC_084576.2:25165000-25167500 GCF_033978685.3 Nerophis lumbriciformis
TGAAGATGATGGTGGTGATGATGAAGAAGATAATGGTGATGATGAAGAAGATAATGGTGATGATGAAGATGATGGTGGTGGTGGTGATGATGAAGATGATGGTGGTGGTGGTGGTGATGAAGATGATGGTGGTGGTGGTGGTGATGATGATTAAGATGATGGTGGTGGTGGTGACGATGATGATGATGGTGGTGGTGGTGGTGGTGGTGATTAAGATGATGGTGGTGGTGGTGGTGGTGATGATGATTAAGATGACGGTGATGATGAAGATGATGGTGGTGATGATGATTAAGGTGATTATGATGATGGTGGTGGTGGTGGTGGTGATGATTAAGATGATGGTGATGATGAAGATGATGGTGGTGATGGTGATGATGAAGAAGATAATGGTGATGATGAAGATGATGGTGGTGGTGGTGATGATGAAGATGATGGTGGTGGTGGTGGTGATGAAGATGATGGTGGTGGTGGTGATGATGATTAAGATGATGGTGATGATGAAGATGGTGGTGGTGATGAAGATGATGGTGGTGATGGTGATGTTGAAGAAGGCAATGGTGATGATGAAGATGATGGTGATGATGATGAAGATAATGGTGATGATGGTGGTCATGAAGATGGTGCTGATGATGATGATGGTGATGAAGATGATGGTGGTGATGTGATGATGATGATGATGGTGATGAAGATGATGGTGGTGAAGTGATGATGATGAAGATGATGTGATGGTGACGGTGTTATGGTGGTGATGGTGAAGATAATGATGATGATGATGATGATGTTCTAAAGCAGGAGTGTTCAAACTTTTCGTCTGAGGGTCGCACACTAAAAATAAAAGCAGGGGCCATTTTTTTTAATTTTATTTACAAAACCAATACAACACATGTCTGTATATAAACATATAATGTATGTATATGTGTATATTTATATATGTATTGGTGTTATTGGAGTCAACATTGCATTTTATTGTTACGTTTCTCCTGTTTGATCTTTTATTACACTTTGAATACATGGTTTCCATGACAACACTTGTGTGTCCGTCAGTGCAAGCAGGAGGCGGGGGGGCAGGTGTGTGAGGTGGTGCAGGTGCAGGTGGAGTCCAGCCTGAGTCAGGAGCAGCTGCTGCAGACCTTGGTGTCGTGTGGTGAGTCCTCAGTCCTGAATTGCATCAGCAGGCAGGGTTTAACCCCGCCCCCTTCTTGACCCAGGCTTCCTGGCGCCCGCCTCCCATCATGGCCGCTGTGTGGTGCTGCTGCTGCAGGGACTGGAAAAGGCTGTGTCGCTGTCAGGCCTGCTGGGGGACCTGTGCCACAGCTTGGACAACAGGAGCTCGGCCGCCCCGCTCATCCTCCCTGCAGGTACTTCATTTCCCACTTTTCATCACATCTAAACCTGTCAAGTAGCAAAACAGTCCCAGATTAGCAGGAACATGTCACACTTCCACATATCGGACCCAATCCAAGTAACCTTGCCCACTCATGCTGCAAAAGGTCAACACACACGGTCACACATAACACAACCTGCTCACTCAACTTGGTAAATGTTATAAAACATGTCCAATCACATAACTAGAAATTACACCTATTTAAATCCCCTGCAATGCATGATGGGAAAAATGCAAAACACTCCCTCCACCCTTCTCCATGTTTGACACATTTTAGCTGCTTGATATTTCTGATCGATTACAAAACTTTAAGGAGGTTGTCGCGGAAGTAAACAAGGGAGGAGTCCAACTTTCACATACTTTTAATATCCAATTATATTAATTATTAATTATATATCCGCTATAATATTATATATGCATATGTGTGTGTGTGTGTGTATATATATATATATATATATATATGCATATATTACTTTATTATTTTATCCCAATGGGCCCCCAAGTCAAAAAGTTTATTTAATTTATTCTTTGATGCATTTTCTGAGTCGGGATGTCATCCCGCTCCCCCACCTTAATAACATACAAACTATAACACATTAATAACATACAAACTATAACACATTAATAACATACAAACTATAACACATTGATAACATACAAACTATAAAATATTAATAATATAGAAACTATAAAACATTAATAACATAAAAACTTTAAAACATTAATAACAAAGGGACTATAAAACAATAATATAAAAACTATAAAACAAGAATATAAAAATTATGAAATATCAATAATATAAAAACTATGAAACGTTAATAATATAAAAACTGTAAAACATTATTAACATAAACAACTATAAAACAATAATAATTTAAAAACTCTAAAACATTATTAATATAAAAACTCAAACATTGATAATACAAAAACTATAAAACATTAATAACACAAAAACTATAAAACAATAGTATAAAAACTATAAAACATTAATAACATAAAAACTATGAAACATTAATAATATAAAAAATATTAACATAAAAACTATAAAACATTAATAACATAACTATAAAACATTGATAACACTAACTATAAAACATTAATAACAAAAACTATAAA
>NC_084576.2:25175000-25177500 GCF_033978685.3 Nerophis lumbriciformis
GACACGTTTGATGCACAAGGTGGGATTTATTTCCGTCAAAGCTTCACTTTCAGGAATGAAACGCTCCATTAAAATCCTCTTCTGTGTTCTCCGCTGCCCCCTGTTGGCCAGTGCCATGCGTTACAAGTCTTCACTTCTACAGCAGGTGGCGCTCTTTTCAACATTCAACTCTTTCCTTTTTGCAGACAGCCGCGCAGACCAGCGAGCGCCGGTCGGCCCCTCGGGCTAAATCCCAGCTCCCCGTCCCCAGCAGGGGTCCGCAGCCTCGGGCCCCCACGGTCAGTAACAACAACAACAACAACAAGAAGGGCGGCAGCAGCAGCAAGCAAACGCCTTCCAGCTCCTGCAGAAGCGGCAGCAAAGCAAAGGTGGCGCCAAACAGCAGCAACCAATCACACGAGGACATCTGGGTCCCGCATGACAACAAGTAAGACACACCCACCGTCCAGCCAATCACACCACCACCGTTTGGCACACGCCCCTCAATAATACTACTAGGACTTTATTGGTCAACAATTAGTCTCCTCCTCTGCCCCGCCCCTTGAGGAAGGAGCAATCAAAATACGGACATCAGGGTCTTGTAAATGACCGACAATTAGTAGACACACCCCGCCTTGCCCCGCCCCCAACCACACGGGTTTAGGAACTAATTGATGAGTCGACAAATCGCATTTGCTCCGCCTCCCACTTAAAGAGATGCAGATTTGATGATTAGACACTCCCCCTTTGCCCCGCCTCTCGTCACTCGAGTCCAATGTCCCGCCCCTATCACAGGAAGTAGACATGACGACAGCTCCCTCTGCCCCGCCCCCTCCCTCCAGCTACCCTTTGACCTTTTGCTCTTTGTACTCGTGATGTGCTGCAGTCGTGTTCTCGGGACCAGCGTCTTGTTTTCATGCAGAGTAGGGGGTGGGGCCTCAAAGTGGGCGTGGTCACGTTGCAAAGTGTTGTCGTGCTTTGACCACAGGAAGTAGTTTGTGACGATGATGATGATGTACAGTAGTGTTTCTCAGTGGGGGGGGGGCAAAAAGTTGTAGATGTAAGCCATATTAAACCCCGCCCCCCCCCCAGCCTCAGACCACGCCCCTTCATGCGTCCCATCAATCACTGTGTTCTCTGTACGCTTTATTTTCTGTGTATGAATCTATATGAATATATCAAATGTATAAATATGTACAGGGGACGCTTTCAGATGTCTTTTAAAAAGTTGTCTTTCAAGCACAAAAATATTAAAATCTTTGAAAAAAAAAAAAATATGCCAATCATATCTGAAACTTGGACTTTTTGTTCTGCAGACATGAAAAGCAACATTTGCATATATTTGCATATCACCAGCATGTTGTCTCCAGAGTTGGAAATAAAATTCACTTTTTCCACGGGAAAAAGATCACAAAATATATGTGCTAAAACATGAATTATACTTTTAAAAGATATTAAATATATTAAAATAAGATGTGAAATATATTTATTAAAAATATGATCTAAAATGTGAATTATAATTCAAATAATATGCACAAAAATGTGAAATATACTTTGAAATGATGTGTACTAAAATATGGTATATACTTCTAGAAAATATGTATTAAAATAAGAAAAAACTTTTTTTTTAAAGTACTAAAATGTGAAATATACAAAAAAAAAAGTGGTTTTACTTATAAAAAAGATGTTCTAAAATATGGAATATACTTAAAAAAAAATGAAATATACTTAAAAAAAATGTATACTAGTGTTTTACTTTTAAATTTTTTTTCTAAAATATGGAATATACTTTAAAAAACATGTACTAAAACGTGAAATATACTTTTGTAAACTTTACTATAATGTGAAATATACTTAAAATAATCTCTACTAAAATGTGAAATATATGTGTTTGTTGTAAAATGATTACGGTCTATATATTTTGTTGTTTTATTTTCAAGAGCTCATTTAATGATTTAGCAGCAGTTTTCTGTGTGTTTTAATCAAAAACACTTAACAAGCAGATAATACATTGAAATGTTAAAAAAAAAAAAAAAAAAAAAATACATTCCAATGATTGTTTTTTAAATAATATATTGAAATTATTATTTTTTAAATAATAATACATTACAATGATTTTTTTTTAAATAATGCATTAAAATTATATATTTTTAAATAGTAATACATTAAAATTACTGTTTGATTGTACAGACGCCATGTTTGTAGTCTTTACAGATGCCATGTTTGTAGTCTATACAGACGCTATGTTTGTAGTAGTCTTTACAGATGCCATGTTTGTAGTCTATAGAGACTCCATGTTTGTAGTCTTTCCAGAAACACACGACCATAGAAAACTTGTCCAAATCTTTGATTTTACTGTAAATATATTTGATCAGGCAAAGACAAAAAGACATTTCCACAGCGGAGTTATGGGTTGAAAAGATCACAGTGGCACATCCTGGTACCTTGGACAACAGCTACAAAGTATTATTGCGTGACAAACGGCCCTCACTAACGTTTCCTGCGGAGGACGGAAGACATT
>NC_084576.2:25182500-25190000 GCF_033978685.3 Nerophis lumbriciformis
GAACCTACTACAGAACAGGTGTGTAAAGGAACCTACTATAGCGCAGGTGTGTGAAGGAAGCTACTACAGCATCGGTGTGTGAAGGTAGCTTCTACAGCGCAGATGTGTGAAGGAAGCTACTACAGCACAGGTGTGTGAAGGAAACTATTACAGCGCAGGTGTGTGAAGGAAGGTACTACAGGGCAGTTGTGTGAAGGAAGCTACTACAGGGCAGGTGTGTGAAGGAAGCTACTACAGGGCAGGTGTGGTGTGAAGGAAGCTACTACAGCACAGGTGTGTGAAGGAAGCTACTACAGCACAGGTGTGTGAAGGAACTTACTACAGCACAGGTGTGTGAAGGAACTTACTACAACACGTGTGTCAAAGCTACTACAGCACAGGTGTGTGAAGGAACCTACTACAGCACAGGTGTGTGAAGGAACCTACTACAGCACAGGTGTGTTAAGGAAGTTACTGCAGCACAGGTGTGTGAAGGAAGCTACTCCAGCACAGGCGTGTGAAGGAACCTACTACAGCACAGGTGTGTGAAGGAAGTTACTGCAGCACAGGTGTGTGAAGGAAGCTACTCCAGCACAGGTGTGTGAAGGTAGCTACTACAGCACAGGTGTGAAGGAACCTACTACAGCACAGGTGTGTGAAGGAAGCTACTACAGCACAGGTGTGTGAAGGAAGCTACTACAGCACAGGTGTGTGAAGGAAGCTACTACAGCACAGGTGTGTGAAGGAAGCTACTACAGCGCAGGTGTGTGAAGGAAGCTACTACAGCACAGGTGTGTGAAGGAAACTATTACAGCGCAGGTGTGTGAAGGAAGGTACTACAGGGCAGTTGTGTGAAGGAAGCTACTACAGGGCAGGTGTGTGAAGGAAGCTACTACAGGGCAGGTGTGGTGTGAAGGAAGCTACTACAGCACAGGTGTGTGAAGGAAGCTACTACAGCACAGGTGTGTGAAGGAACTTACTACAGCACAGGTGTGTGAAGGAACTTACTACAACACGTGTGTCAAAGCTACTACAGCACAGGTGTGTGAAGGAACCTACTACAGCACAGGTGTGTTAAGGAAGTTACTGCAGCACAGGTGTGTGAAGGAAGCTACTCCAGCACAGGCATGTGAAGGAACCTACTACAGCACAGGTGTGTGAAGGAAGTTACTGCAGCACAGGTGTGTGAAGGAAGCTACTCCAGCACAGGTGTGTGAAGGTAGCTACTACAGCACAGGTGTGAAGGAACCTACTACAGCACAGGTGTGTGAAGGAAGCTACTACAGCACAGGTGTGTGAAGGAACCTACTACAGCACAGGTGTGTGAAGGAAGCTACTACAGCACAGGTGTGTGAAGGAAGCTACTACAGCACAGGTGTGTGAAGGAAGCTACTACAGCGCAGGTGTGTGAAGGCAGCTACTCCAGCACAGGTGTGTGAAGGAAGCTACTACAGCGCAGGTGTGTGAAGGAAGCTACTACAGCACAGGTGTGTGAAGGAAGCTACTACAGCGCAGGTGTGTAAAGACAGCAAGCGTGACATGAAAATGCTTCCTACAGACCTGAGGCACCACCCCAAAGGCCTTCCTCCACGTGTGTAAGGACACGGAGGTCCAGGAGACGCCGTCCACACAAATGTCTCCCTCAGTGGAGGCCAGACGCAGCAGAGCAGAGAACAAAGTACTCTTGCCTGAGCCTGTGCGACCCAGAAGACCCACCTGCAGGCACACAAGACATCTTATGCTATGCTAGGCTACATTATGCCCCGCCTCCACTCACGCTCTGGCCGCCGTCCACCGAGAAGCTGATGTCGTTGAGGACGGCGCGTCCGGCGTCCGTGTATTTGACGGTGAGGCCCCTGACGTCCATGTGACCTCTGTTGGGCCAGCAGTCCTGAGCGTGAGGGTTGTCGATGACCACGTCGCCTCCTTTGCCGCTTCTTTTGCCGCCTCCTTGGCCCGGCGACGCCTCCTCTGATGGGAGGTCGATGAACTTGAACACTCGGTCCACCGAACGCATCTGAGTGACATCATCCATGACACGTCACTTTTTTACGCTAGTAAGACAAAAACTCTAAAATGAGAAATATACAAACCCCGTTTCCATATGAGTTGGGAAATTGTGTTAGATGTAAATATAAACGGAATACAATGAATTGCAAATCATTTTCAACACATATTCAGTTGAATGTGCTACAAAGACAACATATTTGATGTTTGTTGCAAATAATCATTAACTTTAGAATTTGATGCCAGCAACACGTGACAAAGAAGTTGGGAAAGGTGGCAATAAATACTGATAAAGTTGAGGAATGCTCATCAAACACTTATTTGGAACATCCCACAGGTGAACGGGCAAATTGGGAACAGGTGGGTGCCATGATTGGGTATAAAAGTAGATTCCATGAAATGCTCAGTCATTCACAAACAAGGATGGGGCGAGGGTCACCACTTTGTCAACAAATGCGTGAGCAAATTGTTGAACAGTTTAAGAAAAACCTTTCTCAACCAGCTATTGCAAGGAATTTGGGGATTTCACCATCTACGGTCCGTAATATCATCAAAGGGTTCAGAGAATCTGGAGAAATCACTGCACGTAAGCAGCTAAGCCCGTGACCTTCGATCCCTCAGGCTGTACTGCATCAACAAGCAACGTCAGTGTGTAAAGGATATCACCACATGGGCTCAGGAACACTTCAGAAACCCACTGTCAGTAACTACAGTTGGTCGCTACATCTGTAAGTGCAAGTTAAAACTCTCCTATGCAAGGCGAAAACCGTTTATCAACACCCAGAAACGCCGTCGGCTTCGCTGGGCCTGAGCTCATCTAAGATGGACTGATGCAAAGTGGAACAGTGTTCTGTGGTCTGACGAGTCCAAAAATACGGTACTACAATGTGAAGTACTTCAATGTGGAGCACTACAATGTGGAGTACTACAAAGTGGAGTACTACAATGTGTACTACAAACCTACCAGACCGTCCACAGTGATGCTGGTGATGACCGCCCACTGGAAGGTGCCCAGGATGAGCATCGCCAAGGCAACGATGATGCCGATCTCGCCAGGTTTGTCCTCTGCGCGCACACACACACACACACACACACACACACACACACACTTGTTATCGTGTTCATAAAAATGCTGACTAATATGTATTACAATAAACATTACATGTCACATAAGTATAAAATAGGTTAAAAACATTCTACTGAAGTATTGTTATTGTTATTTGTTGGGAAAATGATTCAAATATCAAAATAATTCGAACAACATACAATAATTTTTGTATTAATTTTATATTATAATATGTCACATTAATTTTATATTAATATTGTATTACGTTCTATATTATTGTTAAACTGGGTTATGTTATAATATTGCATCATATACAATTATTATATTAAATATTATGTTACAATAATGTTTTGTATTATTTTAATCATTTTAAAATGTTTCATATATCATATATTACATAAAAAATATATCTTAAATCTTAATAATATATTGTAATAATATCGCTATGTTATATTGTAATATATTAAATGATGTTGTAGTATATAATGTCATATTATATATTTAATAATAATTTGAATTATATTAATACAGTATGTTATGTTGTAATGTATGATATAATGTCCTATAACGTGTGTCATATATGATAATCATATATTATTTTATATTATCATCCTGAGCATGTCTGTGATGGATGGAAAGCAAAGTGAAGAAAGGTGTCACGTGTCCGTCATCGTCACTCACGATTGGTTCCCACGGCGATGAAGGCGGCGGCGGTGAAGAAGAGCACGAAGATGACGTCACAGCGGAAGAGGAACCAGCGCAGCGCGGCCAGATAGTGAAACCACGCGGCCGTGTGCGTGTTGAGAGCCTTGTGGAAGAGCTGCTCGAAGTAAGTCTGACGCCCGAACGCACGGATGGTCCACAGACCTTTCAGTGAGATGATGAGCTGCGAGAAGATGGGGCTGCGGGCTGCGGGGTCACAGGTCACAGGTCACAAGTCACGCTGTTATGTCCTCTACCACCACTCGGGGGAGCTCTCACTGAGCACACCTTTACTACTTACATATATTAGTCAGTAATATCATAATTATTATTCATATGTTACTCAACAATTACATCAATATTATTAGTTATTAGTCAATAATTACTTAAATATTAAGTTACTCAAATATTAGTCAATATCATAAATATTATTCATTTGTGACTTAAATATTACTCAACAATTACATAAATATTATTAATAAGTTACTCAATTAGTCAACAATTTCATAAATATTATTCATAAGTTACCCACATATTAGTCAACAGTTACATGAATATTTTTCACATGTTACTTAAATATTAGTCAATAATTACATACATATTATTCGCATGTTACTCAAATATTAGTCAACAATTGCATAAATATTATTCATATATGACTCAAATATTAGTCAACAATTACATAAATATTATTCATATGTTACTCAAATATTAGTCAACAATTACCTACAGTAAATATGATTCATGTTACTCAAATATTAGCCAATATTTCATAAATAATATTCAAATAATCATATATTAGTCAATAATATCATAATTGTTATTCATTTGTGACTCAAATATTAGTCAACAATTACTTAAATATTAAGTTACTCAAATATTAGTCAATATCATAAATATAAATATGTGACTTAAATATTAGTCAACAATTTCATAAATATTATTCATAAGTTACCCACATATTAGTCAACAGTTACATAAATATTTTTCATATGTTACTTAATTATTAGTCAACAATTACATACATATTATTCATAAGTTACTCAAATATTAGTCAAAAATTACATAAATATCATTCATATGTTACTTAAATATTAGTCAACAATTACATAAATATTATTCATATATGACTCAAATATTAGTCAACAATTACATAAATATTATTTACAAGTTACTACAATATTAGTCAACAATTACATAAATATTATTCATGTTACTCAAATATTAGTCAACAATTACATAAATTGTATTCATTTGTTACTCAATTATTAGCCAATATTTCATAAATATTCAAATATGAATCAATTATGTAAATATTATTCATAAGTTACTCAAATATTAGTCAACAATAACATAAATATTATTCATATGTTACTCAAATATTAGTTAACAATTACATACATATTATTCATAAGTTACTCAAATATTAGCAAACAATTACACACATACAGTATTATTCATATGTTACTTAAATATTAGTCAACAATTACATATTATTAATATATTACTTAAATATTAGTCAACAATTACATAAATATTATTCATATATGACTCAAATATTAGTCAACAATTACATAAATATTATTTATAAATTACTAAAATATTAGTCAACAATTACATAAATATTATTTATAAGTTACTAAAATATTAGTCAACAATTACATAAATATTTATAAGTTACTAAAATATTAGTCAACAATTACATAAATATTATTCATATGTTGCTCAAATATTAGTCAACAATTACATAAATATTATTCATATGTTACTCAAATATTAGTCAACAATTTCATAAATATTATTCATAAGTTACCCACATATTAGTCAACAATTACATGAATATTTTTCATATGTTACTCAAATATTAGTCAACAATTGCATAAATTGTATACATGTGTTACTCAATTAGTCAACAATTACATAAATATTATTCATATGTTACTCAAATATTAGTCAACAACTACATAAATATTATTCATATGTTACTCAAATATTAGTCAACAATTACATAAATATTATTCATATGTTACTCAAATATTAGTCAACAATTTCATAAATATTATTCATAAGTTACCCACATATTAGTCAACAATTACATGAATATTTTTCATATGTTACTCAAATATTAGTCAACAATTGCATAAATTGTATACATGTGTTACTCAATTAGTCAACAATTACATAAATATTATTCATATGTTACTCAAATATTACTCAACAATTACATCAACTGTATTCATGTGTTACTCAATTATTAGCCAATATTTCATAAATATTCAAATATTAATCAATTATATAAATATTATTCATAAGTTACTCAAATATTAGTCAACAATGTCATAAATAATGTATCAAATATTAGTCAACAATTACATAAGTATTATTCCTGTTACTCAAATATTAGTCAACAATTACATAAATTGTATTCATGTGTTACTCAAGTATTAGCCAATGTTTCATAAATATTCAAATATTAATCAGTTATATAAATATTATTCATAAGTTACTCAAATATTAGTCAACAATTTCATAAATATTAGTCAAATATTAGTCAACAATTACATACGTATTATTCATATACTACTCAAATATTAGTCAACAAGTACATTCATATTATTCATATATTACTCAAATATTAGTCAACAAATACATAAATATAATTCATAAGTTACTCAATTAGTCAACAATTTCATAAATATTATTCATATGTTACTCAATTAGTCAACAATTACATAAATATTATACATAAGTTACTCAGTTAGTCAACAATTTCATAAATATTATTCATATGTTACTCAATTAGTCAACAATTACATAAATATTATTCATAAGTTACTTTATTAGTCAACAATCACATACATAGTATGCATATGTTACTCAATTAGTCAACAATTTAATAAATATTCATAAGTTACTTAATTAATCAATAATTACATAAATATTATTCATAAGTTACTCAATTAGTCAACAATTACATAAATATTATTCATAAAATACTCAAATATTAGTCAACAATTTTATAAATAATATTAAAATAATCATATATTACTCAAATATAAAATCTTACATAAATAGTATTCACATATTTGTCAAATACTACTCAAACAGTATTCACATATTTGTCATATATTACTCAAATAGCATTCACATATTTGTCAAATATTACTCAAACAGTATTCACATATTTGTCATATATTACTCAAATAGTATTCACATATTTGTCAAATATCACTCAAATAGTATTCACATATTTGTCAAATATTACTCAAATAACATTCACATATTTGTCAAATATTACACAAATATTATTCACATATTTGTCAGATATTACTCAAATAGTATTCCGATATTTGTGAAGTATTACACAAATAGTATTCACATATTTGTCAAATATTACACAAATATTAATCACATATTTGTCAAATATTACTCAAACAGTATTCACATATTTGTCATATATTACTCAAATAGTATTCACATATTTGTCAAATATCACTCAAATAGTATTCACATATTTGTCAAATATTACTCAAATAGTATTCACATATTTGTCAAATATTACTCAAATAACATTCACATATTTGTCAAATATTACACAAATATTATTCACATATTTGTCAGATATTACTCAAATAGTATTCCGATATTTGTGAAGTATTACACAAATAGTATTCACATATTTGTCAAATATTACACAAATATTAATCACATATTTGTCAGATATTACTCAAATAGTATTCAGATAT
>NC_084576.2:25195000-25205000 GCF_033978685.3 Nerophis lumbriciformis
TCTTATAGTAGCATGCTAACATTTTATGCTAGATTTTAGCTACTTCCGTATGTTTATACCTAAAACTAATAGATTTTATTACTTGCTGCCATCTTAGAAGTATGCTAACGTCTCTTATAGTAGCATACTAATGCTTTATGCTGGCTTTGTAGCTACTTTTGTATGTTTATACCAAAAACTAATAGATTTTATTACTTGGTGTTATGCTAACGTCTCTTATAATAACATGCTAACATTTTATGCTAGCTTTTTAGCTACTTTTATATGTTTACACCTATAACTAATAGATGTTATTACTTGCTGCCATCTTAGAAGTATGCTAACATCTCTTATAGTATAATGCAAACATTTTATTATGGCTATTTAGCTACTTTTGTATGTTTATACCTAAAACTAATAGATTTTAATACTTGGTGCCATCTTAGAAGTGTGCTAACGTCTCTTATAGTAACATACTAACGTTTTATGATGACTTTTTTATCTACTTTTGTATGTTTATACCTAAAAACTAATAGATTTTAATACTTGGAGCCATCTAGAAGTATGATAATGTCTCTTATAGTAGCATGCTAACATTTTAAGCTGGTTTTTAGCTGCTTTTGTATGTTTATACCTAAAACGAATAGATTTTAATACTTTCTGCCATCTTAGAAATATGCTATCGCCTTTTATAGTAGCATGCTAATGTTTTATGCTGGCTTTTTAGCTACTTTTGTATTTTTATACCTAAAAACTAATAGATTTTAATACTTGGAGCCATCTAGAAGTATGATAATGTCTTTTATAGTAGCATGCTAACATTTTAAGCTGGCTTTTTAGCTGCTTTTGTATGTTTATACCTAAAACTAATAGATTTTAATACTTGGTGTCATCTTAGAAATAGGCTAACGTCTCTTATAGTAGCATGCTAATGTTTTATGCTGGCTTTTTAGCTACTTTTGTATTTTTATACCTGAAGATAGTTCATTTTAATAGTTAGCGCCATCTTAGAAGTAGGCTAACTTGTCCTGTCATCATGCTAACGTTTTGTAATGGCTTTTTAGCTACTTTTGTATGTTTATACCTAAAACTAATAGATTTTAATACTTGGTGCTATCTTAGAAGTATGCTAACGTCTCTTATAGTAACATGCTAACATTTTATGCTAGATTTGAGCTACTTTTGTATGTTTATACCTAAAACTAATAGATTTTATTACTTGGTGCCATCTTAGAAGTATGCTCACGTCTCTTATAGTAGCATGCTAACGTTTCATGCTGGCTTTTTAGCTACTTTTGTATGTTTATACCTAAAACTAATAGATTTTATTACTTGCTGCCATCTTAGAAGTATGCTAACGTCTCTTATAGTAACATACTAATGTTTTATGCTGGCTTTTTAGATACTTTTGTATTTTATACCTGAAGATAGTTCATTTTAATAGTTAGCGCCATCTTAGAAGTAGGCTAACTTGTCCAGTCATCATGCTAACGTTTTATAATGGCTTTTTAGCTACTTTTGTATGTTTATACCTAAAACTAATAGATTTTAATACTTGGTGCTATCTTAGAAGTATGCTAACGTCTCTTATAGTAACATGCTAAGATTTTATTCTGGCTTTTTAGCTACTTGTAAATGTTTACACCTAAAACTAATACATTTTATTACTTGCTGCCATCTTAGAAGTATGCTAACATCTCTTATAGTAGCATGCTAACCTTTTATGCTAGCTTGTTAGCTACTTTTGTATGTTTATACCTAAAACTAATAGATTCTAATATTTGGTACCATTTTAGATGTATGCTAACGTCTCTAACAATTTATGCTGGCTTTTTTGCTGATTTGAATGTTTGAACCTAAAATTCATGGATTTGGATGCCATCTTGGCAGTTTGGATGCCAGGTCAGAGGTTCAGGGCACAGATAGCAGGCCAAATTAAAATATCCACAGGAATTTTCTAGCAATAATTCTTATTTACCTGAATGAGGTCGAAGAGCACCAGGGGCAGCATGTCGTCGATGGTGGCCATGTCCTTGGTGAACCTGTTCATGATGCGTCCTGCCGCGGGACAAAGAAATATCACGTGGGGGTCCCGTGTGGGCGTGTGCCTCCTCTACCTGTCTTCATGGTGTTGAGCAGCGCCATGGGGGCCCGCAGCACGGCGCTCAGCATCTGCTCGTGCAGCCGCTTGGACACGGTGAGCAGCGTGTGCACCAGCGGCAGGCCGCGGAAGAAGCCCAGCGCCAGCACGCTCTCCGACGTGGCCACGTAGATGTAGATGATGTAGTAGGCGCTGGTCGGCGTCACGATGACCGCCAGGTGGGTGGGCGGGGACGAGGCGTTCGAGTGCTGCTCGTCGATGAAGTTTGGGGACGACGGGTTGGCGCCGTCCCGCCAGATGGTGCTGAGGATGAAGAGTAAAATTAGGTGGCGGGCCACTTTAATGAAGTGGCAGGCCACTTTAATGAAGTGGCAGGTCACTTTAATGACGTGGCAGGCCACTTTAATGAAGTGGCAGTCCACTTTAATGAAGTGGCAGGCCACTTTAATGACGTGGCAGGCCACTTTAATGAAGTGGCAGGCCAATTTAATGAAGTGGCAGGCCACTTTAATGACGTGGCAGGTCACTTTAATGACGTGGCAGGCCACTTTAATGATGTGGCAGTCCACTTTAATGAAGTGGCAGGCCACTTTAATGACGTGGCAGGCCACTTTAATGATGTGGCAGGCCACTTTAATGACGTGGCAAGCCACTTTAATGATGTGGCAGGCCACTTTAATGATGTGGCAGGCCATTTTAATGATGTGGCAGGCCACTTTAATGAAGTGGCAGGCCACTTTAATGACGTGGCAGGCCAATTTAATGACGTGGCAGGCCACTTTAATGACGTGGCAGGCCATTTTAATGAAGTGGCAGGCCAAATTAAATGACGTGGTAGGCTAATTGGAATGATGTGTGGGCTACAAAAAATGATGTGACAAACCACATAAAATGACATTGCCAGCCAAATTGAAGTGATATGGCAGGCCACATGAATGATGTGGGGGGCCACATAAAATGACATGACAGGCCACATTAAATGACGTGACGAGCACATAAAATGACATCGTGGACCACATAATGATGTAGGAAGCCACACTAAATGATGTGGCTATCCAATTTAAATGACGTGGCGGGCCATTTAAAGTGATGTAGTGTGCCACGTTAAACAATTTGGTGGGCTACTTTAATTAATACGGCAGGTTATCATGAATTATGTGGCAGGCAGCATAAAATCATGTTGCGGGCCACATAAAATGATGTGACGGGCCACGTAAAATGAGGTGGCGGGCCAAGTTAAAATTATGTGGTAGGCCACATAAATGAAGTGATAAGCCACATAATATGACATGGCAGGCCACATAAAATGATGTGACGGGCCACGTAAAATGAGGTGGCGGGCCAAGTTAAAATTATGTGGTAGGCCACATAAAATGAGGTGATAAGCCACATTATATGACATGGCAGGCCAATTTAAATGATGTGACAAACTGCTTTGAATGATGTGGGGGCTATATAAAATGACATGACAGGCCAATTTAAATGACGTGACGGGCACATAAAAGGACATCGTGGGCCACATAATGATGTAGGAAGCCACATTAAATGATGTGGCTAGCCAATTTAAATGATGTGGCGGGCCACTTAAAGTGATGTAGTGTGCCACATTAAACAATTTGGCGGGCTACTTTAATTAATACGGCAGGTTATCATGAATTATGTGGCAGGCAACATAAAATCATGTTGCGGGCCACGTAAATTGAGATGGCGGGTCAAGTTAAAATGATGTGGTAGGCCACATAAAATGATGTGATAAGCCGTTTTGAATGATATGGGGGCTACATAAAATGACATGGCAAACCAATTTAAATGACGTGGCGGGCCACATAAAATGACATTGGCGGGCCAATTAAAATGATGCAGCAAGCCACATTAAATGATGTGGCAGGCCACATAAAATGACGTGACAGGCCTTATAAAATTACATCGTGGGTCACATAAAATGATGTGGTAGGCCACATAAAATGAAGTGATAAGCCACATAAAATGAAGTGATAAGCCACTTTGCGTGATGTGGGGGCTACATAAAATGAGATGGCAAGTCAATTTAAATGACGTGACGGGCACATAAAATGACATCGTGGGCCACCTAATGATGTAGGAAGCCACATTAAATGAGGTGGCTAGCCAAATTAAATGATGTGGCGGGCCACTTAAAGTGATGTAGTGTGCCACATTAAACGATTTGGCGGGCTGCTTTGATTAATACGGCAGGTTATCATGAATTATGTGGCAGGCAACATAAAATCATGTTGCGGGCCACGTAAAATGATGTGACGGGCCACATAAAATGAGGTGATAAGCCACATTATATGACATGGCAGGCCAATTTAAATGATGTGACAAACTGCTTTGAATGATGTGGGGGCTATATAAAATGACATGACAGGCCAATTTAAATGACGTGACGGGCACATAAAAGGACATCGTGGGCCACATAATGATGTAGGAAGCCACATTAAATGATGTGGCTAGCCAATTTAAATGATGTGGCGGGCCACTTAAAGTGATGTAGTGTGCCACATTAAACAATTTGGCGGGCTACTTTAATTAATACGGCAGGTTATCATGAATTATGTGGCAGGCAACATAAAATCATGTTGCGGGCCACGTAAATTGAGATGGCGGGTCAAGTTAAAATGATGTGGTAGGCCACATAAAATGATGTGATAAGCCGTTTTGAATGATATGGGGGCTACATAAAATGACATGGCAAACCAATTTAAATGACGTGGCGGGCCACATAAAATGACATTGGCGGGCCAATTAAAATGATGCAGCAAGCCACATTAAATGATGTGGCAGGCCACATAAAATGACGTGACAGGCCTTATAAAATTACATCGTGGGTCACATAAAATGATGTGGTAGGCCACATAAAATGAAGTGATAAGCCACATAAAATGAAGTGATAAGCCACTTTGCGTGATGTGGGGGCTACATAAAATGAGATGGCAAGTCAATTTAAATGACATGACAGGCCATATAAAATTATGTGGCGGGCTAAGTTAAATGATGTGGCAGGCCACATAAATTGATGTGATAAGCCGCATTGAATGATATGGGGGCTACATAAAATGACATGGCAAACCAATTTAAATGACGTGGCGAGCCACTTAAAATGACCTTGGCAGGCCAATTAAAATGATGTAGCAAGCCACTTTAAATGTTGTGGCAGGCCACATAAAATGACGTGACAGGCCTTATAAAATGACATCGTGGGTCACATAAAATTATGTGGCGGGCCACATAAAATGAAGTGATAAGCCGCTTGGCGTGATGTGGGGGCTACATAAAATGATATGGCAAGTCAATTTAAATGAAATGGCAGGCCATATAAAATTATGTGGCGGGCCAAGTTAAATGAAGTGGCACGCCACAAAAATTGATGTGATAAGCCACATTGAATGATATGGGGGCTACATAAAATGATATGGCAAACCAATTTAAATGACGTGGCGGGCCACATAAATGACATGACGGGCCAATTAAAATGATGTAGCAAGCCACTTTAAATGTTGTGGCAGGCCTTATAAAATGACATCGTGGATCACGTAAAAAGATGTGGCAAGCCACTTTAAATCAATCAATCAATCAATCTTTATTTATATAGCCCTAAATCACAAGTGTCTCAAAGGGCTGCACAAGCCACAACGACATCCTCGGTACAAAGCCCACATACGGGCAAGGAAAAACTCACCCCAGTGGGACGTCGATGTGAATGACTATGAGAAACCTTGGAGAGGACCGCATATGTGGGTAACCCCCCCCCTCTAGGGGAGACCGAAAGCAATGGATGTCGAGTGGGTCTGACATAATATTGTGAGAGTCCAGTCCATAGTGGATCCAACATAATAGTAAGAGTCCAGTCCATAGTGGGGCCAGCAGGACACCATCCCGAGCGGAGACGGGTCAGCAGCGTAGAGATGTTCCCAGCCGATGCACAGGCGAGCGGTCCACCCCGGGTCCCGACTCTGGACAGCCAGCACTTCATCCATGGCCACCGGACCTGTGCCCCCCACCCCTCAAGGAAAAGGGGAGCAGAGGAGAAAAGAAAAGAAACGGCAGATCAACTGGTCCAACAGGGGGGCTATTTAAAGGCTAGAGTATACAAATGAGTTTTAAGATGGGACTTAAATGCTTCTACTGAGGTAGCATCTCTAATTGTTACCGGGAGGGCATTCCATAGTACTGGAGCCCGAATAGAAAACGCTCTATAGCCCGCAGACTTTTTTTGGGCTCTGGGAATCACTAATAAGCCGGAGTTCTTTGAACGCAGATTTCTTGCCGGGACATATGGTACAATACAATCGACAAGATAGGACGGAGCTAGACCGTGTAGTATTTTATACGTAAGTAGTAAAACCTTAAAGTCACTTCTTAAGTGCACAGGAAGCCAGTGCAGGTGAGCCAGTATAGGCGTAATATGATCAAACTTTCTTGTTCTTGTCAAAAGTCTAGCAGCCGCATTTTGTACCAACTGTAATTTTTTAATGCTAGACATAGGGAGACCCGAAAATAATACGTTACAGTAGTCGAGACGAGACGTAACGAACGCATGAATAATGATCTCAGCGTCGCTAGTGGATAAAATAGAACGAATTTTAGCGATATTACGGAGATGAAAGAAGGCCGTTTTAGTAACACTCTTAATGTGTGATTCAAACGAGAGAGTTGGGTCGAAGATAATACCCAGATTCTTTACTGATTCGCCTTGTGTAATTGTTTGGTTGTCAAATGTTAAGGTGGTATTATTAAATAAATGTCGGTGTTAAGCAGGACCGATAATCAGCATTTCCGTTTTCTTGGCGTTGAGTTGCAAGAAGTTAGCGGACATCCAATGTTTAATTTCATTAAGACACGCCTCCAGCTGACTACAATCCGGCGTGTTGGTCAGCCTTAGGGGCATGTAGAGTTGGGTGTCATCAGCATAGCAATGAAAGCTAACACCGTATTTGCGTATGATGTCGCCTAGCGGCAGCATGTAAATACTAAAGAGTGCAGGGCCAAGAACCGAACCCTGAGGAACTCCGCACGTTACCTTAACATAGTCAGAGGTCACATTATTATGGGAGACGCATTGCATCATGTCAGTAAGATAAGAGTTAAACCACGACAAGGCTAAGTCTGACATACCAATACGTGTTTTGATACGCTCTAATAAAATGTTATGATCGACGGTATCGAAAGCAGCGCTAAGATCAAGAAGCAGCAACATAGATGACGCATCAGAATCCATCGTCAGCAGTAGATCATTAGTCATTTTTGCGAGGGCTGTCTCCGTAGAGTGATTTGCCCTGAAACCGGATTGAAAAGGTTCACAGAGATTGTTAGACACTAAGTGTTCATTTAGCTGCTGTGCGACAATTTTTTCGAGGATTTTCGAAATAAAGGGAAGGTGGGACACCGGTCGGTAGTTTACCATGAGGTCAGGATCAAGGTTAGGTCTTTTGAGCAGAGGATGAATAACCGCTTTCTTGAATGCTAGGGGAACAGTGCCAGAGGAAAGTGATAAGTTTATAATATTTAGCACTGATGGACCTAATAATACAAAAAGCTCCTTGATAAGTTTCCCAGGAAGTGGGTCAAGTAAACATGTTGTTTGTTTTATCCCACTTACACGCTGTAATAGTTCCTCTAATGTTATTTCATCAAAAAGAGAGAGACTATTTTGTATTGCAGTATCCGGCGTAGATACAGTTGTATCTGTGTTCATAGAACCCAGTTGTAGCTGGGATGCGTTGTCTTTAATCTCCTTTTTAATGAGTTCAATTTTCTTATTAAAGAAATTCATAAAGTCATCTGCCGAGTATATAAATGATATAGCGAGCCACATAAAACGATGTGGCAGGCCAGTTTTAAATGATGTGGCAGGCTACATTAAATGATGTGGCAGGCCATTTTAAATGATGTGGCGGGCTACATAAAATGATGTGGCAGGCCATTTTTAAATGATGTAGCGGGCTATATTAAATGATGTGGCAGGTCGATTTAAATGATGTGGCGGGCTATATTAAATGATGTGGCGGGCTATATTAAATGATGTGGCAGGCCGATTTAAATGATGTGGCAGGCCATTTTTAAATGATGTAGCGGGCTATATTAAATGATGTGGCAGGCCGATTTAAATGATGTGGCAGGCCATTTTTAAATGATGTAGCGGGCTATATTAAATGATGTGGCAGGCCGATTTAAATGATGTGGCAGGCCATTTTTAAATGATGTGGCGAGCTACATAAAATGATGTGGCAAGCCACCTTAAATGATATGGCGAGCCACATACAATGATGTGGCAGGCCAATTTCAATGATGTGGCAGGCCAATTTTAAATGTCGTGGCAGGCTACATTAAATGATGTGGCGGGCAACATAAAATGACTGACTCAGCGATGCTGACTCGGCAGTTTTGCGTCCTCACGCACTGAAAAGTTTGAAAGCTTCAAAGGGGACGAAGACGTACTCGGTGATGAGGAAGATGCCGAGGACCGAGCCGCCGACCTAACGGAGAGACAAGAAAACATGTTGGAGTCAATGGCGTCGCCAAGGAGGGCGACGACGACGCGTCGGCACGCCACCTCGATGACGAAGACCAGGAAGATGAAGATTAGGACGTAGACCAGACTCCGGTTGGTGGTGACGTAGCGCAGGTAGGTGCTCCACGACGTGGTCTCGAACACGTTCTCGCGGTCGTCGGCGAAGCATTGCTGCGGAGGAACAACCGCGACACACGTCAGCGCTGGCCGGTAGCGCAAAAGTGACGGGACGGCTGCAGAAGGCGTCCCAAGACTTTTGCCCAGACGGCGTCAAAGTGATGGAGCGTACCTCCATGTCTTCTTCGTCCACCTCCTCGCTGATGTCGTACACGCTGTCCTTGGACAGGCGGCGGGCGTAGATGTCAAGCTCGGACGCCAGGTCGCACTGCGGCGTGATGGAGAGCTTCTTCCGGAAGGACGTCTGCATCTGCTCCCGGCGCCCGTTGCCGTGGGCGCTGGTGATGAACGCCAGCACCGACTGCCGGCGCTGGCCGTTCAGTTGCGGCAAGTTGTGGTGGTAGACGTTCCCTCTGGGCAGCACCTCCTCCACCTGATCGTCCTCCGGCACCACCGAGAACTTCCTCTCGGACAGATCCCGCGCGGCGTCCTCCGTGGCGGCGGCCTGCGTGCCGCTCGCCGTCTGCTGCGAGTTCCCCATGAAGGAGAACTTGCGGGCGGCGGCCAGCGGGTTGAGGATGAGCGACTGCTTGCGCTTCTCCGGGTAGTTCTCGCCTCCGGTCGGCGGGCCGTTGAGGACGATGGGAGGCGGCGGCTGGCGGAAGGACTGCCGGAAGGCCTCGGGGCCTCGGAAGCCGGCGGTCTCGTCCACCGAGACCCTGCGTAGGGTTTCGGTCAGGATGGAGCTGCGGCGCTCGGCGTTGATGTTGTCGTACGCCTCCAGGCCCAGCAGGAGCGAGCTGAAGTCGGGCCGCTGGGCCTGGAGCGCCGAGAAGGTTCCGTAGAAGTAACAGTCGCCGTTGTGGAGCAGAAGGATCTTGTCCGCCCGCTTGAGGTGCTCCAACTTGCTGGTGACCACGATGCGAGTCTTGCTGGCCATCAGCTGGCACACGCACCTGCACACACACACACACACACACACACACACACCTCCTCAACGTCTCCTGACAAACGCTGCATTTGACCTTCACATATAGAGCGGGGGTTCTTTATGTGAAGGTTATGGCGGCCCTCAGAGAGCCACATTTTACAAAGGTTGGCACATTGTGTAAATGGTAAATAAAAACAAAATACAATGATTTGCAAATCCTTTTCAACTTATCCATCCATCTTCTTCCGCTTATCCGAGGTCGGGTCGCGGGGGCAGCAGCCTAAGCAGGGAAGCCCAGACTTCTCTCTCCCCAGCCACTTCGTCCAGCTCTTCCTGTGGG
>NC_084576.2:25212500-25422500 GCF_033978685.3 Nerophis lumbriciformis
ACATTTTTTTTTCCTTTTACGGAAGGTTTTTTGTAGAGAATAAATGATGAAAAAACACTTAATTGAACGGTTTAAAAGAGGAGAAAACAAGAAAAAATTTAAAATAAAATTTTGAAACATAGTTTATCTTCAATTTCGACTCTTTATAATTCAAAATTCAACCGACAAAAAGAAGAGAGAAACTAGCTTATTTGAATCTTTTTGAAAAAATAAAAAAAAGAATTTATGGAACATCATTAGTAATTTTTCCTGATTAAGATACATTTTAGAATTTTGATGACATGTTTTAAATTGGTTAAAATCCAATCTGTACTTTGTTAGAATATTTAACAAATTGGACCAAGCTATATTTCTAACAAAGACAAATCAGTATTTCTTCTAGATTTTCCAGAACAAAAATTTTAAAAGAAATTCAAAATACTTTGAAATAAGATTTAAATTTGATTCTACAGATTTTCTAGATTTGGCAGAATAATTTTTTTGAATTTTAATCATAGTAAGTTTGAAGAAATATTTCACAAATATTCTTCGTCGAAAAAACAGAAGCTAAAATATTTATTATTCTTTACAATAAAAAATAAATAAATTTACTTGAACATTGATTTAAATTGTCAGGAAAGAAGAGGAAGAAATTTAAAAGGTAAAAAGGTATATTTGTTTAAAAATCCTAAAATCATTTTTAAGGTTGTATTTTTTCTCTAAAATTGTATTTCTAAAAGTAATAAGAAGCAAAGTAAAAAATAAATGAATTTATTTAAACAAGTGAAGACCCATCCATCCATTTTCTACCGCTTATTCCAAGTGAAGACCAAGTCTTTAAAATATTTTCTTGGATTTTCAAATTCTATTTGAATTTTGTCTCTTTTAGAATTAAAAATGTCGAGCAAAGCGAGACCAGCTTGCTAGTAAATAAATAAAATTAAAAAAATAGAGGCAGCTCACTGGTAAGTGCTGCTCTATGAGCTATTTTTAGAACAGGCCAGCGGGCGACTGATCTGGTCCTTACGGGCTAATATAAACCAAGTCATTGTATTTCATTTAGGATTATTTCATATCTTCATTTAAATAAAAATATATTTGTATCTTTTTTAGATACAGTCAATAAATAATGTGAACATGTATCATAACATGGAAATCTAAGAGAACGTGTTGTGGATGATTGTGGACTGGGAATTTCTTTAATATTATTTTTTTACACATTTTTATAAAAAAAAAAAAAAAAAAAAAGTTTTTCCGACGTATTACATTTTAGACGATTTCTCTTCTTAGTTATTATTTCTCCGGCTGTAGAAAAGAGCCGCTCACAGGGCACAGAGGAGGCGTCAGTGCGACACAGTTCGCGTATCGGTCACGTGACCAAAACAGCTCATGATCGGTCACGTGACTTTCTAAAAGCGGTACGCGCACCGACACAGGGTTTTGCTCTATGAGCTCGACGCATGCGCCGATGCATCGGTGTTGCCGGACCCATCACTACTAATCTGCTAAGCTAACGTTTTTAAGCTAGGCCACATGTATGAACTCTTCCTTCTTTTTCCCCTCTTTAAAGGTGATTCCTCATTTTGTCTTCATGCAGGTATGTAAGGTCCCTCTTTTACTACTTTCTTGTTTTTTCTGAGTCTATTTCTATGTGTGGAGGTTACTTTTGTTCAATAGCAGCAGTGTCACAATCATTCATTTATATGCATTCATGATTATAAGTCTTATACTGCATATGTAGGTATCGGCATATTCATGTTTTTCTGTTAAGTCTTCTTTTATTGATGTACAGTGTACACATATTACTATAAAAGTGGGTGACATTGTTATCACTAGGAAAGATGAGGTCACCTACCTAGTAGGAATGTCCCGATCCAGGTTTTTGCACTTCCGATCCGATACCGATATTGTTTTTGCATTTCCGATACTGACCGATACCGATACTGGCCTATCCGAGTATGTATTAAAGTTTAAAGTTATATAGCCTACTTAGTTGTCAGAATCATGTTGAAAAGGGTTTTAGTACTCTTGATAACAACTAGCCAGCTGAATTAGGGGAGTTTGAATAATACACAATGGTTGGTAACAAGAAACTGACCTGTTTATTCAAGGATAAACACAAAATAGACAAAATTATACATGACAAACAGAAATGGCATCATTGAACTAGGGCTGGGCGATATGGCCTTTTTTTAATATTGCGATATTTTAAGGCCATATTGCGATACACGATATATATGTGGATATTTTGCCTTAGCCTTGAATGAACACTTGATGCATATAATCACAGCAGTATGATGATTCTATGTGTTTTGATTGATTGATTGAGACTTTTATTAGTAGGTTGCACAGTGAAGTACATATTCCGTACAATTGACCACTAAATGGTAACACCCGAATAAGTTTTTCAACTTGTTTAAGACGGGGTCCACTTAAATTGATTCATGATACAGATATATACTATCATCATAATACAGTCATCACACAAGATAATCACATTGAATTATTTACATTATTTATAATCCAGGGTGTGGAGGGGGGCGCCTGATGTAAGTGTCAAAAAGACAGCACAAAAGAGTTTGATATGAGAATAAATCTAAAGTTAAAATATAGGGTAGAAATGCACCCATTTGCAGGAAATGTAGTCTTGATTTTCAAAATGTTCTTTCAAGGCTTGCATGTCTACATTAAAACATTCTTCTTCATACTGCATTAATATATACTACTTTTAAACTTTCATGCAGAGAAGGAAATCACAACTAAAAAAATCACTAATTTTTTCATACGGTGTTGATGTGGAAATTTTTGCCATTTTGATGGTGTGGAGTCTGGACGTGTGGCACCGAATGGAGATAAGCGTCTCGACAGACGTCACAATATTTGAACAATGATGACGAAAACTGTTGTCTCTGTCGTGTCCGTGTGTCGAAAATTATTATGCGCTTATTTTTTTATTTGATTTTGTGCGTGGCATAGGTTTGCCGTGCGCAGGGGACGCTTGAGCAGGCGCGCACCTTAGCGGCTGCGCTAGCATCACAGCTAACGTTAGCCATGCCGCTACCTCGCTCTCTGCTGGGAGAGGACGTATACGTATGTGACGTATGACGTGACAGTATGTGACGTGTGTAAGAAGGTGATTGTCGCTGTCTGTGAGAGGGAGACACAGGAAAGAGTGAGAAGAGCCTGTCGTGTAATGCCAGCAGCTAAAAGCAACTGCGTGAGAATTGTGGATGTGTTGAAGGTGTGCTGGAAAATGCGGAACGGAAATTACGGAGCAGCAGAAAAGTGGAATGTATTATTTAAATAGGTGCGTCGGAGTTTTTTTTTTAAACTGGATCTGGATCGGCATTTTCCCATGCCTTGCCGATACGCAATTTTTGGCAAATATCGGCAGCCGATCCGATCCAAATATCGGATCGGGACATCTCTACTACCTAGGTTCCATTCTAGAGGCTAATCTTTCTTGTGATAAAATGACAACCAAGGTAATCAAAAAGGTCAACCAACGAACGAGATTTCTCTAGAGAATCTCCTCTCTGGTCAACAAAAGCACCATGAAGATTCTGGCGGGAACTCTCGTTCAACCCTTTTTTGATTACGCTTGCACCTCCAAAACCCTCAAATCTAGACTCCAAACATCCCAGAACAAGCTAGTCATATTACTTCTAGACCTCCACCCCAGATCCCACCTCACTCCTACCCACTTCTCCAAAGTGGGCTGGCTCAGGGTGGAGGACAGAGTAAAACAACTCGCACTGAGCCTTGTCTATAAAATCCGCTACACCTCCCTGATACCGAAATACTTGTCAAATTACTTCCTTAACCACAACACCAGGGGGAGCTCCACTAACCACGTTAAACCCAGATTCCGATCTAACAAAGGTCTTAACTCATTCTCTTTCTATGCCACATCAATATGGAATGCACTCCCAACAGGTGTAAAAGAAAGGGCATCTCTATCCTCCTTCAAAACCGCACTAAAAGAACACCTCCAGGCAACTTCAACCCTAAACTAGCACCCTCCCTTCCTCATCATACCTTTTCGGATTGTAAATAATCAAATGTAGACACTTTTTCTTATAATTTCTGATCTCTCTCTCTATATCCACTACGTGCTGTACATATCCTACCAAGTCAGTACTACACTGTTCCAATGTCAATTTCTCTGATGATGCAATTGTTGATGACTGAAGTGTTGATACCAACAAACTAGGGCTGCAGCTAACGATTATTTTTCTATCGATTAATCTATAGATTATTTTTTTCGATTAATCGGTTAATCTATAGATTATTTTTTTCGATTAATCTATAGATTATTTTTCCTTTTACCGATTTTTTTTTTTAATTTAAAATGAAGAGGAAAAAATATATGTAGGCCAGTTTTTTCAAAAGGCATGGCTTTTATTTACAAAAAAAAAAGTATGGCCACTCAGTCAACATTGACAACAACATGACAAAATATTCTGTAACAATGTAAACATTTAAAACTTTTAACATTTAACAAAATTAAAAGTAGCTTATTTGCTTTTTAATGTGCAAATATAAAAGTAAACATCCAGTGCAAATCTTAATATTCTGGAATAGTATAAGCATTTCAAAAGTAAAAGTATTGCTTATTTTGCTTTAAAATGTGCAAAAATAAAGATAAACATCCAATACAAAAAAGTGCAAAACGGAAATATTCTGTAACAAGTGTAAACATTTCAACAAAAGTAAAAGTATTGCTTATTTGCTAAAATGTGCAAAAATAAAGCTAAACATCCAATACAAAAAAGTGTACAGTGTAAACATTTCAACAAAAGTAAAAGTATTGCTTATTTTGCTTAATAACACAACAATGATAGTATGATTAAAGTGAAAGTTAATTGTTGGTTTGTACATAGTATATGTAACTGTTAATGTTGTAAAAGGTATTTGCACAACTAATTAACGTTAGCGTTTGTGACACGTCTTGTGCCGTGGGGTTCTTTCAGGACCGACAGACTGAACGCCAGACGGCTTTGCCAGGTTTACAATCTTTTAATTTTACACAAAGTCTTTTCTCTTCCAACTGCGCGGATCGCGCACCTGGGCACGATTGCGGCGTCGCTCCCGGCGCGCCCCGCCTCGCCGCTCGCTCGCCGCCGCCGCCTCTCCACAGCGTTAAAGAGGAGCGCGTCTTTGTAAACACTGAACAGGCACGCCAAACGCGCCTCTCAGAGCGAAACGGTGCTTTAGTTTATGAATTTACAACGCAGATACAAATGACACATTCATGTTTTTGTGTAATAATGACAACGTATACGCACGCGGACGATTGACTTGTTGATGGTGATGGCAAGAACGCTGTCGGGGGTTTTCTTTTCAAATGTTCCTTCATAGCCGTTGTGCTGCTATGATAGGCCATTTCCGCTCGACACAGTGTGCATACAACAACATTATTAGGCCGTTTATTGAAATACTCCCACACTTTTGACGACTTTTGGCGTGCTTTTTTCCCCTCGCTCGCATCGTCTGCTTTGCGCTCCGCCATGACAGTAAAGTAGAGTGACGTAAATATGCGACGCGCCGACGCACAAAAACGGCGTCGACGTATTTACGTAACCGATGACGTCGACTATGTCGACGCGTCGTTTCAGCCTTACAACAAACCCACCGCCCCACTCCCCCCTCCATATCCCACACCCCGGATTGTAAATAATGTAAATAATTCAATGTATATACTCTGATGATTATCTTGTGTGATGACTGTATTATTAAAATAGTATACATCTGTATCATGAATCAATTTAAGTGGACCCCGACTTAAACAAGTTGAAAAACTTATTCGGGTGTTACCATTTAGTGGTCAATTGTACGGAATATGTACTTCACTGTGCAATTTACTAATAAAAGTTTCAATTAATCAATCAAAACCATTTTAAAGTACCATTGAAGTTTCATGTTAAACTGTTGAGTGTAGAAATGCCTACAAGTGTGTATTTAAGTTCTGGGGGGCTTATAAAGACTGTGGACAAATGTTCATAATTTAGAGCAGGGATGTCAAACTCATTTTAGATCGGGGGCCACATGGAGAAAAATCTACTCCCAAGTGGGCCGCACTGGTAAAATCACGGCAACATTCAGATAATGAATCAGAATCAGAATAGTTTTTATTGCCATTGTTTGAGAACGGGTTCACAAACTAGGAATTTTTCTTGGTGCAGTCGTGCAAAGTAAAACACATATAAAACAGATTTGGTAATAAAAAGAGCTGTAACTAAATGGGGGTAATCGTGGGAACACTCTAAATCAGTGGTATCAAACGTACGGCTCGAGGGCCGGATCAGGCCCGCGAAAAGGTTTTTTCCGGCCCGCGGATAAAATGCACCTGAAATTATTGAATGAAAGAGACTGCTGTTCTAAATGTGTCCACTGGATGTCGCAATAGCAATTCTTTATATCTTTGTAGATGATGCTACATACACTATAGTGCCAAAAGTATTTGGCCACCCAACCAAAAGATGAGAATCAGGTGTCCTAATCACTTGGCCCGGCCACCGTACTTGCCAACCCTGCCGATTTTCCCGAATTTCAGTGCCCCTCCCGAAAATCTCCCGGGGCAACCATTCTCCCGATTTCCACCCGGACAACAATACTGGGGGCGTGCCTTAATGACACTGCCTTTAGCGTCCTCTACAACCTGTCGTCACGTCCGCTTTTCCTCCATACGAACAGCGTGCCGGCCCAGTCACATAATATATGCGGCTTTTACACACACATAAGTGAATGCAAGGCATACTTGATCAACAGCCATACAGGTCACACTGAGGGTGGCCGTATAAACAACCTTAACACTATTACAAATATGCGCCACACTGTGAACCCACACCGAACAAGAATGACAAACACATTTCGGGAGAACATCCGCACCGTAACACAACATAAACACAGCAGAACAAATACCCAGAACCCCTTGCAACACTAACTCTTCCGGGACGCTACAATATACACCCCCCGCTACCACCAAACCCCGCCCCCCCATCTCCCGAAGTCGGAGGTCTCAAGGTTTCCAAGTATGCCGGCCACAGGTGTATAAAATCTAGCACTTAGGCATGGAGACTGTTTCTACAAACATTTGTGAAAGAATGGGCCGCTCTCAGGAGCTCAGTGATTTCCAGCGTCCATAGGATGCCACCTGTGCAACAAATCCAGTCGTGAAATTTCCTCGCTCCTAAATATTCCAAAGTCAACTGTCGGCTTTATTATAAGAAAATGGAAGAGAGGGGTCAGCGAACGCTGAAGCGCATGGTGCAAAGACTTTTTGCACAGTCAGTTGCTACAGAGCTCCAAACTTCATGTGACCTTCCAATTAGCCCACGTACAGTACGCAGAGAGCTTCATGGAATGGGTTTCCATGGCCGAGCAGCTGCATCTAAGCCATACATCACCAAGTCCGATGCAAAGCGTCGGATGCAGTGGTGTAAAGCACATCAACACTGCAGTGATGAATCACACTTTTCTGGCAATCTAATGGATGAGTCTGGGTTTGTAGATTGCCAGGAGAACACTACATTTCAGACTGCATTGTGCCAAGTGTGAAATTTGGTGGAGGAGGAATTATAGTGTGGAGTTGTTTTTCAGGAGTAGGGCTTGGCCCCATAGTTCCAGTGAAAGAAACTTTGAATGTTCCAGGATACCAAAACATTTTGGACAATTCCATGCTCCCAACCTTGTGGGAACAGTTTGGAGCGGGCCCCTTCCTCTTCCAACATGGCTGTGCACCAGTGCACAAAGCAAGGTCCATAAAGACATGGATGACAGAGTCTGGTGTGGATGAACTTGACTGGCCTGCACAGAGTCCTGACCTGAACCCTATAGAACACCTTTGGGATGAATTAGAACGGAGACTGAGAGCCAGGCCTTCTCGACCAACATCAGTGTGTGACCTCACCAATGCGCTTTTGGAAGAATAGTGGAAAATTCCTATAAACACACTCTGTAACCTTGTGGACAGCCTTCCCAGAAGAGTTGAAGCTGTAATAGCTGCAAAAGGTGGACCCACATCATATTGAACCCTATGGGTTAGGAATGGGATGGCACTTCAAGTTCATATGTGAGTCAAAGCAGGTGGCCAAATACTTTTGGCAATATAGTGTATGTACAAAATAAACCACATTAGTACATCAGTCGAGGAAAATATCAAACTACATAAATAACATCCTGTAATTTGATTTGTATATACTTTTTTATTTTGATCGATTGAAAATTAACACCAATGACTTGACTAATGAAGATTATCACATAATTTATTCCGAAAATATAGATAACAACAAATAAATCATTAACCGCAACTTGTAAGTGTAAAAAAACTAATATTATGATTTGTACATCTGTGCTTGTTCTATTTTCAAACAAAGATAACCATCTGAAGTTGTCTTTATTTTTAAGATATCGTGCCGTGATTTTACCAGTCCGGCCCACTTCGGAGTAGATTTTTCTCTATGTGGCCCCTGATCTGAAATGAGTTTGACACCCCTGCTCTAAATTGTGAACTTTTGTCCAACATAGAGCTGGTAAATATTGGGGATGGGCCCAATTTGGTGAAAAAGGATGTGATCGGCCATTGCAGATGTGATGCTACTTTAATATTCCTCCTCTTTGTTCTTTTCAGCCATCAAACACACACGTGTTGCAAACTATCACGAAATCATTCAGGGAAAATGAAGTCAAAAGACGAGAACGTCGAGCAAGAATGTGTCAGGAAGTACCTGGCCAGGTTGAGGCGCGCCCTTTGACCCCCGCTGAGCGTCACCCCTCCTTCAACAAGGTGCGTCTTGTCCTTTTCAGGTAGCAAGGCAAAGTCCTACAAGGGCCAATGAGAGGTGAAAGGTCAGTCCAGACATAACAAGCTTGTATTCTCCTTGGGTACACTAATGTAGTACTTCATGTACTTTATTGTCAATACTACAGTATGTGGTGATTCATGTACTTTACTGTAAATACTACAGCATGTGGTACTGCATGTACTTTACTGTAAGTACTACAGTATGTGGTGATTCATGTACTTTACTGTAAGTACTGCAGCAGGTACTTTGTCTAATGTTCTGATAGCGCTGGAATGAAAACAAAATGTGTCGGCGTATGAAAGCAGCGAAGGTCACGAAGGAAATATGAAACTCAGTTTGAAGGAAGCACACATTTTTAACGTCTCACTCAGGGGTGTCCAAAGTGTGGCCCGAGGTTGGACATGTTTTTATCGGCACACTCTAAAGATACTATTAAAACCAAAAAAAAGTGTAATAAAATATCAAACAGGTGAAATGTAACTATAAAAAGTTGCAATGTTGACTTTAAAAACACAAAGCTGTCATGCAGGCTGATTTTTTTTTCTTAAAAACTGTCATTACTCAAAAAATAATAATGAATCAAAATCAATGTTGTTATGAATTATTGACATATTCAAGGCTCCAATTACTTCAGATCGAATATTCCCCTTTTGAAATATTTTTTGGGGGAAAATATTGCAAGTTTTATTTGACAAAATGGGCATAAAACCTAAAAAAACCCAAAAAAAAACGTATAATCGGCAGACAGATTTGAAGTATGATCTAGAGCAGGGGTTCTGAAATTTTTAGCACCTCAGAAAACACTCCGAGTACCAGCATATTGAGCAACATTGGAATACAGTAGCGTAGTAGGCCTAGTATTCATTAATATATTTTGGCCAACACACAGTTTGAACCGTACAAAGAGTTTTAATATAGGAAAATAAAACATTGTACCTACTTTAATCAAGTAATTATTTGGTGTACCACTAGATGGAGCCCGCGTACCACTAGTGGTGCACGTACCACAGTTTGAGAACCACTGATCGAGAAATGTAAGCGCTGAAAGTTTAAAACAAAAATAATATCGGAATTGTTTGAACACTTTTATAAGTGGGGCCCTTTTTGGTCCCTGGGATCTTTAGTGGGGGTTTTTTAAACTGTCATTCCTCAAAAAATAATAATGAATCAAAATTAACGTTATGAATTATAGACGGATTCAAGGTTAAAATTACTTTACATCAAATATTACACTTTGAAATGTATATGGGGGAATATGTTGCAACCAACCAAAAGGGCATAAAACATAAACAAATGTTAATAATAATAAACAGTTAAAATTGACGGATAGATCTGAAGTTGATCTCGAGCAGTGATTCTTGGAACTGTGGTACACCAAAGAATCACTTGATTAAAGTACAGTGTTTTATTTCCGATATTTTAACACAATGTTACTGTTTAAATGTTAATGTTACAGTGGCCAAAAATATTTAATATACTTGTTGAATTAAACTTCTGCCTTGTTTTTAATAAATACTTAGGCCCACTACGCTACTGTATATTATTGTTGCTCATCGTGGTGGTACTTGGAGAGCCAAGTGTTTTCTGGGGTGCTACTTGGTGGAAAAAAGAGAACTATTGGTCTGGAGATTTACACAAAACAAAATTGGTATAGGAATATTATTGATAATAATAATTATTCATATTATTATTATTATCATCATTATTATTATAATACTTTTTTAAGTGGGGCCGTTTTGGATCCCTGGGATTTTTAGTGGGACTTTTTTAAAATTATTATTGTAAAAATAAATAAATAATGAATCAAAATCAATATTGTGAATTTTGGACTGATTCAAGGTTAGAATTACTTCACATCAAATATTCCATTTTGAAAATTGTTGGGGGATAAAATAAATGAAAACTTTAAATTGATGCATAGATCTGAAGTTCATCAAGAGATTTAAGCGTTCAAAGGTAAATAAAAATAATACTTGACTTATTTTAACACTGATGAGTAGGACCCTTTCGGATATTTTTAGTGGGATTTTTATTTTTTTTAAACTGTCATTGTTCAAAAATGATAATGTTATAAAATCAATGTTGTTATGAATTATTGACATATTTAAGGCCCATATGACTTCACATCTAATATTCCACTTTGAAATATTTTTTGAAGACAAATATTGAATTTAAAATAAATAATGATAAATGGGTTGTACTTGTATAGCGCTTTTCTACCTTCAAGGTACTCAAAGCGCTTTGACACTACTTCCACATTTACCCATTCACACACACATTCACACACTGATGGAGGGAGCTGCCATGCAAGGCGCTAACCAGCACCCATCAGGAGCAAGGGTGAAGTGTCTTGCTCAGGACACAACGGACATGACGAGGTTGGTACTAGGTGGGGATTGAACCAGGGACCCTCGGGCCGCGCACGGCCACTCTTCCAAAACTGTCATTGCTCAAAAATGTATAATGTTTACATATTTTGTTTCTGCCATTAAAAATAGTGTTTTGACAAAAAATTTATAAAACATAACAATTTTTTTAACTTTATATCGACAGATAGACCTGAAGTTGAGCGAAATATTAATCAGAATCAGAATCGTTTTATTGCCATTGTTTGAGAACGGGTTCACAAACTAGGAATTTTTCTTGGTGCAATCGTGCAACATAAAACACATATAACACAGATTTGGTAATAACAAATAATAAAAGTGTTGAAATTTGAAAAAAATAAATGTATGTCATTTTAATACTTTTAGCAGTGGGACCCTTTTGGATCCCCAAGAATTTATAACTACGTCTGCAATGCAGGCAAACTTTTTTGAAATCTGATTTTTTTCCAGCTGACTGTTAACACTACAAAGTGATTTTTTACAGACTCCAGTGTAAACGCAAATGTGGTCCCAATGTGGCCTCGACGTCACTTGCATGCGCACTTTGATAAAGTGAAAACAAGGGAAGTTGACCGGGAGGAAGTCGTTACTACTACAAAATAAAATAAAAGTCTTCACACTTTAAAAATTAGTGTTTTTTAGGTTAAAGTAAAGTAATATAATGTATGAATGGATGCATAAAGTGTAATATATTTGGGAGAGTTGTAATCTTTTTATATCTGTTAAGTAGAGGAGACACAGACATCGGCATGGATCTACGTTAGCTTTATTTTTCAACTCACGTGTAAACAAATACACTACAGCGTCAATTATGGTCTTTCAACAATCACTATTTCTTCTGAATCAAAATATATATTCATACATTACATATAGACTATTATTTGTGCATTATTGACAAGTCATGCACCGAAAATTTCGGTCGTCTTAAATAAAAAAACAAAACCGGATGTTGTGATGAAATATAAATTTTCGCTGGCGACTGCGTCTTTCCGGCGCACACAAGTGACGTAGCTCACAAAGATGACAAAAAACACATAGCGTTTAGACTGAAGTCACATTTGAAAACAGTATATATACAGTATATGTGTGTATGTATATATGTACGCAACCTAAAACCAGTGAAGTTGGCACATTATGTAAATGGTAGATAAAAACAGAATATAATGATTTGCAAATCCTTTTCAACTTATATTCAATTGAATAGACTGCAAATTTCAAACCCCGGCCGAGTCATACCAAAGACTATAAAAATGGGACCCATTGAATCCTTGCTTGGCACTCAGCATCAAGGGTTGGAATTGGGGGTTAAATCACCAAAAATTATTCCCGGGCGTGGCTACCGCTGCTGCCCACTGCTCCCCTCACGTCCCAGGGGATAAATAAGGACAAATTTCACCACACCTAGTGTGTGTGTGTGTGACTATCATTGGTACTTTAACTTTTTTTTTAACAAAGACAAGATATTTAATGTTGGAACCTAGAAACCATTTTTTTTTTTGCAAATAATCATTAACTTAGAATTTAATGGCAGCAACATATTGCAAAAAAGTTGTCACAGGAGCATTTTTACCACTGTGTTACATGGTCTTTCCTTTTAACAACACTGAGGAGACCAATTTTTGAAGCTTTTCAGGTGGAATTCTTTCCCATTCTTGCTTGATGTACAGCTTAAGTTGGTCAACAGTCCGGTGTCTCTGTTGTCATATTTGACTGTATGTATGTAAATTAATAAACATGTATATAACAAATATATTTACATATATACATATGTGCGTATGTATATACCTATATACACCCCCCGCCACCCCGAAAGGGACAAGCGGTAGAAAATGGATGGATGGATATACATATATACATATACACACACACATATATACATTTTTATATGCATATACATAATACACTTATATACACATATATATATATATATATATATATATATATATAGATACCGATATATATATATATATATATATATATATATATATATATATATATATTTTTTTTTTTTTTTTTTTTTTAATTTAAAAATTTTTTTCCTCCAGTGTGCGGCCCTTAGTGTAAAAGGTTGGCACACCCCTGGTGTAACTTCTGACATAAAAGCAGTGAGGTGGGATGGACACAGGTGGGACCATGATTGATGATGCAAACACAGTGAGAGTGAACGTTCATCATTCAAACTTCTTACCTTGTCAAGCGTCCTGACGCCAGCGCATGAGGGACCAAGTTAACAGCTTGTGAGGCTCAAGAACATTGTACGCACACATTTTGTATGTCTATCTACACAACATTGTATGCACACATTTTGTATGTCTATCTACACCACATTGTATGCACACATTTTGTATGTCTATCTACACAACATTGTATGCACACATTTTGTGTGTCTATCTACATAACATTGTACGCACACATATTGTGTGTCTGTCTGGACACGCACGTAAAGCAGCCGCCCCCCTATACATTGTGGGGACCACCCGTGGGAGTTTGTGTGCTGCAACAAAAGCCAGGAATGATAGTTGCTCTTCAACAAACTGGCAGGGTTACCTTGGAGAACCTTTCCAACAAGCCCAGACCTCAACCAGGCTGCAAGTAAAAACTAGGAACAATAGAGCTGTTTTCACTCTGAATGAACTGAACAACTAAACACAACTTGTAAATATAACAACACACCATGTTTGTTATGTAAGCACCTACTTCCCAGTTGATGGAAGTTCACTTTATCGCTAAAGTTGTCCTGATAGGTCCTGATATCTACATGCATGTAAAATGTGTGATATCATGTGGGATACAAGCAGTCCTGCAGAGTGTTTACTTGTGTGTGATATCATGTGTGATACCAGCAGTCCTGCAGCGTGTTTATTTCTGTGCGATATCATGTCCGATGCAAGCAGTCCTGCAGCGTGTTTACTTGTGTGTGTTAGCATGTGTGATACAAGCAGTCCTGCTGCCTGTTTATTTCTGTGCGATATCATGTCCGATGCAAGCAGTCCTGCAGCGTGTTTACTTTTGTGTGATACCATGTGCGATACAAGCAGTCTTGAAGAGTGTTTACTTGTGTGTGATATCATGTGCGACACAAGCAGTCCTGCAGCCTGTTTACTTGCGTGTGATATCATGTGCGATACAAGCATCTCATAGCCTGTTTACTTGCATGTCATATCATGTGTGATACAAGCAGTCCTGCTGCCGGTTTATTTGGGTGCGATGTCATGTCCAATGCAAGCAGTATTGAGTGTTTACTTGTGTGTGTGATATCGTGTGCGATACAAGTAGTCCTGCGGCGTGTTTACTTTTGTGATATCATGTGCGATATGAGCAGTCCTGCAACATGTTTACTTGTGTGTGATATCATGTGTGATACAAGCAGCATGTTTACTTGTGCAAAACTGGACAGCCAGTTAACATCTAAATGTCCTCCAGTAAACACACAATTTCTTCTATTTTACAAAAGTAATTTACAAAAGGTAATCATGTCAGGCTATAGGCTGCTGGGAGCTAGCAGCTACACAACAGTTAAGCACACAATAGCACACAAGCTAGACATAGGTAATAATCATTGAACAAAAAAACAGTACTATTGTCAATATAAACAAATATCAAATAATTATATTTGCATATTACTTACACAGTGTTGGCGTTAACGCACTTTTTGTGTCTTTTTACGCATTGAAATCAGAAAGGACGCGCAATCAAAGGGAATAAGCGGTAGAAAATGGATGGATGGATGGAATTCCAGAAGGCCGCGTGTCCCCCAGACGCAGATTTTTTTTTTTTAAATTTACTGCCCGGTTTGCAGGTTTTTTTAATTTGATCGATTATCGCTTTCCGCCGGTGTTTTGTTTTGTTTATATTTGCCAGATCAAATTTCCGTCCCCGTTTGATGCGTTTTTATTGGTCGTAAATTTTGATTTGCCGAAAGTTTTATCAATGACAAATACTGCCTCAGTTTGCACTCGGACAACTTTACTGGGAGGAGCTGTCAAAAGAAAGACTTGATGGTAAACACGAAGGTGAGTGTAAAGTCCACCTTTTTAACTTCATCCTGTACCATGTCTCCAGTAAATGACTTGTTTTAGTCTTTGTGAGTCCATGGAAACTTCACTTTTATCTCCCGCTGGAGCGACATCGTCCGAGGATGGAGACAGGCTAGCTGTTAGCTTCAAGTTAACCTCCACCCCAAAAACATACTTTGCAGTTCAACAAACGGGGCAAATATGTGCCTTTTGAAGTGTTAATGTGCGAGAAATGTTTTAACAGGAGTCTCTTGGAGAAGTGGCTGACAAGTTAGCAAGTGTCGCTCGCATCGCTGACATCATCACCGTCATTGTTTACTGAAGCAGAGATGCGTTATGATGAACGCGCATGCGTCGCCAGGCTCTGCTTTTTATCCATAGACTTATCAGATTTAATTATTTATTATCTATAGCAGGGGTGTCAAAAGTGTGGCCCTGTGGCCATTTGCAGCCCGCAGCTAATGTTTTAAAGGCCCACAGCAAATTCTAAAAATACTATTAAAATAAACAAAAATATAACAAAAGTGGAATAAAAAAGCTTACAGGTGAAATGTAATTTAGAAAAAGTTGCAATGTTGACTAATAAAACAAAGCTGTTTTTTTTTTCTTTAAAACTGTCATTGCTCAAAACATAATATTGAATTAAAATCAATGTTTTTATGAATTATTGACCTATACAAGGTTCCGATTACTTCACATCAAATATTCCACTTTGAAAAATATTTTTTCTTTTTTTGTCTTTAAAACTGTCATTGCTCAAAACATAGTATTTTCAAAACATAATATTTTTAGTTTTTTTTTCTTTAAAACTGTCATTGCTCAAAACATAATATTGAATTAAAATCAATGTTTTTATGAATTATTGACCTATACAAGGTTCTGATTACTTCACATCAAATATTCCACTTTGGAAAATATTTTTTGTGGAAGATTTCGCATATTTTGTGTGTTTGCCATTAAAAAAAACATACTTTTCTCTGACAAAAAGGGCAGAAAACAAAAAAAATAACCAAAAACCTAAGAATTGACGGATAGATCTGAAGTTGATGTAGACTCTAGAGATTTAAGCGTTAAATAAATAATGTATGTATGCCCTGGCACACCATTATCATCATTTCATGACACTTTTATACTGAAATAAATACACCTACAACTTCCATCCATCCATTTTTTACCGCTTGTCCCTTTTTGGGGTCGCGGGGGGGTGCTGGAGCCTATCTCGGCTGCATTCAGGCGGAAGACGGTGTACACCCTGGACAAGTTGCCACCTCATCATTGGGCCAACACAGATAGACAGACAACATTCACACCCTAGGGCCAATTTAGTGTTGCCAATCAACCTATCCCCAGGTGCATGTCCTTGGAGGTGGGAGGAAGCCGGAGTACCCGGAGGGAACCCACACAGTCACGGGGAGAACATGCAAACTCCACACAGAAAGATCCCGAGCGCAGGATTGAACCCAGGACTACTCAGGACCTGAGGCACATGCACTAACCCCTCCGCCACCGTGCTGCCCCACCTACAACTTATTAAATACAAATATAGAAAAAACTACCAGCAGCGGTAAAGTTTAGATCCATGAAGGAAAGAAGAAAATGAATGAATGTTTATAACTGAATAAATTTACATATGCATACATTTTTTTCCCCTTTTGTATTAGTGTGAGATATACTGTATTAGTGTGAGATATACTGTAACAGGATAATGCATACATTTATCATTTGTTTTCAAAACGCTAACAAAAAAGTGGGACCCCAAAAATTTACTGTAGGACCCCATTTTTATGACTTCATGGGGTCCCTGGGACCCCATTTTGATCATTCCTAGCGCCAACACTGACTTACTCATACAAAGTCTATGATATTAGAAAGTATCCAGTAACAAATGTGTCCGCATTGTTCGACTTACTGCATCGTTAACTTGGTGAATTCTTGTGACCACTAGGTGTTACTAGCAAAAAAAACAACAATTACCACTCCACTTCAACTTAAAGACAGCGTAAGTCAATTTCAGGCGGTTAATAATAGTTAGTGTTTTTCATAGCTACCATTGCTTTCTGTTTGACTCATTTCACTTAAATAAATAAATGATAAATGGGTTGTACTTGTATAGCGCTTTTTCTACCTTCAAGGTACTCAAAGCGCTTTGACATTACTTCCACATTTACCCATTCACACACACATTCACACACTGATGGAGGGAGCTGCCATGCAAGGCGCTAACCAGCACCCATCAGGAGCAAGGGTGAAGTGTCTTGCTCAGGACACAACGGACATGACGAGGTTGGTACTAGGTGGGGATTGAACCAGGGACCCTCGGGTCGCGCACGGCCACTCTCCCACTGCGCCACGCCGTCCCAATAATAAATGGGTTATACTTGTATAGCGCTTTTCTACCGATCAATATTGGTATTGGCCAATACTTAAAGCTCTAAATATTGAAAATGAAAAAGTTGCATTGGGACACCTGTAGTTATTAATGCACATGTGGTGCTGTGGGTGTGGCTCAGCAGGTCTAGTCAACCTTCACTGAAATGGCCGCTGCAGTCACCCCCAAAAAGTGTTTTTCTTACATGAGGACCAACTTCTCGGAACAGTCCCTGAGAATACAATGACCCGCAGCTACAGTTATTTCCTGCTCTCTAGTAACACAACAGTCCCCTTCACTCCCAACTGCGGTCTCACCCTCTGAGCGGGAAGGTAGCAGCTTACATGAAATAACAACTTTGTGCGAGACACGAGCACAACAATGGCGTGCACGTGTCTCACAGCCATGTAGACATTGCACACCATCTCTGTTTGCTGTGGCAACATGCGCTGTTTGGGCCACAACACCCAAAGGTGCACTCTGTGACGCCACACATGTCACCCACCCTCACTTCAATATGTCCAAACTTTCTATCAAGAAGTGAGTTGCCCCGCCCACTTTGTCCAAATCTCACAAACTTGTCCCAACCGTTTGTGCTGCAAACATTTTTGGTCTTTTAAAGTTTTTAAGTTATCGTTTTCTTTTTTTTGTCAACGTGTATGTTATTAACATGTTAATAACATGTAGTAACATGTTAATAACATGTTAGTAACATGTTAATAACATGTTAATAATTATACTGCAAACTTGTCTCAATCTTTTGTGCTGCAAACATTTTGGTCTAACTATCATAGTTTTTAAGTTAATAACGTTTTATATTGTTATTTTATTGTTATTAATGTGTATTTAACATATTAATAATCATAACGACACCCCTCCATAATTCAAAATCTTTCCAAACTTGTCCTAATCGTTTGTACTGCAAACATTTTTGGTCTAACTAGTATAGTTTTTAAGTTATTTACGTTTTATGTTTTGTTTTTTTTAATTTGTATTGTTATTAATGTGTATTTGACATATTAATAATCATAACTACACCCCCAAATAATTTAAAATGTTTCCACACTTGTCCTAATCGTTTGTGCTGCAAACATTTTGGGTCTAACTATTATAGTTTTTAAGTTATTAACGTTTTATGTTTTTTTTTTAAAATTTTATTGTTATTAACTGTCATGTCTGTGTTGATCATGTTTTTGTTTGGCCATGTGCTGTCTGGTTTTGGACTCATTTTAGTTCCTGCTTTTCACTCCCTTGTCTTGTTTCCATGGTTACCCATTAGTTTCACCTGTTCGACGTTTGGACTCATTGTGCACTCTTGTTTTGTCACCATAGCAACCATTAGTTTTCACCTGTCACATCACGCACCTGTTTCACATTTTGAGTCACGCACCTGTTTTCGCTAATCATGTCTGTAGTATTTAAGTTCATTGTTTTCAGTTTGTCTTTCTGGCGACATCATACCCCTGACACGCTCTCCACACACCCTTATGACCCTTGCTGCGCTTTTTTATGCCGTTTTCTCGTCCAAGTAAGTTTTCTTTATTCATGCCATAGTTTGCAAGTTTTGTTTCATTGTTCATAGTTTCTGCCGTTGTGCAAGTTTTGTGTTTATAGTCAAGTTTTGTACCTCCACTGTGAGCGCCTTTTGTTTGTTTCTTTTTTTTGAGTGTTAAAAATAAATCATGTACTCCCCTTCATGCCACGTATGGTTCAAATCATTTGCACCAAGGGGGAACAAATCACGCCATAGTTCAAGTCGTGACATTAACGTGCATTTAACATATTAATAATCATAACTACACCCCCAAATAATTCAAAATGTTTCCAAACTTGTCCTAGTCATTTGTGCTGCAAACATTTTGGGTCTAACTATTATAGTTGTTAAGTTATTAACGTTTTATGTTGTTTTTTTAATTGTTATTAACATGTAATTAACATGTTAAGAATCATAACTACACCCCCTACATAATTCAAAATCTTTCCAAACTTGTCCTAATCGTTTGTGCTGCAAACATTTTTGGTCTAACTATTATAGTTTTTAAGTTATTAACGTTTTATGTTGTTTTTTAATCGTTATTGCCGTACACATGTTAATAATCATAACAACACCCCCAAATAATTCAAAATATTTCCAAACTCGTCCCAATCGTTTGTGCTGCAAACATTTTGGTCTATCTATTATAGTTTTTAAGTTATTAACATGTTATGTTGGATTTTTTTAATTGTTATTAACTAACTAATATTTCAAAATCTTTCCAAACTTGTCCCAATCGTTTGTGCTTTGAACATTTTTGGTCTAACCATTATAGTTTTTAGGTTAATAACATTTTATGTTGTTTTTTTTAGCGTTATTTACGTGTATTTAACATGTTAATAATCATAATAATCATGTCCCAATCATTTGTGCTGCAAACATTTTGGTCTATCTGTTGTAGTTTTCAAGTTATTTATGTTTTATGTTGTTTTTTTTATTGTTATTAACGTGTAATTAACATGTTAATAATAATAACTAGACCCCTAAATAATTCAAAATCTCCCAAACTTTTCCCAATCGTTTGTGCTGCAAACATTTTTGGTTTATTATAGTTTTGAAGTTATCAACCTTTTGGTTTTTTTTCTTCTTATTATTGTAATTAACGTGTATTTAACATGTTAATAATCATAACTACACCACCAAATATTTCACAATATTTCCAAACTTGTCCAAAACGTTTGTGCTGCAAATGTTTTTGGTCTAATAAAGTGAAGTAATGAACGTTTATTTTTATTTTTATTGTTGTTAACGTGTAATTAACATGTTAATAATCATAACTAGACCCCCAAATATTTCAAAATCTTTCCAAACTTGTCCCAATCGTTTGTGCTATGAACATTTTTGGTCTAACTATTATAGTTTTTAAGTTAACGTTTTATGTTGTTGTTTTTAATTGTTATTAACGTGTAATTAACATGTTAATAATCATAACTAGATCCCCAAATATTTCAAAAATCCCCCAAACTTTTCCCAATTGTTTGTGCTGCAAACATGTTTGGTCTATTTAGTTTTGAAGTTATCAACGTTTTTTTTTTTTTTTATTGTTATTAACTTGTATGTTATTAACATGTTACTAATCATAACTAGACCCCCAAATATTTCAAAATCTTTCCAAACTTGTCCCAATCGTTTGTGCTGTGAACATTTTTGGTCTAACTATTATAGTTTTTAGGTTAATAACATTTTATGGGTTTTTTTTTAACCGTTATTTACGTGTATTTAACATGTTAATAATCATAACTACACCCCGGAATAATTCTAAATATTTCCAAACTTGTCCCAATCGTTTGTGCTGCAAACATTTTGGTCTATCTGTTGTAGTTTTCAAGTTATTTACGTTTTATGTTGTTTTTTGTTGTTATTAACGTGTAATTAACATGTTAATAATAATAACTAGACCCCTAAATAATTCAAAATCTCCCAAACTTTTCCCAATCGTTTGTGCTGCAAACATTTTTGGTTTATTATAGTTTTGAAGTTATCAACCTTTTGTTTTGTTTTTCTGATTATTGTAATTAACGTGTATTTAACATGTTAATAATCATAACTACACCACCAAATATTTCACAATATTTCCAAACTTGTCCAAAACGTTTGTGCTGCAAATGTTTTTGGTCTAATAAAGTGAAGTAATGAACGTTTATTTTTATTTTTATTGTTGTTAACGTGTAATTAACATGTTAATAATCATAACTAGACCCCCAAATATTTCAAAATCTTTCCAAACTTGTCCTAATCGTTTGTGCTATGAACATTTTTGGTCTAACTATTATAGTTTTTAAGTTATTAACGTTTTATGTTGTTGTTTTTAATTTTTATTAACGTGTAATTAATATGTTAATAATCATAACTAGATCCCCAAATATTTCAAAAATCTCCCAAACTTTTCCCAATTGTTTGTGCTGCAAACATTTTTGGTCTATTATAGTTTTGAAGTTATCAACGTTTTTTTTTTTTTTTTATTGTTATTAACTTGTATATTATTAACATGTTACTAATCATAACTAGACCCCCAAATATTTCAAAATCTTTCCAAACTTGTCCCAATCGTTTGTGCTGTTACAGTCTTTGAGTTATTTACATGTTATGTTTTTTATGTAATTATTGTGTATTTAATAGGGGTGTCAAAAAAAAGAAAAGAATCAATTGCAATTTTTATTTGTAACAATTCTTAAGCCTTTCAAAAAGATAAAAAATTGATAAGAAAAAAAAAAAGTGTTCTTTCTTTTCTTGTTTTAATCTGTCCTGTCCAGCCACTCAGACAAATCATATTGTTGATGTAGATGATCTATATCTGCCGTACACATTGACTTTAGAAAAGAGAAGCGTTGGATACTTCTCTTGTTGCCTTATTTGTATTTGACTTTATTAAATGTATGAGTAGAATTTTATTCAACAAAACCGGCTTTATTTGAAGTTATATAGAAATTGATCACAGCTGTTTATCTAATTTATGGAGGAATGTAGGCAAATATAGAACTGGCACCCAGTGTTATTAAAAAGTATTGATTTTGAATCCAGAATCAATTCTGAATCGAATCCTTACCACTAAGAATTGAATTGAACCGTGCGGTGGCCAAAGATTCACACAGCCCTATTATTTTACATCTTATTAATCATAACTAGGACCCCCAACTTTGTCCAAATCTCCCCACTATTATAGCTTTTATGTTATTAACATTTCACGAAGCTGGTTGTTAATCATAATTCTTGAATAACTTGAAACTATAATAGTTAGACCCAAAATGCTAGCAGCACAAACGAACAAGACAAGTTTGGGGAGATTTGGACGAGGTGGGGTGATGAAATATTATTTTTATTGATATAATCTTGACACATTTGGTCACATCCTCGGACTGACTCGCTAAAAGTGCAGCCTGGACGTCTCTGTGCTACGCTGTCACGTCCATTATGGACAAGCAACGAGATCATGTTGCATCCCGGTGACATAATGTGCGGTAACCATGGCAACAGAGTGGCGCTGATTCTGCTGGGGGGCCCTCACTCAACACTCGGGCTTATGAGACTCTGTGTTGGAGGGGCTTTTAACGGGTGTAACTGTGGTCCCAGGAAAGGAGAGATTTCTTGATGCCTCGCAGACACTCCCAGCTAGAAACACCACCCAACTGGACATACACTCCCAACATGTCCTAGCTAGAAACACCACCTAACTGGTGTGACACTCCCATCATGTCCTAGCTAGAAACACCACCTAACTGGACATACACTCCCATCATGTCCTAGCTAGAAACACCACCTAACTGGACAGACACTCCCAACAAGTCCTAGCTCGAAACACCACCTAGCTGGACGGACACTCCCAACAAGTCCTAGCTAGAAACACCACCTAACTGGACATACACTCCCAACATGTCCTAGCTAGAAACACCACCTAACTGGTCTGACACTCCAATCATGTCCTAGCTAGAAACACCACCTAACTGGACATACACTCCCAACATGTCCTAGCTAGAAACACCACCTAACTGGTCTGACACTCCAATCATGTCCTATTTAGAAACACCACCTAACTGGACATACACTCCCAACATGTCCTAGCTAGAAACACCACCTAACTGGACGGACACTCCCATCATGTCCTAGCTAGAAACACCACCTAACTGGACATACACTCCCATCATGTCCTAGCTAGAAACACCACCTAACTGGACATACACTCCCATCATGTCCTAGTTAGAAACACCACCTAACTGGACGGACACCCCCAACAAGTCCTAGCTAGAAACACCACCTAACTGGACATACACTCCCATCATGTCCTAGCTAGAAACACCACCTAACTGGACGGACACTCCCAACAAGTCCTAGCTAGAAACACCACCTAACTGGACATACACTCCCAACATGTCCTAGCTAGAAACACCACCTAACTGGACATACACTCCCATCATGTCCTAGCTAGAAACACCACCTAACTGGACATACACTCCCATCATGTCCTAGCTAGAAACACCACCTAACTGGACGGACACTCCCAACAAGTCCTAGCTAGAAACACCACCTAACTGGACATACACTCCCATCAAGTCCTATCTAGAAACACCACCTAACTGGACAGACACTCCCATCATGTCCTAGCTAGAAACACCACCTAACTGGTCAGACACTCCCATCAGGTCATAGCTAGAAACACCACCTAACTGGACATACATTCCTATCATGTCCTAACTATAAACACCACCTAACTGGACAGACATTCCCATCATGTCCTAACTAGAAGTGAAGTGAAGTGAATTATATTTATATACCGCTTTTCTCTAGTGACTAAAAGCGCTTTACATAGTGAAACCCAATATCTAAGTTACATTTAAACCAGTGTGGTTGGCACTGGGAGCAGGTGGGTAAAGTGTCTTGCCCAAGGACACAACGGCAGTGACTAGGATGGCGGAAGCGGGAATCGAACCTGCAACCCTCAAGTTGCTGGCACGGCCGCTCTACCAACCGAGTTATACACCACCTAACTGGACATACACTCCCAACATGTCCTAAATAGAAACACCACCCAACTGGTCTGACACTCCCATCATGTTCTAGCTAGAAACTCCACCTAACTGTACAGACACTCCCAACATGTCCTAGCCGGAAACACCACCTAACTGGACAGACACTCCCAACATGTCCTAGACAGAAACACCACCTAACTGGATGGAGACTCCCAACATGTCTTAGTTAGAAACACCACCTAACTGGTGTGACACTCCCATCATGTCCTAGCTAGAAACACCACCTAACTGGACATACACTCCCATCATGTCCTAGCTAGAAACACCACCTAACTGGACAGACACTCCCAACAAGTCCTAGCTAGAAACACCACCTAACTGGACATACACTCCCATCATGTCCTAGCTAGAAACACCACCTAACTGGACGGACACTCCCAACATGTCCTAGCTAGAAACACCACCTAACTGGACGGACACTCCCATCATGTCCTAGCTAGAAACACCACCTAACTGGACATACACTCCCATCATGTCCTAGCTAGAAACACCACCTAACTGGACATACACTCCCATCATGTCCTAGCTAGAAACACCACCTAACTGGACATACACTCCCATCATGTCCTAGCTAGAAACACCACCTAACTGGACGGACACTCCCAACAAGTCCTAGCTAGAAACACCACCTAACTGGACATACACTCCCATCATGTCCTAGCTAGAAACACCACCTAACTGGACGGACACTCCCAACAAGTCCTAGCTAGAAACACCACCTAACTGGACATACACTCCCATCATGTCCTAGCTAGAAACACCACCTAACTGGACGGACACTCCCAACAAGTCCTAGCTAGAAACACCACCTAACTGGACATACACTCCCATCAAGTCCTATCTAGAAACACCACCTAACTGGACAGACACTCCCATCATGTTCTAGCTAGAAACTCCACCTAACTGTACAGACACTCCCATCATGTCCTAGCTAGAAACACCACCTAACTGGTCAGACACTCCCATCAGGTCATAGCTAGAAACACCACCTAACTGGACATATATTCCCATCATGTCCTAACTATAAACACCACCTAACTGGACAGACATTCCCATCATGTCCTAACTAGAAGTGAAGTGAAGTGAATTATATTTATATACCGCTTTTCTCTAGTGACTAAAAGCGCTTTACATAGTGAAACCCAATATCTAAGTTACATTTAAACCAGTGTGGTTGGCACTGGGAGCAGGTGGGTAAAGTGTCTTGCCCAAGGACACAACGGCAGTGACTAGGATGGCGGAAGCGGGAATCGAACCTGCAACCCTCAAGTTGCTGGCACGGCCGCTCTACCAACCGAGTTATACACCACCTAACTGGACATACACTCCCAACATGTCCTAAATAGAAACACCACCCAACTGGTCTGACACTCCCATCATGTTCTAGCTAGAAACTCCACCTAACTGTACAGACACTCCCAACATGTCCTAGCCGGAAACACCACCTAACTGGACAGACACTCCCAACATGTCCTAGACAGAAACACCACCTAACTGGATGGAGACTCCCAACATGTCTTAGTTAGAAACACCACCTAACTGGTGTGACACTCCCATCATGTCCTAGCTAGAAACACCACCTAACTGGACATACACTCCCATCATGTCCTAGCTAGAAACACCACCTAACTGGACAGACACTCCCAACAAGTCCTAGCTCGAAACACCACCTAGCTGGACGGACACTCCCAACAAGTCCTAGCTAGAAACACCACCTAACTGGACATACACTCCCAACATGTCCTAGCTAGAAACACCACCTAACTGGTCTGACACTCCAATCATGTCCTAGCTAGAAACACCACCTAACTGGACATACACTCCCAACATGTCCTAGCTAGAAACACCACCTAACTGGTCTGACACTCCAATCATGTCCTAGCTGGAAACACCACCTAACTGGACATACACTCCCAACATGTCCTAGCTAGAAACACCACCTAACTGGTCTGACACTCCAATCATGTCCTAGCTAGAAACACCACCTAACTGGACATACACTCCCAACATGTCCTAGCTAGAAACACCACCTAACTGGACGGACACTCCCATCATGTCCTAGCTAGAAACACCACCTAACTGGACATACACTCCCATCATGTCCTAGCTAGAAACACCACCTAACTGGACATACACTCCCATCATGTCCTAGCTAGAAACACCACCTAACTGGACGGACACTCCCAACAAGTCCTAGCTAGAAACACCACCTAACTGGACATACACTCCCATCATGTCCTAGCTAGAAACACCACCTAACTGGACGGACACTCCCAACAAGTCCTAGCTAGAAACACCACCTAACTGGACATACACTCCCATCATGTCCTAGCTAGAAACACCACCTAACTGGACGGACACTCCCAACAAGTCCTAGCTAGAAACTCCACCTAACTGGACATACACTCCCATCAAGTCCTATCTAGAAACACCACCTAACTGGACAGACACTCCCATCATGTTCTAGCTAGAAACTCCACCTAACTGTACAGACACTCCCATCATGTCCTAGCTAGAAACACCACCTAACTGGTCAGACACTCCCATCAGGTCATAGCTAGAAACACCACCTAACTGGACATATATTCCCATCATGTCCTAACTATAAACACCACCTAACTGGACAGACATTCCCATCATGTCCTAACTAGAAGTGAAGTGAAGTGAATTATATTTATATACCGCTTTTCTCTAGTGACTAAAAGCGCTTTACATAGTGAAACCCAATATCTAAGTTACATTTAAACCAGTGTGGTTGGCACTGGGAGCAGGTGGGTAAAGTGTCTTGCCCAAGGACACAACGGCAGTGACTAGGATGGCGGAAGCGGGAATCGAACCTGCAACCCTCAAGTTGCTGGCACGGCCGCTCTACCAACCGAGTTATACACCACCCAACTGGTCTGACACTCCCATCATGTTCTAGCTAGAAACTCCACCTAACTGTACAGACACTCCCAACATGTCCTAGCCGGAAACACCACCTAACTGGATGGAGACTCCCAACATGTCTTAGTTAGAAACACCACCTAACTGGACAGACACTCGCAACATGTCTTATTTAGAAACATCACCTAACTGGACAGACACTCCCAACATGTCCTAGACAGAAACACCACCTAACTGGATGGAGACTCCCAACATGTCTTAGTTAGAAACACCACCTAACTGGACAGACACTCGCAACATGTCTTATTTAGAAACATCACCTAACTGGACAGACACTCCCAACATGTCCGAGCCAGAAACACAACCTAACTGGACAGACACTCCCAACATGTCCTAGCCAGAAACACCACCTAACTGGATGGAGACTCCCAACATGTCTTAGTTAGAAACACCACCTAACTGGACAAACACTCGCAACATGTCTTAGTTAGAAACACCACCTAACTGGACAGACACTCCCAACATGTCCTAGCTAGAAAGACCACCTAGCTAGACATACACTCCCATCATGTCCTAGCTAGAAACACCACCTAACTGGACGGACACTCCCAACAAGTCCTAGCTAGAAACACCACCTAACTGGACGGACACTCCCAACAAGTCCTAGCTCGAAACACCACCTAACTGGACGGACACTCCCAACAAGTCCTAGCTAGAAACACCACCTAACTGGTCATACACTCCCATCATGTCCTAGCTAGAAACACCACCTAACTGGTCAGACACTCCCATCATGTCCTAGCTAGAAACACCACCTTAATGGACATACATTCCCATCATGTTCTAACTAGAAACACCACCTATCTGGACAGACATTCCCATCATGTCCTAACTAGAAACACCACCCAACTGGACATACACTCCCAACATGTCCTAAATAGAAACACCACCTAACTGGTCTGACACTCCCATCATGTTCTGGCTAGAAACTCCACCTAACTGTACATACACTCCCATCATGTTCTAGCTAGACACTCCACCTAACTGTACAGACACTCCCAATATGACTTAGTTAGAAACACCACCTAACTGGACAGACACTCCCAACATGTCTTAGTTAGAAACACCACCTAACTGGACAAACACTCCCAACATATCTTAGTTAGAAACACCACCTAACTGGACAGACACTCCCAACATGTCTTAGTTAGAAACACCACCTAACTGGACAGACACTCCCAACATGTCTTAGTTATAAACACCACCTAACTGGACATACACTCCCATCATGTCATAACCAGAAACACCACCTAACTAGACATACACTCCAACATGTCTTAGTTAGAAACACCACCTAACTGGACATACACTCCCATAATGTCATAACCAGAAACACCACCTAACTGGACATACACTCCCAACATGTCTTAGTTAGAAACACCACCTAACTTGACAGACACTCCCATAATGTCATAACCAGAAACACCACCTAACTGGACGTACACTCCCAACATGTCTTAGTTAGAAACACCACCTAACTGGACAGACACTCCCATAATGTCATAACTAGAAACACCACTTAACTGGATGGACACTCCCAACATGTCTTAGTTAGAAACACCACCTAACTGGACGTACACTTCCAACATGTCTTAGTTAGAAACACCACCTAACTGGACAGACACTCCCATAATGTCATAACCAGAAACACCACCTAACTGGACAGACACCCCCATCATGTCCTAGCTAGGAAGGCAACCCTGCCAGTTATGTTTCATAGCCACCACCTTTCGTAATAGAAATCAATACAAAACGACCCACAAATTAAAAAACCACATCATGCTTACACAAGCTCATTTGCATACTTAAAAGTTTTTCTTTTGTGGAGAACTCTGAAGGAGCCACACAGATGGACTCACCTCCTCTAGCTGGCAGGCCTTGATGACTGAAGTGTAGCGGTACTCGTCGTAGGTGAGTCCAAACAGGATGTTGTCCCGTATGGTGCCCGGCATGATCCAGGAGGTCTGCGAGGAGAACGACACGCGACCGCTATGTCGGATTTTCCCCTCGGACGGCACCAACTCTCCCAGAATCATCATTAGCAGAGAGCTCTGCAGGGAAAGATGGTGCCTTTCAAGACGGCCGTCGGCAGCGGCGCCCCTTCGGGACAGACGTACCTTCCCAGAGCCCGTGGAACCCGCCACCGCCAGCATCTGGCCCTGCTCCAGGCGGAGGCTGATGTTCTTCAGGACAGGTGTGACGTACAGGTTGGTGAAAAAGAGGCCGTTGTTGGCGTGACCGTTGGCTTTGTTCTCCTGCTTGATCTTCTCAAAGAGCTCGCCGATGCCCTGCAAAGTAGACACTTCATTAGGTACACCCATTTCAAGAGCAGACACACATTGTAGAGGGCGACAGAACAGAAATACTGATGGTTAGCCAGTGGGCGGGGCACTGTAAAAGGTGGGAAAAAGTGGACGCAGGAGGAAAAGGTGGAGGGGTGTTGAGGATGACCAAAAAAAAGCTGATCTCAGACTAGGCTCCTATAAGGTGGGGCTCAGTCTGGGGCCAGGAAAAAAAATCGATAGCCCCGATTAGCACATATGCACATGTTACTACACGAGACTTGCAACTGGAAGGGGAGGAAATTGGGGGTGTGGGGGGTGGGGGGCTTCTGGCGCTGCTGCAACCATCCGTTGCACCTCAAGGGGGTTCCCTTTTCAGTCGAGGACATCGACGATATCAACCTACTTTTGATTCTTGATGTTGACTTTACACGATATACAACAATACACATCATGCCAATTTATAATAAAATCTGTGTTATTGTTGTCATGTTCTTTAAGAAAAATATTTCAATTAATAATAATATAATATTTTTTCAATGAAATACAGAAAAGCTATTTTCAATAGAGATGTCCGATAATGGCTTTTTTGCCGATATTCGATATTCCAATATTGTCCAACTCTTAATTACCGATTCCGATATCAACCGATACCGATATATACAGTCGTGGAATTAACACATTATTATGCCTAATTTTGTTGTGATGCATTAAACAAGGTAACAAGGTTTTCCAAAATAAATCAACTCAAGTTATGGAAAAAAATGCCAACATGGCCCTGCCATATTTATTATTGAAGTCACAAAGTGCATTATTTTTTTTAACATGCCTCAAAACAGCAGCTTGGAATTTGGGACATGCTCTCCCTGAGAGAGCATGAGGAGGTTGAGGTGGGCGGGGTTGAGTTGGGGGCGGGGGGTGTATATTGTAGCGTCCCGGAAGAGTTAGTACTGCAAGGGGTTCTGGGTATATGTTGTGTTACGGTGTGGATGTTCTCCCGAAATGTGTTTGTCATTCTTGTTTGGTGTGGGTTCACAGTGTGGCGCATATTTGTAACAGTGTTAAAGTTGTTTATACGGCCACCCTCAGTGTGACCTGTATGGCTGTTGACCAAGTATGCTTGGCATTCGCTTGTGTGTGTTAAAAGCCGTAGATATTATGTGACTGGACCGGCACGCAAAGGCAGTTTGGTAAGGTTTATTGGCGCTCTGTACTTCTCCCTACGTCCGTGGACACTGGCGTTTTAAAAAGTCATAAATTGTACTTTTTGAAACCGATACCGATAATTTCCGATATTACATTTTAAAGCATTTATCGGCCGATAATATCGGCAGCCTGATATTATCGGCTGCCTGATATTATCGGACATCTCTAATTTTGAATATTTCAATCTGTCAGGCTTGTCCCTGACAGTTTGACTGTGTTAGTTTTTCCTCTGCGTTTGTCTTAGTTTTCTGTCAGCGCTTTTATTTTGTCTTCATTTCCTGATTGTCTCCCTGAGTACTGCTTCCCCTCAGCTGTGGCTGATTGGCACCTGGCCACACCTGGTGTCAATCAGCCAGCTGCTATTTAAACCTGCCTTCCCCTCCAGTCAGTGCTGGATTATTGTCATTGTCGCTAATACCTGTCATAATAATTGTTGTTGTAGCTCTGTCTACTTTTGTTCACTCTGCTCTTGTCATAGTTCCTTCGTGTCACAGTAAGTGTTTTTGTTTCTTGTCGACAGTTAGCTTTTGTGCTATTTTAGTTCATAGCCAAGTTTGTTCTCCGCCTTGTGCGCGCCTTTTGTTGTTACCCTTTTGTTTGTTTTTTTGCCATAGTGTTTAATTAAATCATGTTTTCTCGCTCAATGCCTGCCGTCTTCTCTGCATCTTGGGGTTCGTCACCAACAAACTCTGACACAATCTGTACTGTATTATTTGAAAAAACATTATACAATGTATAGTTCGACTTGAATTTTGTTTAAATATAATGAATAGGATTTTATTTTATAATAAAGGCTCGCCCGACTGCCGATACTCTCTGCAGCTGAGTAAATATATATATGAAGAATTACTACAGTACTATGTAAGTTTACAATATAATAATAGATACTGTATGTTTATTATTATGCTTGCACGAGTGAGCTGCATCATACCGTCTTATTACATAACTGTTTTGAATATTTAACATTTTAAGGACAATTTAATCTAATGACATTTTATTATAAAAAAATTGAAAATAACATTGTTGATCTTGCGTGATTTGAATGAAATATTTCAATTAAGTTAGTATGTGTGTGCAAGGTAGAAACTTTAATCTAGTGTTCGTTGAAAGGCATCTGTTTTTTTTAACTGAAAAAGGTAACAGGAAAAAGTAACATTTCACAAACAACATTAAACTGGAGTAATGTCGGGGTTTTTTCCAGTCAGTAAACACACCCCAGTTTTAAAATGCCAAACAAAGAACTCCAAGCAGTCACTGCTGTCCCACTTTAGACATACAAAGAAGTGTTAGGCCTATTACAAATGTCAACAAAATGAGTTCCAAAAAAACCTTTACCTTTTTTTTTTTTTTTTATATTTTAAAAATATTATTATAGTCATATTTTAGGTATTTTTAGGAGGAAAAAAATGTTTGTCACAATGTTACAAAACATTAAAAAAACACGTTATACTGCTGATTTAGTGACAGCAGGAATTCATTTCTTGTAATGTTACAATTCCTTTCTGGTAAAGACTTTGCGATGTTATTCTTGTAACTTTACGACCTTTTTTTGTTCGCTTTCTGACTTTTTTCATCATACTTCCTGTCTTCACAGCAAAGTGAATTAAAAAGATACAAAGATGGAATCCAGTTGGAATAGTGTGGTGGAGTTAATTGGCAGTGATTAAGTAAGCCCGCGAAGCACCAGTGTTCACGTGAGAACAGTGCTCGGTGTGTTTAGGAACATATTGCTGTGAGAAAGCCCAACGTTCTAACTATGGTCTCGTTTCATTTGGGAACAACAATGGCCGTCTCAAAGAGTCAAGTCTTTTGCTTAATTATTGACCTGAGGGGTTTTACGGGTCACCGTGCTGCAAACGGCGCGCCTTACTGCTGTCTTGTCATTGTAATGAGCTGACGTAGACGCTGTCCGCTGTAAAGAAAGGCGGCGGCCCTCCCATTCATCTGCAAATGGCACATTCCGGTAAGTGGCAAAGAAGAGAGCGAAATCCAAATCTATAAATGGTCAAATAAAACAGAATACAAGGATTTGCAAATCCTTTTCAACTTATATTCAATTAAATACACCGCAAAGACAAGATACTTAACGTTTGAACTGGTAAACTTACATTTTTTGCAAATATTAGCTCATTTAGAATTTGATGCCTGCAACATGTTTCAAAAAAGCTGGCACAAGTGGCAAAAAAGACTGAGAAAGTTGAGGAATGCTCATCAAACACCTATTTGGAACATCCCACAGGTGAACAGGCCAATTGGGAACAGGTGGGTGCCATGATTGTGTATAAAAGCAGCTACCATGAAATGCTCAGTCATTCACAAACAAGATTGGGGCGAGGGTCACCACTTTGTGAACAAATTAGTGAGCAAATTGTCCAACAGTTTAAGAACAACATTTCTCAACCAGCTATTGCAAGGAATTTAGGGATTTCACCATCTACGATCCGTAATATCATCAAAAGGTTCGGAGAATCTGGAGAAATCACTGCACGTGACCTTGGATCCCTCAGGCGGTACTGCATCAAAAAGCTGTCACGTGGGGGGCGCATGGTGATGCGGGGTTTTGTTCTCCCAGGAAGCAAAGGACGAATCCGGACAGGACTTACAGGTGACGACATGATTTAATAGAAAAATAACACAAAACTGGTACAAAACAGAAAACAAACCGACAGGATGAGGTGCCGAACGCACTGGAAGCTAAGGCTAATACTTAGCACAGACTATGGAACTTAGCTGAGTCTAGGAAACAAGAACGAACTTACATGGCAGTCGCGTGATGCAAAAACAAAGAAAGCAGAACGAGTGATGAACAAAGGTGGGCTTAAATAGCGTCTCTGATGAGCAACAGGTGCGCGTGCAAGGCAGGTGAAAATCAAGTAACCATGGTGACGAAACAAACTCACAGGTGCACAAGTAATAACAAAAGGAGTCCAAAACTAACAGAAAACACAAAAACATGATCCGGACCACGGATCATGACAAAAGCGACATCAGTGTGTGAAGGATATCACCACATGGGCTCAGGAACACTTCAGAAAACCCCTGTCAGTAACTACAGTTTGTCGCTACATCTGTAAGTGCAAGTTAAAACTCTACCATGCAAAGTGAAACACCCAGAAACGCTTCGCTGGGCCCCAGCTCATCTAAGATGGACTGATGCAAAGTAGTAAAGGGTTCTGTGGTCTGACGAGTCCACACTTCAAACTGTTTTTTGAAACTGTGGACGTCGTGTCCTCCGGACCAAAGAGGAAAAGAACCATCCAGATTGTTCTAGGCGCAAAGTTGAAAAGCCAGCATCTGTGATGGTATGGGGGTGTATTAGGGCCCAAGGCATGGGTAACTTACACATCACCATTAATGCTGAAAGGTACACAAAGGCCATGTAACACAGTGGTAAAAATGGCCCTGTGACAACTTTTTTTGCAATGTGTGGCTGCCATTAAATTATAAACTAATAATTATTTGCAAATAAAAAATTTAATTTCTCAGTGGGAACATTAAGTATCTTGTTTTTGCAGTCTATTCAATTGAATATAAGTTGAAAAGGATTTGCAAATCATTGTATTCTGTGTTTACTTACCATTTACACAACGTGACAACTTCACTGGTTTTGGGTTTCGTACATACAATTATTATTCTACTTTATGCATTCAGCGGCATAAAGTAGACAACCACGACGTACGTGTCGTCATACTCCTGCACCTCTCACCTCATCCCAGGATGCAGAGACGTTGATGAGCTCCAGTTCAGTGGTGGTCAGGTTGTAGTCCAGAACGCTGTACTCCTCCTTCATCAAGAACTCCTGAACAACATACATTTGTATTTTGACAGGAAGCTGCTGGACGAGGCGGTATTGCGCTCCCGTGACCCACCTCTATCTTCTTGACCAGCGCCAGCGTGTCGTACCACATCTGGATGGATCCCGGCAGCTGCCGCGTCAGCGTCATGCGCAGCACCATGCAGTAGGAGGCGGTGGTGAAGATACGGCGCAGGATGATGCCTTTGCTGAGCGCGTGCGGCACAATGGCCGACACCACCACCAAGATGGCGGAGAAGAAGTAGGCGGCGCTGTAGAAGTAACGCAAGGATCCGATCTTCCTGGTCAGGGTCATCTCATCCCTGAAGAGGAGGAGGAGCCAAGGTCACGGTCAGACTTTTTCATTTGGGCTCGCCATGTTAGCATGATGCTAATGATGTCTTTACTGTCTGATGTTCTTGATGATGGTCTCCATCACGTCCTCCCAGCCGTACGCCTTCACTGAGTGGATGTTCTCCACAATCTCTGAGGTGAGAGCCAAGCGGCGGCTGATCATCCCCGCACGCTTCACTCTTTTTCACCACAGGAGAATAGTTTGACGTTAACGAGCAATTGTGGCACACTGCAAAAACTGAAATCTAAGTAAGATGAAATATCTCAAATAAGGGTGATATTTGCTTATTTTTTGTCTGATAAGATAATTCTTCTCACTAAGCAGATTTTATGTTAGTGTTTTACTTGTTTTAAGGGTTTTGGTCCTAAATGATCTCAGTAAGATATTACAGCTTGTTGACCTATATTGAGTAAAACATGCTTGAAACTAGAATATCAATTGTTGCAAAGCTGTGTCATCAACACTCACAAGTATAAAACTACTTTTTTAAAGTAATCATTTCTTACTTCAAGCATGAAAAAAAAAATCATGATGTCGAGCGCATATCATTATGTCAAGATAATGGCACTAGCATTTACTTAATTAAGGATATTTTTCAACATATTGAGCAAAAAGATCTCTTTTTTTTTCTACCAAGAAAAGTGCACTTTTTAGTAGTGAGAATATACTTATTTGAAGGTATTTTTGGGTTCATTGAGGTTAGCTAATTTTACTTGTTTTGGAAAGTCTTGACAAGCCGAAATTTGTTGTTCTATTGACAGATAATTGTGCTTACCGTAGTTCAAGTAAAATACCCCTAATTTTTGTATTTTTTTCCCTTGTTTTTGAACACTGACTTTTTGCAGTGCATTCGTCTCGCCTGCATTATTCATGAGATTTGTTATTAGCTATATAATTAATTTGCTGAGTCAGCTGAATTACAAAGCAAAGATACATGGTACCGTCTTTTTCAGGGGTGTCCCCATTTGATATCGATATCAGTCCCAAAAACACAGGTATCAGACTCTATAGGCCTGCTCCAAAAACACCTGATATAAGAACTCTGATACAAGCTTTCTGTTCCACTTTCGCTAACACCGCTACTTAGCAGACAAGACCGGGGGTATTCAACGTAATGGTAAAGACTTCTTCCTGATGTCAGCAACACGCAGAGGAAAAACTCAAATTAACCTCTCAAGGCCTTAGTGGCCACATGCGTGGACAGCACCTTTTAGCTCTTATTTCCAAAATTGTGTACACTACTGAATTGGGGTCTTATGCCGACATATGGACACTTATACTGCTATCTGGTGGTGTCAGAAGAGTACAACATACAATGGAATTTGGAAAAAAAAGTGTAAAAATTAAAATTTGCATGTCACTACACATGAAGTACACATTTGTGTACTTATGGACTAAAGTACAACATATTAAAAGATGATCTTTAGTTTTTGTTCTAATTAGGGTCCAATAAGCCCAAATAGCAAAGAGAAATAAAAAAAAATATGTAAACAAACAGCTTGGGCCTTAAGAGGTTAATGCATACTTGCAAAAAATACTCACAAGTACGGATGTGTACCGAATTCACTACTTTTTTGGCACCGACTGAATCACATCGCTTCTAACGAACACCGATTCACGTAAAATCCAAGGGTGCCATGTTACGGTACCTGGGTTGCGCGTGACGTCACGACCGGTTGCCAACTCACTTTGGGACTTGACGATCACTCCAGCAGCGCTGAGAGCGGACTCGGCCACATTACCTCTCGGTAATGTTGACATTTTACATGCCGACAAAGAAATGTACTCAAAAAAAACGCTCCAACATAGGTAAAGCGCCAGCTTGATACTAATTGGCTTTGCTATTGATTAGCATTAGCGCTTTTGCATGGCAATTTCAACACCTTCAAATGTATTAATGAAAACTACAACTAAGATGGACGTTACAATCAAACAGCTGGTGAGTAATAAGTACAATACTTACAGTATTAACACTTTTTAGGCCTCAACAAAAAAAAAAGTACCATAAACTATACACTACTGCCAACTAATGGCTTGGGCTTGCAATTGTAATTGCAACTTAATGTAATAATATGCTCATAATACACAGAGGTGGGTAGAGTAGCCAGAAATTGTACTCAAGTAAGAGTACTGTTACTTTAGAGATTTATTACTCAAGTAAAAGTAAGTAGTCACCCAAATATTTACTTGAGTAAAAGTAAAAAGTATGTTGTGAAAAAACTACTCAAGTACTGAGTAACTGATGAGTAACCTGTTCGTTTAATGATGACGGCAACAAATAATGCACAAAATCATAAAAATAGCAATGAGCAAATTCAGAGCCAGGAATATCTCTTAAGCAATTAAAACAATAATATATATTAAATAATATTACATTAACATTAAAAAAATTAAGGCAAATTGAGCCACAATAACTTAACAGCACCATAGGCTCAGTAGGCAGAGATTACAAAGGAAAATAACAAGTTAGCCTTTACGCAAACCATAAACTGATAGGTGTGGGCTGCATCTGGGAACACACTGTGCACTTCTGATTGGTGTTTGTATGCATGCGTGAGTGTGTGCGCGACTGTGCGTGTGTGTGTGTGTCTCTGTCTGTCTGTCTATGAGGCTGCAGTGCATTAATAAATGTCCCCACACGATGTACATTTGACAGTGATTCATAGCAGGGAAGCTAACATCAGCCTATGGTGACAGCCAAAATAACTACTAACGTTACTTACCGCGATGTGCTTCCTGAAATTTGACGTTGAGTTCATGTAAGCTTAAGCTTGTTGTTGTTTGCCGCTGAAACTTTATGTGCAGTTAATCACGTAACTGCCTGGCTCTGTTTGATTGGTGAAACCGAGTCAAACGTCACCAGTGACTGCATGTGATTGGTGAAACTCAGGCATGCGATAAATCCTACTTTGAAGGTTTGTCTGACAAACCAAAACAAACAAAGCGTGCATTAACAGATCGATAAAAATCAGTAGCGAGTGGCGAGCTGAATGTAGATAAATGGAGCGGAGTAAAAGTAGCGTTTCTTCTCTATAAATATACTCAAGTAAAAGTAAAAGTATGTTGCATTAAAACTACTCTTAGAAGTACAATTTATTCCAAAAGTTACTCAAGTAGATGTAACCGAGTAAATGTAGCGCGTTACTACCCACCTCTGATAATACAACAAGACATAACTAATAGACAGCAGTTATCATGAGTTTATTTTTAAATTTTACAATAACAAATTAAATGTTATTATGAAAAGAAAGTAAATATTTTAACGCACATAAAACGTACCCAACGTTGGTACTGTTGAATACCGGTATCAATTTCAAAGTAGTGGGAATTGGTACTGTATTGGTTCAAAAGTTAACAGTATTCAGCCCCACTCACAAATGCAAGAAAACAAGATACAACAACTAAAAAGTATGCAGTCCACTCCACACGCCGCTTCAACGCCACTCCACATGCCGCTATAGCACAACTCCACACGCCGCTTTCGTGCCACACCACACGTCGCTTTAACGCCATTCTACATGCTGCTTTAACACCACTCCACACGCCACTTAAGCGCCACTCCACACGCCACTCCACACGCCGCTTTAACACCATTCTACACGCCGCTATTGCACCACTCCCCATGTCGCTTTAACACCATTCTACACGACGCTTTAGCACAACTCCACACGCCGCTTTAGCACAACTCCACACGCCGCTTTAGTGCCACACCACACGTCGCTTTAACACCATTCTACATGCTGCTTTAACGCCACTTTAGTGCCACTCCACACGTCGCTTTAACACCATTCTACATGCTGCTTTAACACCATTCTACACGCCGCTTTAGCACCACTCCCCATGTCGCATTAACACCATTCTACACGCCGCTATAGCACCACTCCCCATGTCGCTTTAACACCATTCTACACGCCGCTTTAGCACAACTCCACACGCCGCTTTAGCACAACTCCACACGCCGCTTTAGTGCCACACCACACGTCGCTTTAACACCATTCTACATGCTGCTTTAACACCACTCCACACGCCACTTTAGCGCCACTCTACACGCCGCTTTAACACCATTCTACACACCGCTATAGCACCACTCCCCATGTCGCTTTAACACCATTCTACACGCCGCTTTAGCACAACTCCACACGCCGCTTTAGCACAACTCCACACGCCGCTTTAGTGCCACACCACACGTCGCTTTAACACCATTCTACATGCTGCTTTAACACCACTCCACACGCCACTTTAGTGCCACTCCACACGCCGCTTTAACACCATTCTACACGCCGCTATAGCACCACTCCCCATGTCGCTTTAACACCATTCTACACACCGCTTTAGCACAACTCCACACGCCGCTTTAGTGCCACACCACACATCGCTTTAACACCATTCTACACGCCGCTATAGCACCACTCCCCATGTCGCTTTAACACCATTCTACACGCCGCTTTAGCACCACTCCCCATGTCGCATTAACACCATTCTACACGCCGCTATAGCACCACTCCCCATGTTGCTTTAACACCATTCTACACGCCGCTTTAGCACAACTCCACACGCCGCTTTAGCACAACTCCACACGTCGCTTTAACACCATTCTACATGCTGCTTTAACACCACTCCACACGCCACTTTAGCGCCACTCCACACGCCGCTTTAACACCATTCTACACACCGCTATAGCACCACTCCCCATGTCGCTTTAACACCATTCTACACGCCGCTTTAGCACAACTCAACACGCCGCTTTAGTGCCACACCACACGTCGCTTTAACACCATTCTACATGCTGCTTTAACACCACTCCACACGCCACTTTAGTGCCACTCCACACGCCGCTTTAACACCATTCTACACGCCGCTATAGCACCACTCCCCATGTCGCTTTAACACCATTCTACACGCCGCTTTAGCACAACTCCACACGCCGCTTTAGCACAACTCCACACGCCGCTTTAGTGCCACACCACACATCGCTTTAACACCATTCTACACGCCGCTTTAGCACCACTCCCCATGTTGCATTAACACCATTCTACACGCCGCTATAGCACCACTCCCCATGTCGCTTTAACACCATTCTACACGCCGCTTTAGCACAACTCCACACGCCGCTTTAGCACAACTCCACACGCCGCTTTAGTGCCACACCACACGTCGCTTTAACACCATTCTACATGCTGCTTTAACACCACTCCACACGCCACTTTAGTGCCATTCCACACGCCGCTTTAACACCATTCTACACGCCGCTATAGCACCACTCCCCATGTCGCTTTAACACCATTCTACACGCCGCTTTAGCACAACTCCACACGCCGCTTTAGCACAACTCCACACGCCGCTTTAGTGCCACACCACACATCGCTTTAACACCATTCTACACGCCGCTATAGCACCACTCCCCATGTCGCTTTAACACCATTCTACACGCCGCTTTAGCACCACTCCCCATGACGCATTAACACCATTCTACACGCCGCTATAGCACCACTCCCCATGTCGCTTTAACACCATTCTACAAGCCGCTTTAGCACAACTCCACACGCCGCTTTAGCACAACTCCACACGCTGCTTTAGTGCCACACCACACGTCGCTTTAACACCATTCTACATGCTGCTTTAACACCACTCCACACGCCACTTTAGCGCCACTCCACACGCCACTCCACACGCCGCTTTAACACCATTCTACACAACGCTATAGCACCACTCCCCATGTCGCTTTAACACCATTCTACACGCCGCTTTAGCACAACTCCACACGCCGCTTTAGTGCCACACCACACGTCGCTTTAACACCATTCTACATGCTGCTTTAACACCACTCCACACGCCACTTTAGTGCCACTCCACACGCCGCTTTAACACCATTCTACACGCCGCTATAGCACCACTCCCCATGTAGCTTTAACACCATTCTACACGCCGCATTAGCACAACTCCACACGCCGCTTTAGCACAACTCCACACGCCGCTTTAGTGCCACACCACACATCGCTTTAACACCATTCTACACGCCGCTATAGCACCACTCCCCATGTCGCTTTAACACCATTCTACACGCCGCTTTAGCACCACTCCCCATGTCGCATTAACACCATTCTACACGCCGCTATAGCACCACTCCCCATGTCGCTTTAACACCATTCTACACGCCGCTTTAGCACAACTCCACACGCCGCTTTAGCACAACTCCACACGCCGCTTTAGTGCCACACCACACGTTGCTTTAACACCATTCTACATGCTGCTTTAACACCACTCCACACGCCACTTTAGCGCCACTCCACACGCCGCTTTAACACCATTCTACACACCGCTATAGCACCATTCCCCATGTCGCTTTAACACCATTCCACACGCCGCTTTAGCACAACTCCACACGCCGCTTTAGCACAACTCCACACGCCGCTTTAGTGCCACACCACACATCGCTTTAACACCATTCTACACGCCGCTATAGCACCACTCCCCATGTCGCTTTAACACCATTCTACACGCCGCTTTAGCACCACTCCCCATGTCGCTTTAACACCATTTTACACGCCGCTATAGCACCACTCCCCATGTCGCTTTAACACCATTGAGTTCTACATGTAAAGCGACTTTGGGTACTTAGAAAAGCGCTATATAAATCCCAGGTATTATTATTATTATTATTATTCTACACGCCACTTTAGCACAACTCCACACGCCGCTTTAGCACAACTCCACACGCCGCTTTAGTGCCACACCACACGTCGCTTTAACACCATTCTACATGCTGCTTTAACACCACTCCCCATGTCGCTTTAACACCATTCTCTACGCCGCTTTAGCACAACTCCACACGCCGCTTTAGCACAACTCCACACGCCGCTTTAGCACAACTCCACACGCCGCTTTGGCACTTTTATCCATGCAGAGTCTACGCGATCAAACAATGGATCACTTGATTTAGTGATCCATTGATTGATTACTAACCTACTCAGTGGCCTAGTGGTTAGAGTGTCTGCCCTGAGATCGGTAGGTTGTGAGTTCAAACCCCTGCGAGTCATTCCAAAGACAATAAAAATGGGACCCATTGAATCCTTGCTTGGCACTCAGCATCAAGGGTTGGAATTGGGGGTTAAATCACCAAAAATGATTCCCGGGCGTGGCCACTGCTGCTGCTCACTGCTCTCCTCACCTCCCAGGAGGGTGAACAAGGGGATGGGTCAAATGCACAGGACAAATTTCACCACACCTAGTGTGTGTGTGACAATCATTGGTACTTTAACTTTTAACTTAACTTTAACTTTAACTAGTCCGCGCTACATAATAGGTTCAAATATGAATGATTTGTGCTGGATCAATATCAGTATCGTACACATAATCAGTGAAGTCAACAGAACAGGTCCAAGCAGAAAAATGGACTGTTGATACAATTTATACATTAAAGATGTGGACCAAGCTCAGCTAAACATGTTAGATTTGTGTTATAGTAGTGTCATCTCTAATAATACATCTCATTATTCATCAATTCATGTTATTTTTACAATATAAAAACTGAGCCAGGGGCCAAGAATGTTCCCCGTGTGACAAGACAACGTAGTGTGAGCGCTTTCCCACCTGTGGGGTCCCATCTTCTGGGAGAGGCAGGCCTGGATGATGCCCAGCAGGGTGAGCGATGCCAGCGCACAGAAGCCGTTCACCTCGATCAGCTCCCAAATCAGACCCACGCACAGGATACACTGCAGGGGCGTGATCCACACGAAGTGGGCCAGACCCAGGCTCTACAGGACACACAGGGAGCGTCAAGCGGACTCAACCATAGAGAGTGGCAGGCAGTTTTATTACGTGCGGCTGCCGTCCATTGGGAGAATATAACACATTTGATGCACTGTAACTGTCTCTGTAATTAAATAATATTAGAGTGAAACTACAAAATTCATGTAGAAAGTTTGATTAGCCTACTATCTGTGCTGTGAACCTTTGATTGAAGCTAAAAAGCTAGCATAAAACAGTAGCATGCTAACGTCAGTATGTTATAATGGGAACCGTTAGCATGCTTACAGAATGGAGACTTGTCTCAAAACTCAATAATTTTAGGTTAAAATGGATCAAAATTTGCTACAATATGAGCATAAAATGTTAGCATGATAACTTCGGAAAAGTCAGCATACTTCTAAGTATCGTAAACCATGATTTTTAGGTGTACAGCAGGGGTGCTCACACTTTTTCTGCAGGCGAGCTACTTTTCAATTGATCAAGTCGTGGGGATCTACCTCATTCATATATATAAAATTTATATTTACTTATTTATGAAATATATGTTTTTGTTAACAAGTTAAAGGTGTTTAATGATAATACAAGCATGTTTAACACATATAGTTAATATTGTTAACAAGTTAAAGGTGTTTAAAGATAATGCAAGCATGTTTAACACATATAGTTAATATTGTTAATAAATTAAAGGGGTTTAATGATAATACAAGAATGTTTAACACATATAGTTAATATTGATAACAACTTAAAGGTGGTTAAAGATAATACAAGCATGTTTAACACATATAGTTAATATTGTTAACAAGTTAATAATGATAAATAAATAAAGGTGTTTAAAGATAATACAATCATGTTTAACACATATAGTTAATATTGTTAACAAGTCAAAGGTGTTTAATGATAATACAAGCATGTTTAACACATATAGTTAATATTGTTAATAAGTTAAAGGTGTTTAAAGATAATACAAGCATGTTTAACACATATAATTAATATTGTTAATAAGTTAAAAGTGTTTAAAGATAATACAAGCATGTTTAACACATATAGATTCCTTTCTTTCATGAAGACAAGAATATAAGTTGGTGTATTACCTGATTCTGATGACTTGCATTGATTATGCAGTGGTGCGGATAACGTCCACATTTTCGAATGGAGGAGAAAAAAAGTCCTCCTTGCTGTCCAATACCACATGAAAGTGGTTGGTTTTTGGCATCCTATTTATCCAGCTTCCGTACTCTTTTGTATACACTTTATAAGAAATACATTGTCGACAAACTCCGTAGCTTGCTAGCTTGTGCACAAGCTCATCTCAGAAGACCCTCGGGTGCCGTGAATGTCAATCAAGTGACGAAAGTGACGTCATAGTGAAGATTTATGATCGCTCATTTTTAGGACTATTTTTTTAATGCCTGGCTGGTGATCGACTGACACACCCTCCATGATCGACCGGTAGCTCGCGATCGACGTAATGAGTACCCCTGGTGTACAGGAATAACATTTCCAAAAATTTGAGGATAAAATATTATGCTAACATAAGAGAAGTGTGCATACTTCTAAAATGGTGCCTAGTATCAAAATCCATGATTTACGGTTAAAACAAAATTGCCTAAAATGCTAGTATAATGGCTTAGTGTGCTAACGTTAGCAGGATGACCTAGGCAAAGTATCCAATTAGAGATGTCTGATAATATCGTACTGCCGATATTATCGGCCGATAAATGCTTTAAAATGTAATATTGGAAATTATCGGTATCGGTTGCATCCAGCGTGGCATCACAACAAAATTAGGCATAACAATTTGTTAATTCCACGACTGTATATATCGGTATCGGTTGATATCGGAATCGGTAATTAAGAGTTGGACAATATCGGAATATCGGATATCAGCAAAAAAGACATTGTCTGACATCTCTATATCCAATGCCATGATTTTTAGTTCATACGAAAAAAATTTGCAAAAATGCTCACAATGCCAACATTAGCATGCTAACATAGGAGAAGTTAGCACACGTCTAAATGGCAGCAAGTATCAAAATCCTTAATTTTTTGGTTTAAACACAAACTTGGCTAAATTGCTACTATCAGGTGTTAGCATGTTAATGTTAGCATGCTAGCATGTGACCAGGTAAGAGGAAATACCAAAAGTGGAAAGGCAGTTCAATAATATTCCTTTACCATGTCTGGTATATATTTCTTTGTTTATATAAATAAAATAGCAAACATGTCTGTCTATCTGTGTGATGAGGTGGCCACTTGTAGGATAGGCTCCGTGACCCTGAGAGGGACAAGCGGTAGGAAATGAATGGATGGATGGGTTAAAATACTAACTGTGTCATGATCCGTGGCCCGGATCATGTTTTGTTTAGTCATGTTCTGTTAGTTTTGGACTCCCTTAGTTCCTGTTTTGTGCACCTTTGGGTTTATTTTGGTTTCCATGGGTACTAATTGGGTTCACCTGCCTCTGGTTAGTGGTCGGCACGCTCACCTGCTGTCGAGCACTAATCAGAGAGCTATTTATTCACCTTTCTCGCCACGCTCAGTCTGGCTTCGTTGTTTGCTATATGCAACAGGCATGTAGGGTTATTTCTTGTTTCTATGTTTCTTGATTACTGTGCTAAGTTGGTACCTTAGCTTCGCGTGCGATCGGCACGCAGCCCTTTGGTTTGCTTCCTGTTTTTTTGTAATGTGTATGATTTATGGAGAATAAATCATCTCCCACCTTCACGCTTTGTCCGGAGTTGTCCGTCTGCATTGTTGCGTTGTTAACAACGAACCCGCATAAAGATGCGACCCCAACGTGACAAATAGTTAGCAGGCTATGACCTACGAAGATGGCATGTCCTGAATATTTACACATTGGAACAATTTAAATTGTTTCAGAAATAAAGAAACTAAGAAAAGCTTGTGTCGCCTCATTCTGATGTTTCCTGGAAACATCATCCATTGTAAGGGTGCGTACCTAATCAATAGGGCCAAGTGTACCTAATCAATGGGCCCATTGATTGATCGATTGAAACTTTTATTAGTAGATTGCACAGTACAGTACATATTCCGTACAAATGACCACTAAATGGTAACAGCCGTATTAGTTTTTCAACTTGTTTAAGTCGGGGTCCACGTTAATTAAGTCATGGTACAAATATATACTATCATCATAATACAGTCATCCCACAAGTTAATCATCAGAGTATATACATTGAATTATTTACATTATGTACAATATTTACAATCTGGGGGGTGGGATGAGGAGGGTTTAGTTGATATCAGCACTTCGGTCATCAACAATAGCATCATCAGAGAAATGGACATTGAAAAAGTGTAGGTCTGACTTGGTAGGATATGTACAGCGAGCAGAGAACATAGTGAGTTTATAAAGCATAAGAACAAGTATATACATTTGGTTATTTACATCTGGTTATTTACAATCCGGGGAGGTGGAATGGGGAGGGTGTTAGTCAAGGGGTTGAGGGTCTTTACCCTTAATAGCGTCGCCATGGTAACACGAAAAGTTCCAAAAATAAAATAGCTCTGCGCAATCGAGACCGTTTGAACCATATAAGATGTTTTTTGGTTCTTTGGCCAGTTCTCCCCGGCACAATAAGATAGAAGAAGAACTAGAAAATTCCTGGGGTAATTTTAATGGGCTTGCTATATGTGCTGTGAACCTCTGTGCCGAGGTTGATTTAAGCTAAAAGTTTAGCATAAAATGTTAGCATGCTAACATAAGCTTGTTATAATTAGAACGGTTTAACATACTTGCAAGATGGAGACGAGTCTCAAAGTCCATGAATTTTAGGTTTAAACAAATAAGATTAGCTAAAATGGTAGCATTAAAAGTTAGCATGCTAACATAAAATAAGTTACGATACTTCTAAGATCCGTTGTGGTGAAGAAGGAGCTGAGCCGGAAGGCAAAGCTCTCGATTTACCGGTCGATCTACGTTCCCATTCTCACCTATGGTCATGAGCTTTGGGTCATGACCGAAAGGACAAGATCACGGGTACAAGCGGCCGAAATGAGTTTCCTCCGCCGAGTGGCGGGGCTCTCCCTTAGAGATAGGGTGAGAAGCTCTGTCATTCGGGGGGAGCTCAAAGTAAAGCCGCTGCTCCTCCACATCGAGAGGAGCCAGATGAGGTGGTTCGGGCATCTGGTCAGGATGCCACCCGAACGCCTCCCTAGGAAGGTGTTTCGGGCACGTCCGACCGGTAGGAGGCCACGGGGAAGACCCAGGACACGCTGGGAAGACTATCTCTCCCGGCTGGCCTGGGAACGCCTCGGGATCCCCCGGGAGGAGCTGGACGAAGTGGCTGGGGAGAGGGAAGTCTGGGCTTCCCTGCTTAAGCTGCTGCCCCCGCGACCCGACCTCGGATAAGCGGAAGAAGATGGCTGGATGGATGGATGGACTTTTAAGATGGTGTCAAATATCAAAAAACATGCTTTTTAGTTTAAAATAAAATGCTAACATTAGTGAAGTTAGCCTACTTATAAGACAGCAGCAATTTTTAAAGTCATGAATTTTAGGTTTAAAAGAATAAAATTAGCTAAACGTTAGCATGCTAACATCGGATAAATTATACTTCTAAGAAGGTGTCAAGTATCAAAAGTCATGATTTTTATGTTTGAATTAATTAAATTAGCTAAAATGTTAGCATTAAAACGTTAGCATGCTAAAATCGGATAAGTTATCATACTTCTAAATGGTATCAAGTATCAAAAGTCATGATTTTTGCGTTCAAACAAATACAATTAGCCTAAATAGCTAGCATAAAGGCCATTGTAAAGTTGCGGTAGGGTACCTAATTAATGGGTCCATTGAGGGTATTTTCCCGTAATAGCGTTGCCATGGTAAGACAAAATGTTCCCAAAATAAAATAGATTTAAATTAATTTTGGCCAAAGGGTGCGCATTTCAATTTCTTACACACACTTGTTATTACATATGTTGGCCAGAGGGAGAGCACTTCAAATTTTTACACACACTTGTTATTTCATATGCTGACCAGAGGGGGAGCGCTTTTAAAAACCAACACATCGAGACCATTCCATCGATATAAGATGTGTCGGGGTTCCTTTGCCGGTTTGTCCCGTATTAAACGCCACAGAATAAGATAAAGAAGAATAAAGTATAAGTCCGAGCAATATTAATATGGGCTGCTTGCCCATAATAACAAACACTTCAGATAAGGTGTTGCTCTTCTTAGAAGTATCAGGTTCAGCATTTGTGTGAAACTTACAGCCACACACACACACACACACACTCACACTCTAAGGACAGGCCGATGCTAATTGTCTCAAATGGAGTGACAGAGTGTTTCCACATTCAACATCTCCCTGAGAGCGCTCGCTTGGACCCTCCAGCTTTGTTGTTGCATAACCACGGAACGTGTTTAAACTCCTGCACCACACAAAAGCTGTATGTGTGTGTGTGTGTGTGTGTGAGTGTGTGTGTGTGTGTGTGTGTGTGTGTCTGGCCAATAATGTTTGGTTGTGTATCTCACCTCATCCAGCTTGTTGAGGTGGGCCGACATCAGACTCACCAGCTGACCCGTGCTGATTTTATCCAAGACCCTGCTGGACAGCTTGAGGGTCTGAAAGAAGACAGCACATGTCAAAGGTGAGGCGTCCGTGCAAGTACACCATTAGGCCCCGCCCCCCAGGACTGTTTGTTCAGTTGAAGACGGTGCTTACTAATTGCTGGATGGTAACAAACAACACAAAGTGTTTTTTTATCTAAGCAGCTGGGTGTTTTGTTCCCGTGACGCTCGTCTTATCGCCCGTTGGAGCTCTACGCCCCAAAACACATTCTGCCACTTTCTGTGGACACAACATTAGGTACATCCGTCTCGGAAGAAACGATAGGAAAATCTTGCCTTTGACTTTTGATGGACGCTGTCAAGAGAGCTCCTCACTTGAAGGGGAACTGCACTTTTTTTGGTCTATCATTCACAATCATTATGAGAGACAAGAACACCATCCATCCATTTTCTACCGCTTGTCTTTTTTGGGGACGCAGGGGGTGCTGGAGCCTATCTCAGCTGCATTCGGGCGGAAGGCGGGGTACACCCTGGACAAGTGACCACCTCATCACAGGGCCAACACAGATAGACAGACAACATTCACACTCACATTCGCACACTAGGGCCAATCAACCTATCCCCAGGTGCATGTCTTTGGAGGTGGGAGGAAGCCGGAGTACCCGGTGGGAACCCACGCAGTCACGGGGAGAACATGCAAACTCCACACAGAAAGATCCCGAGCCTGGGATTGAACTCAGGACTACTCAGGACCTTCGTATTGTGAGGCACATGCACTAACCCCTGTTTCACCGCACTGCCAGACAAGAACACATCTGTTTTAATTTCTTAATGCATTCTAATTTGTAATATTCGTCATGTCTCGGTGGCTGGCAAAGGCGCTAATGGGAGTAATCCATTTTGTCTCTAAAAAAATAATCCAAAAAGTGACAACAATACTCCATTTACATGTCGTGACCTGAATACTAACAAGTATTAGCAATATTGTTATTATAAGTGTTAACAAGAGATGTCCGATAATGGCTTTTTTGCCGGTATCCCGATATTGTCCAACTCTTAATTACCGATTCCGATATCAACCGCTACCGATATATACAGTCGTGGAATTAACACATTGCCTAATTTTGTTGTGATGCCCCGCTGGATGCATTAAACAATGTAACAAGGTTTTCCAAAATAAATCAACTCAAGTTATGGAAGAAAGTGCCAACATGGCACTGCCATATTTATTATTGAAGTCACAAAGTGCATAATTTTTTTTAACATGCCTCAAAACAGCAGCTTGGAATTTGGGACATGCTCTCCGTGAGAGAGCATGAGGAGGTTGAGGTTGGGGGGGTGGGGGTAGCAGGGGGTGTATATTATAGCGTCCCGTAAAAGTTAGCGCTGCAATGGGTTCTGGGTATTTGTTCTGTTGTGTTTATGTTGTGTTACAGTGCGGATGTTCTCCCGAAATGTGTTTGTCATTCTTGTTTGGTGTGGGTTCACAGTGTGGCGCATATTTGTAACAGTGTTAAAGTTGTTTATACGGCCACCCTCAGTGTGACCTGTATGGCTATTGACCAAGTATGCGTGCATTCACTTGTGTGTGTGAAAAACCGTAGATATTATGTGACTGGGCCGGCACGCAAAGGCAGTGCCTTTGAGGTTTGTTGGCGCTCTGTACTTCTCCCTACGTCCGTGTACACAGCGGCTTTTTAAAAGGTCATAAATTTAACTTTTTGAAACCGATACCGATAATTTCCGATATTACATTTTAAAGCATTTATCGGCCAATAATATCGGCAGTCCGATATTATCGGACATCTCTAGTGCTAACACAGAGTAACTACTTTTTAGCAGTGCCATGATCACAGAGAGCTAATTAGCTTATGCTGCTATATTGACATATTGAGCTGCTGCATCGCCTCTGAGTTGGTGAAAGTTAATTCTAGATTATAAATCATGCTTCTCACTCGGATAGTAGAAGGCTGTGGACACAAACCCACCAGTTGGTCAATTTTGACATCCAACTTAGAACCAGAGATGACACGAAAAGACGCTTGTTTGCGTCATGTTTTTTTTTTTTAACCTTTTGCAAGGATTATGGTTTATTCTTCATGTAAACGGAAATATATAAACATCTAATCAGTTGGCATTCCAGTGAGGGCAGACATTGTACAGTAAGTGATTGTTTTATTATGTTTATTGTCTCTCATGAAGTCTGCCATAATTGGTAATGTTGTAGAAGAAAATGTCATGTTCATGTAAAGGGGAAGATGAAAACATCCCATCAGTCTTTATCCCAGTGAGAGCAGACATTGTACAGTAAGTGATTGTTTTATTATGTTTATTGTCTCTCATGAAGTCTGTCATAATTGGTAGTGTTGTTGTAGAAGAAAATGTCATGTCCATGTAAAGGGGAAGATGAAAACATCCCATCAGTCTTTATCCCAGGGAGAGCAGACATTGTACAGTAAGTGATTTTTTTTTTTTATGTTTATTGTCTATCATGAAGTCTGTCATAATTGGTAGTGTTGTTGTAGAAGAAAATGTTATGTTCATGTAAAGGGGAAGATGAAAACATCCCATCAGTCTTTATCCCAGTGAGGGCAGACATTGTACAGTAAGTGATTGTTTTATTATGTTTATTGTCTCTCATGAAGTCTGCCATAATTGGTAGTGTTGTTGTAGAAGAAAATGTCATGTTCATGTAAAGGGGAAGATGAAAACATCCCATCAGTCTTTATCCCAGTGAGAGCAGACATTGTACAGTAAGTGATTGTTGTATTATGTTTGTACTGCATATCTTGTTTAGCACTTAACAATACTGCTACATGATGCTTAGTGTTTGACTAAAGCTGCATTTGTTTAGCTTCTAAAACTTGTAGATCCACCTCTTTATATTCAGGATCAAAAATAGAAGTTTGTCCCAAAGTAGTCTTTGTTGTCTCTCATCAAGTCTGCCATGATTAGTAGTTTTGTTGTTGTTGAAGGGAAAGTGAACGTTGTGATGTGTTTGTGAAATGATTACTTACCGTATTTTTCGGACTATAAGTCGCAGTTTTTTTCATAGTTTGGCTGGGCTCCAGTGTGACTTATATATGTTTTTTTCCTTTTTTATTATGCATTTTCGGCAGGTGCGACTTATACTCCGAAAAATACGGTAAAATGATCAAAATATATAAATATTACGTTATTATGAATTTTACTACATTACATATATACTTAGTGTGTATATAAAACGTCGATGGAGGCTTTTGGATGTTTTTTAGAGCGCTTTGTAAGCGGAATAGAGCGACTCCCATTAGCTCTAGTTTATTTATGATTTAGAATGTATTAAAAAAAAGAAAAACATGTGTTCTTGTCTTACATAAGGATTGTGAATGATAGACAACATTCCAAAAAAAAGTGTGATTCCACTTTAACAACATATTTATGTTTACATTCTGAAAGCTTTTTCGGAGAAAATGGCATTCTAACACCATCAATGAATACGATTTGCTGTCGTGAAAGTACAAGAAAGAATTCATCCGCTCACCTTCTTGTAGATGAGACTGAAGAGGGCGATGCGGATCTGCATGCCCAGGTGATGCAGGCCAAAGATGGCCGGCTGCAGCAGCAGGAAGCGAGCGGTGAAGAGCAAGCACAGGCCCAGTGCCAGGAAGTAGCCCTGGTTCCGCTCGGGTGCGTGGAAGGGGTCAAAGGAGGCTATGATGCGACCCAGAAGCTGAGGCTGCACCGTCTTGGAGGCCTCCTACGAGAAGCGAGCACACAGCAAACGTCCTTCAAAAACATACATCAATGTTCATGATAGTAGGTCATTTACTGGACTCTTCAGGTACAGCAAAACCCAATTTCATTTGGTCATGTCTCAGGCAACAAAGGATGGATATAAAGAGGAGGATGGTTCTTGGTTCTTCTTACACAATCTACATTCAAGTGACTCTTTGCAACCTTCACACTTCTGCTAACTGTGTTATTAGCATTATTATACCATGCTGCACTCTTCCTGCTTTCAGCACTTAAACTAAGCCACACCTAACACACACACACTTGTATTTGTTACTTTCTTGAGACCTGAGAAAAATGCCTACCTCTTTAGGACCACCCTTTCTAGATATATAAAGATTTGTATTTACAACATTAATAATATATACATACATTAATAATATATACATACTTTAAAAAAAAAAAAATTTGTACCGTATTTTTCGGACTATAAGTCGCAGTTTTTTTCATAGTTTGGCCGGGCTCCAGTGCGACTTATATATGTTTTTTTCTTTTTTTATTATGCATTTTCGGCAGGTGCGACTTATACTCCGGTGCGACTTATACTCCGAAAAATACGGTAATTGGTATTTAAATCTTCATTATTTACTTCAAGTTATTACAGTATGTCTCAATATCATATATATATATATATATATATATATATATTTTTTTTTTTAAATAAATTTTGGCCAAGGGGGGCGCATTTCAATTTCCTACACACACTTGTTATTACATATGTTGACCAGAGAAAGAGCACTTCAAATTTGTAAACACACTTGTTATTTCATATGTTGACCATAGGGGGAGCGCTTTTAAAACCGACACACAGTCAATTTGAAAAATCCCTCCTTTTTGAGACCACCTTCATTTTGATAGATTTCACCACCAGGGGTGCAAATAAGACATTGTCTATTAGATGCAATGGTTTTCCATATTAGGACCAACTTTCCGTATTGTGATTTATGTCCTAACTTGTTCATTGGTCCTCGATATGGAAGCTACTTTTCCTTGTTGATGTCTCAAGAAGGATAGAAATACAAGAACCCACACACACACACATTCTTGTATTTCGTACCTTCTTGAGACCTGAGAAAAATGCCTACCTCTTTAAGACCACCCTTTCTAGATATATAAAGATGTGTATTTACAACATGAATAATATATACATACTATGCAAATATAAAAAGGGTAAGCTTTTAGTTATTTCTTTTGTCAAATGTTTTATTTGTAATTGGTTTTAAATCTTCATTATTTACTTCAAGTTATTACAGTATGTCTCTATATACATTTTATTTATTTTTTTTATTAATTTTGACCAAAGGGGGCGCATTTCAATTTCTTACACACACTTGTTATTTCATATGTTGACCAGAGGGGGAGCGCTTTTAAAACCGACACAGTCAATTTGAAAAATCCCTCCTTTTTGGGACCACCCTCATTTTGATACATTTCACCACCAGGGGTGCAAATGAGACATTCTCTATTAGATGCAATGGTTTTCTGTATTGGGACCATGATTTATGTCATCACTTGTTCACACCTCCTCTTAGGGAAGAAACTTTCCTTGTTGATGTCTCAAGAAGGGTAGAAATACAAGAACACATGCACACACAGCGTTGTCTTGTTAGCTAATGATAGCGATTTATCAAAGTTGAACTTGTAACGATAGCTGTCATTGAATGTTTATTCTGTCATAACAACAACATGGCTGCAAATTGTTAGCTGCTTCTCTTGAGTGGACGAGAGTGTAGGTCACGTACACACATACAATCATACACGCACACACACGGTGCATTTTAATGTTTGTCCTTTTAACATCAGGAGGTGTGTTGGTGGCGCCAGACGACAGAAAAAGTGCGATGATGCAGGAAAGAAGAAGTAGATGAGCAGACTCACCCCAAAGTAGAGCAGGACTCCATAGAAGGCAAACGGGCCGATGAAGCAGCGCGCCAACGCCCGCATCAGTCTGGGTTTGTTCTTGGCCGACACCTCTCTGTCCCATTCTCTGCAGGACCACAGGACAGCAGCTGTAAGTGTCTTCCTGCACCACAATCTACCTTTTAGCAGAAACCTTTCCATAAGATGAATGATGCGGACACGTTTGTTACTGGATACTTTCTAACAGGCTTCTGCCTTGGAGACTTTGTATTTGTATATAATATGCACCTATATTTATTTGACACTTGTTTATATTGACGAATGTCACATTTTGTTGTTCAATGACTATTACCTATGTCCAGCTTGTGTGCTATTGTGTGCTTAGCTGTTGTGTAGCTGCTAGCTCCTAGTAGCCTTTTGTAAATGACTTTAGTAAAATGGAAGAAAATGTGTGTTTTTTGGAGGACATTTATGTTAACTGGCTGTCCAGCTTTGCACATGTAAACACTCTGCTTGTATCGCACATGATATCACACACAAGCAAACACTCTGCAGGACTGTTTGTATCACACACACAAGTAAACACGCTGCAGGACTGCTTCTATTGCACAAGACATCACACACAAGAAAACACGCTGCAGGACTGCTTGTATCGCACATGATATCACACAAGTAAACAATCTGCAGGACTGCTTGTACCGCACATGATATCACACACAAGTAAACACGCTGCAGGACTTCTTGTATCGCACTTGATATCACACAAGTAAACAATCTGCAGGACTGCTTGTACCGCACATGATATCACACACAAGTAAACACGCTACGGGACTGCTTGTATCGCACATGATATCACACACAAGTAAACACGCTGCAGGACTGCTTGTACCGCACATGATATCACACACAAGTAAACACGCTACAGGACTGCTTGTATCGCACATGATATCACACACAAGTAAACACGCTGCAGGACTGCTTGTATCGCACATGATATCACACAAGTAAACAATCTGCAGGACTGCTTGTACCGCACATGATATCACACACAAGTAAACACGCTACAGGACTGCTTGTATCGCAAATGATATCACACACAAGTAAACACGCTGCAGGACTGCTTCTATTGCACATGATATCAAACACAAGTAAACACGCTGCAGGACTGCTTGTATCGCACATGATATCACACAAGTAAACAATCTGCAGGACTGCTTGTACCGCACATGATATCACACACAAGTAAACACGCTGCAGGACTGCTTCTATTGCACATGATATCAAACACAAGTAAACACGCTGCAGGACTGCTTCTATTGCACAAGACATCACACACAAGTAAACACGCTGCAGGACTGCTTGTATCGCACATTATATCACACACAAGTAAACACGCTGCAGGACTGCTTCTATTGCACAAGACATCACACACAAGTAAACACGCTGCAGGACTGCTTGTATCGCACATAATTACACACACAAGTAAACACGCTACAGGACTGCTTGTATCGCACATGATATCACACACAAGTAAACACTGCAGGACTGCTTGTATCGCACACGATATCACACGCAAGTAAACATGCTGCAGGACTGCTTTTATTGCACATGATATCACGCACAAGCAAACATGCTGCAGGACTGCTTGTATCACACATGATATCACACACAAGTAAACACTCTGCAGGACTGCTCGTATCGCACATTATATCACACACAAGTAAACACTCTGCAAGACTGTTTTTATCGCACATAATATCACACATTGTACATGCTAGCACATGCCATCACATACTTGTTTTTTTGACGATATCAGAGCGATATGTGATATTAATATTGGATGGGCAAACTCTTATTTCTAGAATGTTGTAACTTGTGGGGATTTGAAGGAGGGAGCTGCACGTGAGGCAAAAGTATTGAAAAGATTGGAGCATTGCCGACCAGCGATGGGATGAAATTCCTCAGGAACGCTGGCGGAAGCTGTTGTCTGGCTATGCATCAGCAGCAGATCATAACAACCACAATCATTTGGAGGGGTAGACAAAAGTGTTGGGACACATCAATGAAGTCCCTTATTGTCCATCAGTCTTTGAATTGTATGTTTACACCAGGGATGTCCAAACTTCTTCCACTGAGGAACACACACTCAAAAATCAATTTTATTTTATTTCATTTTCAAAATCAATACAATATATATAAATAGATTTTTAAAACCTCCTCTCCAATTTTATCTGGTTTCAGTCATAAAAAAAAAAAAAAAAAAAGAGATTCTTGTATTTGTGTGTATATACATATATATTATTTATGTATGTGTATGTATATATATATATATATATATATATATATATATATATATATATATATATATGCGTATATATATATTTATATGTATACATATATGTATATGCATACATATGTATATATATACAGTATGTGTATATATATATATATATATACATACATACATATATATACATACATATATATATACATACATATATATATATATACATACATATATATATATATATATATATATGTATATATATATATACACATGCAAATATATACATACATACATATATATATATATATATACATACATATATATATATGTATGTATATATATATATATATATACATACATATATATATACATATGCATGCAAATATATATATATATATATATATATATATATATATATATATATATATATATATATATATTTTATCGCACATGATATCACGCACAAGTAAACACGCTGCAGGACTTCTTGTATCGCACATGATATCACACGCAAGTAAACACTCTGCAGGACTGCTTGTAACGCACATGATATCACACACAAGTAAACACGCTGCAGGACTGCTTGTATCGCACAAGATATCACACAATTAAACACTCCGCAGGACTGCTTGTATCGCACATGATATCACATACAAGTAAACACTCCGAAGGACTGCTTGTATCGCACATGATATCACACACAAGTAAACACTCTGCAGGACTGCTTGTATCGCACATGATACCACACACAAGTAAACACTCTGCAGGACTGCTCGTATCGCACCAGATATCACACACAAGTAAACACTCTGCAGGACTGCTTGTATCGCACATGATATCACACACAAGTAAACACTCTGCAGGACTGCTTGTATCACACAAGATATCACACGCAAGTAAACACTGCAGGCTGCTTGTATCGCACATGATATCACACAAGTAAACACACTGCAGGACTGCATGTATCGCACACGATATCACACACAAGTAAACACGCTGCAGGACTGCTTCTATCGCACAAGATATCACACACAAGTAAACACTCTGCAGGACTACTTGTATCGCACATGATATCACACACAAGTAATCAATCTGCAGTATGACTGACCTAATAATATGGTCAGAGTACAGAAGCGATACTGCAGTGACGTAGAATCTATTGAAAATTACTGAAGGTGTTCGGAGCGGAATATTCGAAATGGCCGACTGAATTTGTGGCGTTTTGTGGATTGTAAATAGAATTGTTCACGGTAGTCGCCTTGTTTTTACACTCTACTGCGACTTTAAGGTGTGTGGAACTTTCTGCAGGTGTCCCAATACTTTTGTCTGGTCCTTCTCATGTGCCGTCTAGTGAAGGTGCACTCAGTGAGCAGAGTGAGTGATGTGTAGCGTCACGGCGTGCTTTCATGCAAGATAAAGTTCACCTTCCCAGAATCCTTTGCTGCAAAATAATGAACCAATCACTCACCAGCAGACATTCATCAGCCGCCTTTTTTTTTCTTCCTCTTCTTCTTTAAAGGTCACCTTTTTAGCATTTGTTGATCTACTACAAGTATATTACACTTTCTAGTGCTTCTTCTTGAAAGAGGGAGACAAAAGGCGGGTTTGTTTGGCGCTCCTGAAATGCCAGCCCCTATTTTATCCTGACTTTGAGCAGCGGGGCAGTAAACATGTGGCAGGAAGAAAAAAGAAAAAAAAAAAGACTTGTGAAGGTGTCACACCTGAAGGACGAAAACAAACCTTTCTAGTCGCTCCGACAAGTTCCCCGCCAGATCGTACGAAGGAGCTTTGTAAACATCGGTCAGGTCCAACTTCTGCCGGAAACCCTTCCTGAGCAGCGGGGACATCCACCTGGTAGAAGGGAGAGAAGATGCCTTGTGGGGATCGTTGTGGTCTTCTACCAATAGCCAACAAAAACACATGTGTGCAAAAATGCCTCTTAAAGGGCAAGTGCACTTTTTGTGTAATTTTGTCTATCATTCTTATGCGAAGCAACAACACATTGTTTTAATGCATTCTAAATCATAAACAAACACTAGCAAGAGTCAGCTAACAATCGAGCTAATGGGAGTCACTCTATTCCGCCTACAAAGCGCTCTAATAAACCTCCAAGGATTTATATACACACTAAGTATATATGTAACATTCATAATAACATGTAATGTTTACATATTTTGTTCATTTTAAGTATTAATTTCACAGACGCATCACAACGTTCACTTTCCCTTCAACAACAACCCGACTACTAATCATGGCAGACTTGATGAGAGACAACTAAGACTACTTCTGGACAAATGATGATCCATAAACTTCTATTTTTGATCCTGAATATAAGAAGGAGAAGCTACAAGTTTAAGAAGGTAAACATCTGTAGCTTTAGTCAAACACTAAGCATCACGTAGCAGTATTGCTAAGTGCTATACAAACATAATAAAACAACCACTTACTGTACAATGTCTGCTCTCACTGGGATAAAGACTGATTGGATGTTTCTATCTTCCCTTTTACATGAACAATTCATCATAATCCTCACAAAGGGTTAAAAAAACAAGCGTCTTTTGGTGTCTTTCTGGCCATTCCGGGTCTAAGTTGGATGTCAAAGTTGACCCAACTTGTGGGTTTATGTCCACAACTTTCTACTATCCAGGTGAGAGGCATGGTTTATCATCTAGAATGAACTTTCACCAACTCAGAGGCGATGCAGCAGCTCAGTATGTCAATATAGCAGCATAAGGTAGTTAGCGCTCTGTGATCATGGCGTCACTAAAAGTAGTTCCTCTGTGTTAGCACTTATAATAACAACATCGCTAATACTTGTTAATATTCAGGTCACGACATGTAAATGAAGTATTGTTGGCGTTTTTTCATGATTTTTTAGAGGACATTATGTACGGAATAGTGTACGGTACTCTCATTACCTGCATTGTTAGCTACCTCTTACTTGCTTTTATTTATGAGTTAGAATGCATAAAAAAAGAAAAATGTGTTATTGTCTTTAATAAGGATTGTAAATGATAATCAACATTTTAAAAGAAAGTGCAGATCCCCTTTAAGTGACATTTTTACTACATATTGACATAATATATGTACTATATTATGTCAATACATGAATACTTACTATATTAATGTCAATAGTGAAGTGAAGTGAATTACATTTATATAGCGCTTTTTCTCAAGTGACTCAAAGCGCTTTACATTGTGAAACCCAATATCTAAGTTACATTTAAACCAGTGTGGGTGGCACTGGGAGCAGGTGGGTAAAGTGTCTTGCCCAAGGACACAACGGCAGTGACTAGGATGGCGGAAGCGGGGATCGATACATGCATATGTACTATATGATGTCAATACATGAATACTTACTATATTATGTACTATAGTATGTCAATATATTAATATTTACTGTAATATGCCAGTACATGAATATGTACTACATTATGTCAATATATGAATATGTACTATATTATGTTAATACCGTATTTTCCGCACTATAAGCCGCACCTAAAAACCACAAATTTTCACAAAAGCTGACAGTGCGGCTTATAACCCGGTGCGCCTTATATATGGATTAATATAAATATTTATTTTCATAAAGTTTCGGTCTCGCAACTACGGTAAACAGCCGCCATCTTTTTTCCCCGTAGAAGAGGAAGCGCTTCTTCTTCTATGGTAAGCAACTGCCAAGGTAAGCACCCGCCCCCATAGAAGAGGAAGCGCTTCTTCTTCTACTGTAAGCAACCACCCGCCCCCGTAGAAGAAGAAGCCCCCGGATATTGCATTTCATTTCATTTGTGTGTTTACATCTGTAAAGACCACAAAATGGCTCCTACTAAGCGACACGCGTATAACGCAGAATTTAAACTTACATCACAGATGGTGTCAAAAAACAAGTGAAGCACACAAATACAACACTCGCCGTCATTCCGGGTGGATTAACCAAAGAACTCCAACCGCTCGATATTGGTGTCAACAGGGCATTTAAAGCACGACTGCGAACGGCGTGGGAACAATGGATGACCGAAGGCGAACACACCTTCACTAAGACAGGGAGACAGCGCCGGACGACATACGCCAACATCTGCCAGTGGATCGTAAATGCCTGGGCGGATATTTCGGTCACAACTGTGGTCCGAGCTTTCCGGAAGGCAGGATTCACAGAACTGCGACGAGACGGCCATTTTGGATCCCGTATTCGCCCAACTTTTTAATTCGGACACCGAAGGAGAAGAATTCGAGGGATTTATGAATGAAGAATAACTTCAGAAAGTGAGCGTTATGTTTGTTTTGTGTGTTGTGACATTAACGTTCGAGCAACATTAAGCTCTGCACTATTTTGAATTTTACTATGTTTGTGATTGCACATTTGCACATTACCGTACATTTTGGGAGTGAACAGAGTTGTTAGAACGCTGGTTTTTAATATATTATTAAAGTTTGACTGACCTATCTGACTGTTTTTTTGACATTCCCTTTAGCGCAGTTAGATGCGGCTTATAACACGGGGCGGCTTATAGGTGGACAAAGTTTTGAAATATGCCGTTCATTGAAGGCGCGGCTTATAACCCAGGGCGGCTTATGGTGCGGAAAATACGGTATATGAATATGTACTATATTATGTTAATACATGAATATGTACTATATTATGTCAATACATGGATATGTACTATTTTATGTCAATATATGAATATGTACTATATCATGTCAATATATGAATATGTACTATATTATGTCAATACATGAATATGTACTATTTTATGTCAATATATGAATATGTACTATATTATGTCAATATATGAATATGTACTATATTATGTCAGTACATGAATATTTACTATATTATGTCAAAACATGAAAATGTACTATATTATGTTAATATATGAATATGTACTATATTATGTTAATACATGAATATGTACTATATTATGTCAAAACATGAAAATGTACTATATTATGTCAATATATGTGTATGTACTATATCATGTCAATATATGAATATGTACTATATTATGTCAATAAATAAATATGTACTATATTATGTCAATCAATGAATATGTACTATATTATGTACTATATTATGTCAGTACATGGAAATGTGCTATGTTATGTCAAATAAATATGTACTATATTATGTCAATACATGAATATGTACTTTATTATGTCAATATATGAGTACGTACTATATTCTGTCGATACATGAATATGTACTATATCATGTCAATATATGGATATGTACTATATCATGTCAATACATGATTATGTACTATATCATGTCAATACATGAATATGTACTATATTATATCAATACATGAATACGTACTATATATGTCAATATATGAATATTATATTATGTCAATATATGAATATGTACTATATTGTCAATATATGAATATGTACTATATTATGTCAATATATAAATATGTACTATATTATGTCAATATATGAATATTTACTATACTATGTCAGTACATGAATATGTATTATATTATGTCAATATATGAATATGTACTATATTATGTCAATATATGAATATGTACTATATTATGTTAATATATGAATATGTACTATATTATGTCAATACATGAATATGTGCTATATTATGTCAATATATGAATATGTGCTGTATTATGTTAATATATGAATATGTACTATATTATGTCACTATATGAATATGTACTATATTATGTCAATACATGAATATGTACTATTTTATGTCAATACATGAATATGTACTATATTATGTCAATACATGAATATGTACTATATTATGTCAATACATGAATATGTGCTATATTATGTCAATATATGAATATGTGCTGTATTATGTTAATATATGAATATGTACTATTTTATGTCAATATATGGATATGTACTATATTATGTCAATATATGAATATGTACTATATTATGTCAATACATGAATATGTACTATTTAATGTCAATATATGAATATGTACTATATTATGTCAGTACATGAATGTGTACTATATTATGTAAATATATGAATATGTACCATATAATTTCAATACATAAATATGTACTATATTATGTCAATATATGAATATGTACTATATTATGTCAATATATGAATATGTACTATATTCTGTTAATATATGAATATGTACTATATTGTGTCAATATATGAATATGTACTACATTATGTCAGTACATGAATATGTACTATATTATGTCAATATATGTGTATGTACTATATTATGTCAATACATGAATATGTACTATTTAATGTCAATATATGAATATGTACTATATTATGTCAGTACATGAATGTGTACTATATTATGTAAATATATGAATATGTACCATATAATTTCAATACATAAATATGTACTATATTATGTCAATATATGAATATGTACTATATTATGTCAATATATGAATATGTACTATATTCTGTTAATATATGAATATGTACTATATTGTGTCAATATATGAATATGTACTATATTATGTCAGTACATGAATATTTACTATATTATGTCAAAACATGAAAATGTACTATATTATGTTAATATATGAATATGTACTATATTATGTTAATACATGAATATGTACTATATTATGTCAAAACATGAAAATGTACTATATTATGTCAATATATGTGTATGTACTATATCATGTCAATATATGAATATGTACTATATTATGTCAATAAATAAATATGTACTATATTATGTCAATCAATGAATATGTACTATATTATGTACTATATTATGTCAGTACATGGAAATGTGCTATGTTATGTCAAATAAATATGTACTATATTATGTCAATACATGAATATGTACTTTATTATGTCAATATATGAGTACGTACTATATTCTGTCGATACATGAATATGTACTATATCATGTCAATATATGGATATGTACTATATCATGTCAATACATGATTATGTACTATATCATGTCAATACATGAATATGTACTATATTATATCAATACATGAATACGTACTATATATGTCAATATATGAATATTATATTATGTCAATATATGAATATGTACTATATTGTCAATATATGAATATGTACTATATTATGTCAATATATAAATATGTACTATATTATGTCAATATATGAATATTTACTATACTATGTCAGTACATGAATATGTATTATATTATGTCAATATATGAATATGTACTATATTATGTCAATATATGAATATGTACTATATTATGTTAATATATGAATATGTACTATATTATGTCAATACATGAATATGTGCTATATTATGTCAATATATGAATATGTGCTGTATTATGTTAATATATGAATATGTACTATATTATGTCACTATATGAATATGTACTATATTATGTCAATACATGAATATGTACTATTTTATGTCAATACATGAATATGTACTATATTATGTCAATACATGAATATGTACTATATTATGTCAATACATGAATATGTGCTATATTATGTCAATATATGAATATGTGCTGTATTATGTTAATATATGAATATGTACTATTTTATGTCAATATATGGATATGTACTATATTATGTCAATATATGAATATGTACTATATTATGTCAATACATGAATATGTACTATTTAATGTCAATATATGAATATGTACTATATTATGTCAGTACATGAATGTGTACTATATTATGTAAATATATGAATATGTACCATATAATTTCAATACATAAATATGTACTATATTATGTCAATATATGAATATGTACTATATTATGTCAATATATGAATATGTACTATATTCTGTTAATATATGAATATGTACTATATTGTGTCAATATATGAATATGTACTACATTATGTCAGTACATGAATATGTACTATATTATGTCAATATATGTGTATGTACTATATTATGTCAATACATGAATATGTACTATTTTATGTCAATATATGAATATGTACTATATTATGTCAGTACATGAATATGTACTATATTATGTAAATATATGAATATGTACTATATAATGTCAATACATAAATATGTACTATATTATGTTAATATATGAATATGTGCTATATTATGTCAATATATGAATATGTACTATATTATGTCAATACATGAATATGTACTATTTTATGTCAATATATGAATATGTACTATATTATGTCAATATGTGAATATGTACTATATTATGTCAATACATGAATATGTACTATTTTATGTCAATATATGAATATGTACTATATTATGTCAGTACATGAATGTGTACTATATTATGTAAATATATGAATATGTACTATATAATTTCAATACATAAATATGTACTATATTATGTCAATATATGAATATGTACTATATTATGTCAATATATGAATATGTACTATATTATGTTAATATATGAATATGTACTATATTATGTCAATATATGAATATGTACTATATTATGTCAATATATGAATATGTATTATATTATGTCAATACATGAATATGTACTATATTATGTCAATATATGAATATGTAATATATTATGTCAGTACATGAATATGTACTATATTATGTCAATATATGTGTGTTCTATATTATGTCAATATATGAATATGTACTATATTATGTCAATATATGAATATGTACTATCCATCCATCCATTTTCTACCGCTTAATATGTATTATGTTATGTCAATACATGAATATGTACTATATTATGTCAATATATGAATAAGTACTATATTATGTCAATATATGAATATGTACTATATTATGTCAATACATGAATATGTACTATATTATGTCAATATATGAATATGTACTATATTATGTCAAAACATGAATATGTACTATATTATGTCAATATATGAATATGTACTATATTATGTCAATACATGAATATGTACTATATTATGTCAATACATGAATATGCACTATATTATGTCAATATATAAATATGTACTATATTATGTCAATATATGAATATGTACTATTTATGTCAATATATGAGTATGTCTTCCTATGAGGAAGCGGTGCCTGGGACTCTGTGGTGGACTCTCCTATTTCTGGGGCTGAGGTTGCCGAGGTAGTTAAAAAGCTCCTCTGTGGCAAGGCCCTGGGGGTGGATGAGATCCACTTGGAGGTCCTTAAGGCTCTGGATGATGTGGGGCTGTCTTGGTTGACAAGACCCAGCAGCATTGTGTGGACATCGGGGGCGGTACCTCTGGATTGGTGGACTGGGGTGGTAGTTTGTCTGTTTAAGAACGGGAACAGGAGGGTGTGTTCCAACTATCGTGGAATCACAGTCCTCAGCCTTCCCGGTAAGGTCTATTCAGGTGTACTAGAGAGGAGGCTACACCTGATTTTCGTCCTGGTTGTGGAACTGTGGACCAGCTCTATACTCTCAGCAGGGTCCTTGAGGGTGCATGGGAGTTTTCCCAACCAGTCTGCATGTGTTTTGTGGACTTGGAGAAGGCCTTTGACCATGTCCCTCGGGAAGTCCTGTGGGGAGTGCTCAGAGATTATGGGGTATCGGACTGTCTGATTGTGGCAGTCCGTTCCCTGTATGATCAGTGTCAGAGCTTGGTCCGTAAGTCAGTAAGTCGGACCCGTTTCTAGTGATGGTTGGACTCTGCCAGGGCTGCCCTTTGTCACCAGTTCTGTTCAGAACTTTTATGGACAGAATTTCTAGGCGCAGTCAGGGCCTTGAGGGGATCCGGTTCGGTGGCGGCAGGATTAGATCTCTGCTTTTTGCAGATGATGTGGTCTTGATGGCTTCTTCTGGCCAGGATCTTCAGCTCTCACTGGACCGATTCGCGACTGAGTGTGAAGCGACTAGGATGAGAATCAGCACCTCCAAGTCCGAATCTTGTTTGGAAAAGGGTGGAGTACCATCTCCGGATTGGGCAGGAGATCTTGCCCCGAGTGGAAGGGTTCAAGTCCCTCGGAGTCTTGTTCACGAGTGATGGAAGACTGGATCTTGAAATCGACAGGCGGGTTGGTGCGGCGTCTTCAGTAATGCGGACGCTGTATCGATCCGTTGTGGTAAAGAAGGAACTGAGCCGGAAGGCAAAGTTCTCAATTTACCTGTCGATCTACATTTCAATCCTCACTTCTGGTCATGAGCTTTGGGTTATGATCGGAAGGACAAGATCTCGGGTACAAGCGGTCGGAATGAGTTTCCTCCGTCGTGTGGCGGGGCTCTCCCTTACAGATAGGGTGAGAAGCTCCGTCATCCGGGAGGAGCTCAAAGTAAAGCCGCTGCTCCTCCACATGGAGAGGAGCCAGATGAGGTGGTTCATGCATCTGGTCAGGATGCCACTTGGACACCCCCCTGGGAGGTGTTTAAGGCACGTCCTAGCGGCAGGAGACTACGGAGAAGACCCAAGACAAATTGGAGGGACTAAAGATCCTAAAGAGGTCCACATTTCAACTTTGTGACGTCAAAAGTAGGGCCTGCAGTAAATTGTCCAAATAAAAGCAAACAAAAACCAATAATGACGGTCAAATTTAACAAGTTAACTCATGTGATTAATCACAAAAAAATATTGCATAATCATGTATCAACCACACATTTGACCCTAACTGCGACGTACATGACCCCTAACTGCGGCATACTTGACCCCTAACTGCGGCGTACACGACCCCTAACTGCGGCATACACGACCCCTAACTGCGGCGTACACGATCCCTAACTGCGGCGTACACGATCCCTAACTGTGGTGTACACGACCCCTAACTGCGGCGTACACGATCCTTAACTGCGGCGTACACGATCCCTAACTGCGGCGTACACGATCCCTAACTGTGGTGTACACGACCCCTAACTGCGGCGTACACGATCCCTAACTGCGGCGTACACGATCCCTAACTGCGGCGTACACAATCCCTAACTGCGGCGTACATGACCCCTAACTGCGGCGTACACGATCCCTAACTGCGGCGTACATGACCAGAGGTGGGTAGTAACGCGCTACATTTACTCCGTTACATCTACTTGAGTAACTTTTGGGATAAATTGTACTTCTAAGAGTAGTTTTAATGCAACATACTTTTACTTTTACTTAAGTATATTTATAGAGAAGGAACGCTACTTTTACTCCGCTACTTTTATCTACATTCAGCTCGCTACTCGCTACTAATTTTTTTATCGATTTGTTAATGCACGCTTTGTTTGTTTTGGTCTGTCAGACAGACCTTCAAAGTGCCTGCCTTACTGGTGACGCTTCACTTCGTTCCACCAATCAGATGTAGTCACTGGTGACGTTAGACCAATCAAACAGAGCCAGCCGGTCACATGACCTGACTTAAACAAGTTGAAAAACTTTTTGGGGTGTTACCATTTAGTGGTCAATTGTACGGAATATGTACTGTACTGTGCAATCTACTAATAAAAGTTCCAATCAATCAATCAAAAGTGTGAAGGAAAAAAGATACTTTTTTATTTCAACCGTACATCCGGTCAAAAGCCTAAAGACTGACTGCACAGTTCCTGTCTTCACAATAAAAGTGCCGCTCCATCGCGCTTGCGCTTTCAAAACAAGAGTCTCCGAAAGCCAGCGCAAACAAGCTAGCAAGCTAAAGAGTTTGACGCCAATATATTTCTTGTAAAGTGTATACAAACGAATATGGAAGCTGGACAAATAAGATGCCAAAAACCCACCACTTTCATGTGGTATTAGACAGAAAGGAGGAACTTTTCTTCTCCTCCATTTGAAAACGTGGACGTTATCATCACTACTGTCTGATTACAATCAACGCAAGTCATCAGAATCAGGTAATACACCAACTTATATTCTAGTCTTCATGAAAGAAAGGAATCTATATGTTAAACATGCATGTATATTCATTAAAACATCTTTAACATGTAAACAAAAACAGCAAAATAAATACATATAAATTATATACTGTATATATCAATGTATATGTATGTATATATATATATATATATATATGTGTGTGTGTGTGTATGTTACTCATCAGTTACTCAGTACTTGAGTAGTTTTTTCACAACATACTTTTTACTTTTACTCAAGTAAATATTTGGGTGACTACTCCTTACTTTTACTTGAGTAATAAATCTCTAAAGTAACAGTACTCTTACTTGAGTACAATTTCTGGCTACTCTACCCACCTCTGTACATGACCCCTAACTGCGGTGTACACGATCCCTAACTGTGGTGTACACGACCCCTAACTGCGGCGTACACGACCCCTAACTGCGGCGTACACGATCCCTAACTGCGGCGTACACGATCCCTAACTGCGGCGTACACAATCCCTAACTGCGGCGTACACAACCCCTAACTGCGGCATACACGACCCCTAACTGCGGCGTACACGACCCCTAACTGCGGCGTACACGACCCCTAACTGCGGCGTACACAATCCCTAACTGCGGCGTACATGACCCCTAACTGCGGTGTACACGATCCCTAACTGTGGTGTACACGACCCCTAACTGGCGTACACGACCCCTAACTGCGGCGTACACAACCCCTAACTGCAGCGTACACGATCCCTAACTGTGGTGTACACGACCCCTAACTGGCGTACACGACCCCTAACTGCGGCGTACACGATCCCTAACTGCGGCGTACACGATCCCTAACTGCGGCGTACACGATCCCTAACTGCGGTGTACACGATCCCTAACTGCGGCGTACACGATCCCTAACTGCAGCGTACATGATCCCTAACTGCGGCGTACACAATGCCTAAATGCGGCGTACACGATCCCTAACTGCGGCGTACACGATCCCTAACTGCGGCGTACACGATCCCTAACTGCGGCGTACACGATCCCTAACTGCGGCGTACACAATGCCTAACTGCGGCGTACACGATCCCTAACTGCAGCGTACACGATCCCTAACTGCGGCGTACACAATGCCTAACTACGGCGTACACGATCCCTAACTGCGGCTGTGTCGTCAGGTCGCTGCAAAGAGGACATTTTGCGTCAAAACACACCTCGATGGCACTTTGGAGAATGTTTCCAAGTTCTGGGCAAATAAGTTGAGTACTTTCAGTAAAACATTTTGACAATTAAATCGTATTTGTGTCTCAATATTAAATTTTTTTTAATTATTCAAGCGAATCAGTCCCTGTGATTAATCGTGAATAATCACATTATAAAGTGATTAATCTAATTTAAAAATGAATCATTTGACAGTACTATCGTACAAATGTCAGAAAAAAGATGTAATTTTATGAGAAAAATCTGAAATGTTAAAATAACTAAGTACACACTTAAAAATGTTGGGTTAAAAAATAACCCAATTTTAACCCAACTGCTGGTTCAGGAAGGGACGAACCCCTTATTTGAGTTATTTTAACTCAACATTTTGGGTTAATTTTTTCAATCCAACTTTTGCGTTGAATTATTTAACCCAAAAGTTGAGTTATGATAACTTAATGTTGGGTTATTCCCAACCAAACAATTGGGTTGAATTATTTAACCCAAAAGTTGAGTTATGATAATTTAATGTTGGGTTATTCCCAACCAAACAATTGGGTTGAATTATTTAACCCAAAAGTTGAGTTATGCTAACTCAATGTTAGGTGATTATAAATAATGTTAATGAGATTAATCCATAATAAAATTCCCTTCAAGAAAAAAGTAACTTTTTAATAAAAAAGAAAAAGAAAAAGCCTTTTACCCAGAAATGGGTTACTTGTTGAAAAACAACCCAAAAATGGTTCATAATTTTGAAAACCCAGAAATGTAGTTAAAATAATACCCCTTATAACCCCAAAAATGGATTACTCTTCATAAAAATAAATCCAAATTTTAACCCAACACTAGCAACTCATAAATTGGGTTATCAAAATAACCCAGCATTTCATTCGATTGATTATTATGTATTATATATCGGTATCAGTTTCTTTTTGTCGGTATCCCCTGCAAAAAATGTTCTATAGAATCTCTATAGAAATATATAGAACGCTATAGAATTTCGTCGGAATTTCTTTAGAACTGAAGATTCTATAGAATATGTATTCAAAATTCTATAGAAATTCTATAGACATCAGCTTCATGTGCTGGAAGGTCTTTTCACTGTTCTATAGAGCTGGGAATTCTATAGAATATCCTATAGAAATTCTATAGACATTACATTATCTGATGAAAAGTCCATAGATTGTTCTATAGAACTGGGCATTCTATAGAATGTCTAACAGAAATTCTATAGACATTACTTTATCTGCTGAAAGGTCTATAGATTGTTCTATAGAACTGGGCATTCTATAGAATGTCTAACAGAAATTCTATAGACATTATGCTTTATCTGCTGAAAGTTCTATAGATTGTTCCATGGAATAAAATTCTATAAAATGGCAGCAGCGCTATCACCATAGCATTGATTAATCTCATTAAGTTGATTCACCAGACTTGAGCTTGTTTTTTGAACAATGCAGGATGTCTCCCTCAATTATGAAAATGTTAATTTTGTATCATTCAAAATTGTGAGGTGTCATTTCAAGGCGGACACCCAGAACTTCGGCAGACTTTATTTTTAAAAGTATATTTATTCCAATAAATCAATTTATTTTTATTTTTAGAGTTTTTGAGTTATCTATAAGTAAAAAGTGTGAATATTTTCGTAACTTACTTTTTTATGTGATAAAATTAATTTTATTGGACTTCCAACATAAATTGATTTAGCAAAACTCAGTTCAAAGGTTTAAATCAGACCTAAAACGTCAGGACCCGCCCACGTACCTGCATGCAGCTGTGGAACAAGCCCAGACACGTTTCTTCACGGAGCCCAATAGGAAAACACTTTACCGAACTCATGTAAGTAACAATTTATATTGTTATTGTCGGCATTCTCCGCCTTACTATTTAACAACTAGCGTCGGGAATTTCCGTGAGTTCTGCTGCAAGTTGAGAAGTGAACGACTTTTAGATAGGGAATGTGTCAGATCCCCTTCCCGATGTGGATATGGTTTCAATCAGATTGAAGTTAAATATTTTTATTAGAATTCTATTAATGCACTTTCGTGATTGTTCGAACGCCATTGGGGACACCCATCAAGTACACAACAAGATTCACAAGAAAGTGAAATCCTGAAAATAATTTGAAAAATATTTCACACGCTGAATGGATTTTCTATATAGCTAATGAATAGTGTACATGCACTGTCAGAATTTGATACAGATTTGTTGCAGTTCGTAAAGCCTGGCATGATTGCACCACATATGATTTTGTGTGCGTCAAGCAGTGCAAGTGCCTTACAGCATAGAAACGCGTGATATGCAATGTATGCAGTGTGTTGACTATCCATTGCATTGATTAAATGATAGACATCACTCTCTTTATCGAGCTGAAAAATGCCATAGTGTAACTCATTGCATGACAGCTAGTGTCTTGGTGTCTGCAGACACTAATTCTGGTATATTTTATTGATCTTTCAGATTTTGTGAAGAAGCTCCATCCCTCAAGTGAAGCAAATGTGATAAAGAAAATCATTGGAGTGAAACTGAACATTGCGCAGAAAATGGGAAAAAAAGAAGGCCTCAGAAACAAATTCTGCTGGACGTCTAGCCGTCTCTAACAGTCGGGGAAGCGCGGTGATCATGTTGATTTATGCTGCTGACATTTATTTATTACGTCAAGATTTGAGTTACATGTATATAATAAATACAAGTCAACATTCATTCAACTGCAATATTTGTCTTTCTCCATTGCCAGTGTTAGACCACAGATTTTGTAGAATGCCTGCCCAATCATTTCTACATCATTCTGAACCGTATTCCACAGAAAGCCATTCCATAGGAGCCTGTTCTATAGAACTACTCTTTAGAACTTTCTTCTATAGCACTATTCTTTAGAGGAGATCTATAGAACCATTCTTTAGAACCCTGTTCTATAGAACCATTCTTTAGAACCATGTTCTATAGAACCATTCTTTAGAACCCTGTTCTATAGAACCATTCTTTAGAACCCTGTTCTATAGAACCATTCTTTAGAACCATGTTCTATAGAACCATTCTTTAGAATCCTGTTCTATAGAACTTCGGTCCTAAAGTTCATTAGAAATTCTATAGAGATATTCTTTAGAAATTCTATAGAACTTCGGTCCTAAAGTTCATTAGAAATTCTATAGAGATATTCTTTAGAAATTCTATAGAACATTTTTTGCAGGGTCTGCCCTTTTTTTTTTTTTTTTTTTACAACTACATCAGTAAATAAAATACATACACATAAAATAACAGTATTAGGTATTAAAAATATATATTTAGCAAAGTAGATAGTAATGACATGTACTATTAATGTTTAAATAACTTTCACTGCAAATTAATATCACCTTAAAATATCAGTATCAACCTCTTGGACTACTCATCATCCGTATCTGATTATTTTTTTTACTAATAACGCTTTGTCACCGAAAACAAAAGTTTTGTCTTTCAATATGTTTTCTTTTTTGTGTGCAAAATAAAACGACGTAAAAATGGTCGCCGCATGTTTCGACGTTTCGGTACGCTGCCCCTAGTGGAGAAAGTTTGCATGCCAAGGGAATCATTTGATTTTATAGAAATATTTATATCACAAACATGAAATAAAAATGATATTAGTCATAAAAAAATGTCTACAAAATTTTAATTGTACTCTTTTTCGTTTGTTGTGTAATCGGGACTCCAACTTTAATTTGTGTCTTTATTACCAAGGCTTTTATTTTGACACTTATTGTCTGACAATATTTGTACATCAAATTATGCTGAGAATTTCATGAAATAAAAATGTGTGTGCTTAAAAATTATGTTTGTTAAAAATAGTGTTGTTTTTTTTATTTATTTAAAATACATATTTGTTGCTTGAAAACTCAAGACCAACTTTTGGAAAATGAAATTAATTAGTTAGCATAATTTGATGTACGAAAATTCACTCAACGCAAAAAATCAGTTCGGTAAATTCAGTGTAAAAAAAACAAACATCTTTGGTAATAAAGAGAATAATTAATCTGGTCAGTAATTAAAATATACACACATAAAACAACAGTATTTGGTATTAAAAATATATATTTAATGAAGTAGATAGTAATGACGTCTACTATTCATGTTTAAATAACTTTCACTGCAAATTAATATCACTTTAAAACATCGTTATCAAACTTCTGGACTACTCATCATCCGTATCGGCCCTGGGAAAAAAAAGTACTAATAACGCTTTGTCACTAAAAACAAAGTTTTGTCTTTCAATATATATATATATATATATATATATTTTTTTTTGTGCAAAATAAAACGACGTGAAAATGGCGGCCGCACGAAAGGGACAAGCGGTAGGAAATAAATGGATGGATGTTTTGACGTTTCGGTACGCTGCCCCTAGTGGAGAAAGTTTGCATGCCAGGGGAATCATTTGATTTTGTAGAAATATTTATATCACAAACATGAAATAAAAATTCTATTAGTAATAAAAAAATGTCTACAAAATTAGAATTTTACTCTTTTTGTTTTGTTGTGTAATCGGGATTCCAACTTTAATTTGTGTCTTTATTACCAATATTGTGGAGTGTTTTGTTTTTTGTTTTTTTTTTTAATACAGGTTTTTTATTTATTTTATTTCTGTTTGTATTTCTTTTATTTGGGTTTGATCGTTGTATGTTTTCTTTTTCTGTGATATGGATCCCGCCGGGTCAGAAACAAAATGACTACTGCCTCAAAGCTTTTATTTTGAAACTGAATGTCTGACTGAATATTTTTACTTCAAATTATGCTGAGAATTTAATGAAATATAAATGTGTGTGCTTAAAAATTCAGTCGGTTAAAAAATGTTTTTATTTTTTTATTTAAAATAAATATTTGTTTACTTAAAAACTTTTTTGGAAAATAAAAATTAATTAGTCAGCATAATTTGATGTACAAAAAATCAGTTCGGTAAATTCAGTGTGAAAAAAAAAATCTTTGGTAATAAAGAGAAGAATTAATTTGCATACGTCAGCAGGTACAAAACTTCTTCCAAGTGGGAAAAGTGCGCGTGCGTGTGCGGCTCTTCTCACGCAGCGCAAAAAAAAAAAGGCGTGCAGGGAATCGAACGCGCGTCCTTACCAGAAGAAGAACCTGGACAGGAAGTTGGCATCTTCCACCGGTGACTTCTGCATCCTTGACAGCGAGGCTCCGCGTGCCCCCCCGCACACCTGTCCGCGTGCCCCCTCACACCTGTCCGTGTGCCGCCCACCGTGAAGTCATCGGAGCCTTAAAAGAGGTCCACAAGTCCCGCAACCCGCTCCGGAATCCGCGCAAGACCCGAGTGACCGTCGCTCTGTGCGCGGGACCGCCGATCGTCCATCCTTTATGTGCGCGCGCACACGCGTCACGGCCAACCGCTGGTGACGCCTCAGCGCTGGTCACGTGACTGTAGAAGGAAGCCAAGCTCTAAAATATCTTCAACATTATGGAAAATATCACAAATATTCATCTTTTAACAATTTAGTTGGATTAAAAAGAAAAACTTTTGAACATTGTCATGGGTAACAATGTCTGAATGCAAAGTGTGGCCCGGGGACATTTGCAGCCCACAGGTCATTTTTTAACACGTTCGACAGATAATATTAAGAAATCACCAAAATGATTCCCGGGCGCGGCCACCGCTGCTGCCCACTGCTCCCCTCACCTCCCAGGGGGTGATCAAGGGTGATGGGTCAAATGCAGAGAATAATCTCGCCACACCTAGTGTGTGTGTGACAATCATTGGTACTTTAACTTTTTTTTTTAACTTTAAGTGTAATAAAAGATCAAACCGGTGAAAATGTGACAATAAAAAAGCTGCAATGTTGACTCTAATAACACGTTTTTTAAATTTAAAATTGTCATTACTCAAAAAAAAAAAATAACGATGATTGACAGGCTCCAGTTAAATCAGATACACTTTGAAAACATTTTTGGGGGGGGTAAATATTGAAAAAAAACATGAACATTTTATTTAAAAAAACACTTAAGGACAAGCGATAGAAAATGGATGGATGGATGAACTTATAAATGACAGATTTAAGTGTTGAAAGGAAGTCATACTTTATTATTTATTTTTATTTTTATTTGACACTTATGATTTGGTTCCCCAAGAATTTTAGTGGGACTTTAAAATAAAATGTCATTACTGCTCAAAAAATAATAATGAATCAAAATCAATGTTGTTATGAATGATTGACAGGCTCCAATTAAATCAGATACTACACTTTGAAACATTTATTGGGGAAAATATTGGGGAAAAAAACATGATTTTTTTTTTTTTTAACAACTTATAAATGACATATTTAAGTGTTAAAAGGAAGTCATACTTTTTTTTTGTAATTAAATTTGACACTTTTATGATTTGGTTCCCCAATAATTTTAGTGTGACTTTGAAATAAAATGTCATTGCTGCTGAAAAAAAAAAAATAATGAATGAAAATCAATGTTGTTATGAATGATTGGCAGGCTCCAATTAAATCAGATACTACACTTTGAAATATTTTGGGGGGGAAAATACTGGGGAAAAAAACGTGTTTTTTTTTTTTTAACAACTTATAAATGACATATTTAAGTGTTAAAAGGAAGTCATACATTAAAAAAATAAAAATAATAACAATTTTACACTTTTATGATTTGGTTCCCCAATAATTTTAGTGGGACTTTAAAATAAAATGTATTTACTGCTTAAAAAAATAATGAATGAAAATCAATGTTGTTATGAATGATTGACAGGCTCCAATTAAATCAGATACTACGCTTTGAAATATTTTTGGAAAATATTTAAAAAACGAAAAACATGAAAAACTATTAAACAACTTATAAATGACGGATTTAAGTGTTAAAAGGAAGTCATACATTTTTTATTTTTTATTTTATTTTACACTTTTATTATTTGGTTCCCCAAGAATTTTAGTGGGACTTTAAAATAAAATGTCATTGCTGCTTAAAAAAATAATAATGAATGAAAATCAATGTTGTTATGAATGATTGACAGGCTCCAATTAAATCAGATACTACATTTTGAAATATTTTTTGAGGGAAAATATTGAGAAAAAAAAACGTGAAAAACTGTATTAAAAATACTACTTATAAATGACGGATTTAAGTGTTAAAAGGAAGCCATACATTTTTTTAATTTTTTTTTTTAAATTTGACACTTTTATTATTTGGTTCCCCAAGAATTTTAGTGGGACTTTAAAATAAAATGTCATTGCTGCTCAAAAAATAATAATGAATGAAAATCAATGTTGTTATGAATGATTGACAGGCTCCAATTAAATCAGATACTACACTTTGAAATATTCTTTGGGGAAAATATTGAAAAAAAAAAAATGATTTTTTTAATTTTTTTTTAACAACTTATAAATGACAGATTTAAGTGTTAAAAGGAAGTCATACATTAAAAAAACTTTTTTTTTTTTTAATTTGACACTTTTATGATTTGGTTCCCCAATAATTTTAGTGGGACTTTAAAATAAAATGTCATTGCTGCTCAAAAAAATTATAATGAATGAAAATCAATGTTGTTATTGTATGATTGACAGGCTCCAATTAAATCAGGTACTACACTTTGAAATATTTTTTGGGGGAAAATATTGAGGGAAAAAAACATGAAAACTGTATTAAAAATACAACTTATAAATGACAGATTTAAGTGTTAAAAGGAAGTCATACATTTTTTTATTGTTTTTTTAAATTTGACACTTTTATGATTTGGTTCCCCACGAATTTTAGTGGGACTTTAAAATAAAATGTCATTGCTGCTCAAAAAATAATAATGAATCAAAATCAATGTTGTTATGAATGATTGACATATTTAAATACTTCACATCAAATATTACATTTTGAAATGTTTATTGGAAGTTTTCTTAGACAAAAAGGACATAAAACAAAACCAAAAAAAAAATAATGAAAAAATAATAAAAACTTATGAATTACAGATAAATCTGAAGATGATTTTTAGAGATTTAAGTTTTAAAAGTAAACAAATAAAGTTTGACTTATTTCTGACACTTTTATGAGTGGGACCCTTTTGGATCCCAAGGAATTTTAGTGGGATTTTTTTTTTTTTAAATGTCATTGCTCAAAAAATGATAATGAATCAAAATCAATATTGTTATGAATTATTGACATATTTAAATACTTCACATCAAATATTACACTTTGAAATATTTATTGAGAAAAATACTGCATATTTTGTGTTTTTCTCATAAAAAAACAAAGTTTTCTTAGACAAAAGGGACATAAAACAAAACAGAAAAAATAATAAAAACGTATAAATTACGGATAAATCTGAAGTTGATTTTTAGAGATTTAAGTGTTAAAAGTAAAAAAATTAAGTATGACTTATTTTTATCGCTTTTATGAGAGGGACCCTTTTGGATCCCCAATAATTTTAGTGGGATTTTTTAGTTCTTTGCTCAAAAAATAATAATGAATCAAAATCATTGTTTTATGAATTATTGACATATTTAAGGCTCCAATTGCTTCACATCAAATATTACACTTTAAAATATTTATATAATATGTATATAATATGTAAAATATGTATATAATATATACATACTATGCAAGTATAAAAAAGCTTATTTTGAAAAATTTGTTGGCATTTCACAAGAAAAAGGTCACAATTTCACAAGAAAAACTAAGACTTTTGGTAATATTATAATAAAAGTCATCATTTTACTCAACGCAAGTCAAAATTTTACAAGAAAAACGGAACATTTGTGCAATATTATGATAAAAGTTGGAATTTTACTCAATAACAATCACAGTTTTACAAGAAAAGCTTAACATTTTTGCAATTTTTTGAAAAGCGTTGTAATTTTACTCGACAAAAGTCACAATTTTTTAAGAAAACTTTAAAATGTTGGCAATATTATAATAATAATCTGAATTTTACTTGGCAAAATTATGACAAAACTCATAATTGTATTCAAAAATTGTCACTATTTAACAAGAACAACATAAAAAATGGTAATATTGCGATAAGTCAGCATTTTATATGACAAATGTCACCATTTTGCGTTAAAAAGTAATAATTTTACATAAAAAAGTAATAATTTTACGGGAAAATAATGCGATATTATAGAAACAGAAAGAATATGGGAAATTGATGCCAATTTTATAAGAAAAAAAGTCAACAAATTGTGAGAAAAAGACTGCTTTTAATTTTATTTTTTTTATTGTTTTATTTACTTCAAGTTATGACAGTATGTCTCTATATATATATTTTTATTTTTATTTTTTTTAAATTAATTTTGGCCAAAGGGGGCGCATCTAAATTTCTTACACACACTTATTATTACATATGTTGACCGTAGGGGGAGCACTTCAAATGTTTACACACACTTGTTATTTCATATGTTGACTTTTAAACGCGACACACAGTCAATTTGAAAAATCCCTCCTTTTTAAGACCATCCTCATTTTGATCGATTTCACCACCAGGGGTGCAAATGAGACATTCTCTATTAGATGCAATAGTTTTCTGTATTGGGAGCATGATTGTCCTAACTTGTTCACACCTCCTCATATGGAAGATACTTTTCCTTGTTGATGTCTCAAGAAGGGTAGAAATGCAAGAACACACTCACACACACACACACACACACACACACACACACACACACACACACACACACACACACACACACACACTTAAATCAATTCCTTTTGAATCAAAAAGTGTTTTAATGAGTTTGAAGTTGGACTCTGTATCAGCAGAGGAGGATCCAAACATTCCACAAGAGAACACACATCAAGTATGCAGATAAGTATTTGTACTCAGTACTCATACTTCATGTACTAGTTATTGTAATATTCATTATCAAATATAAGTATTTGTACTCAGTACTCATACTTCATGTACTAGTTATTGTAATATAATCAAATATAAGTATTTGTACTCATACTTCATGTACTAGTTATTGTAATAATCATTATCAAATATAAGTATTTGTACTCAGTACTCATACTTCATGTACTAGTTATTGTAATGTTAATCATCAAATATAAGTATTTGTACTCAGTACTCATACTTCATGTACTAGTTATTGTAATAATCATTATCAAATATAAGTATTTGTACTCAGTACTCATACTTCATGTACTAGTTATTGTAATGTTAATCATCAAATATAAGTATTTGTACTCAGTACTCATACTTCATGTACTAGTTATTGTAATATAATCAAAGATAAGTATTTGTACTCACACTCATACTTCATGTACTAGTTATTGTAATATTAATAATCAAATATAGGTATTTGTACTCACACTCATACTTCATGTATTAGTTATTGTAATATTAATCATCAAATATGAGTATTTGTACTCCGTACTCATACATCATGTACTAGTTATTGTAATATAATCAAATATAAGTATTTGTACTCATTACTCATACTTCATGTACTAGTTATTGTAATATTACTCATCAAAGATAAGTATTTGTACTCAGTACTCACTTCATGTCCTAGTTATTGTAATATTAATAATCAAATATAAGTTTGTGTACTCAGTACTCACACTCATACTTCATGTACTAGTTATTGTAATATTACTCATCAAAGATAAGTATTTGTACTCTGTACTCACTTCATGTACTAGTTATTGTAATATTAATAATCAAATATAAGTTTGTGTACTCACACTCATACTTCATGTACTAGTTATTGTAATATTAATCATCAATACTCTTGGGACATGGCAGTGATGTGTAATTACTGTATTTTATGTTTAATTACTGTATGTGACGTGTAATTATTGTATGTAGTGAAGTGAATTATAGTGACTCAAAGCGCTTTACATAGTGAAACCCAATATCTAAGTTACATTTAAAGCAGTGTGGGTGGCACTGGGAGCAGGTGGGTAAAGTGTCTTGCCCAAGGACACAACGGCAATGACTAGGATGGCGGAAGCGGGGATCGAACCTGCAACCCTTAAGTTGCTGGCACGGCCACTCTACCAACCGAGCTATACCGCCCCATGTAATTATTGTATGTGATGTGTAATTACTGTATGTGATGTGTAATGACTTAATATGTGATCAAGAAGACTTCAAGCTGGAGCTGTTGTTGCTTCAAGCCTTCAGCAGGAAACACTGACCTCTGCTGGCCATTTATTGTCACTACACCCCCACTGCACTAGAGCGGAAAGGGGCTTCCATAGTATATGTAATGTTTCGACTTTTAGTTGCAGTGGAGAAGAAACACGGGTGTTGAGATGTCCCCATTCTCTATAGAAAAGATCAAATTTGGTATTTTTTATAAACGACTGTAACGTAGAAATGTTTGTCAACATTATTATGCTCCAGGCCAATTTTTTTTTTTACATGAATATCGATTTATGAAAGTAAGGCCTACATTTTCTAATTGGCTTAATGGGTTACAATTATCAATCAAATCTTGGAGGATGATTAAGAGTACTGAAGCCCTTAAACTGATATCCTTGTTAAAGACATTTAAGGTGATTTAGGTAGCCCCTTTTGTCTTTGTTTGTTTGTTTTTTCATATATTTTTAGTGTTATTACTCTTATCTGTATTTGCATGTGTTTTCTTTCCTTGATGTTGAAAGTGTCTTGACTTTTGTGTGAATTATCACAAAAAATAATGTGACAATCTGGATCATATTTCTTCTTACAGTAGTTTGGTGATACAAAGGGACCGTCATAAACATATAGTGAGTGTGTGTGCGTCAGTGACGTGCGGTGAGGTTGATGGCTGGTGAGGCACTGACTTCATCACAGTCAGATTTACAAACATATGAACCCTAAAGAGTATCTTATTCACCATTTGATTGGCAGCAGTTAACGGGTTATGTTTAAAAGCTCATACCAGCATTCTTCCCTGCTTGGCACTCAGCATCAAGGGTTGGAATTGGGGGTTAAATTACCAAAGATTATTCCCGGGCGCGGCGCTGCTGCTGCCCACTGCTCCCCTCACCTCCCAGGGGGTGATCAAGGGATGGGTCAAATGCAGAGGACAAATTTCATTACACCTAGTGTGTGTGTGACAATCATTGGTACTTTAACTTAACTTTAACTTTACACATACAAACTGTAGCACACAAAAAAGCACATTTAATAAAAAAAACTTTATTATGGTCTTACCTTTACTTATAAATGAAGTCCATTCACCGCTGTTGTGCTGGATTAATGCACCCCTGACGGGAGTGTTCTATCAACTAAAGCCCTCACTTCAACTTTCCACGTGCAAGATTGAATCTATTTAAAAAAGTGTAACCGAGGGTTTATAAATGTCGCCTATACTGTATGAAACTACAAAATAACAAACACGGAGGCTCCAGTTTACACGAGGACCACTTTATTTACCTTCTTTCAAAAACCTGCGCTCCACTCCAATGTGTCATCACTTCCACTCTTAGCGCCTTCAAAATAAGAGCTCAAGGCATATACTGCATAACAGCGCATAACAGGAACTTAACATCACAAAGAGGAAAGCCCATAAAAATAGGTTACAAAAGTTATTTAATAAGAAGCCAAAAAGTGCAAAAACAATAATGTTCGTGTTGGAGGAGTTGGGAATTACGTACACCTGCAGTCTGCAGGTGTACCTAATGTTGTGGCCCTGCAGTCATTCACAACTCCTCCAACACGAACATTATTGTTTTTGCACTTTTTGGCTTCTTATGAAATAACTTTTTTAAATAGATTCAATCTTGCACGTGGAAAGTTTAAGTGTGGGCTTTAGTTCAATCAATCAATCAATCAATCTTTATTTATATAGCCCTAAATCACAAGTGTCTCAAAGGGCTGCACAAGCCACAACGACATCCTCGGTACAAAGCCCACATACGGGCAAGGAAAAACTCACCCCAGTGGGACGTCGATGTGAATGACTATGAGAAACCTTGGAGAGGACCGCATATGTGGGTAACCCCCCCCCCTCTAGGGGAGACCGAAAGCAATGGATGTCGAGTGGGTCTGACATAATATTGTGAGAGTCCAGTCCATAGTGGATCCAACATAATAGTAAGAGTCCAGTCCATAGTGGGGCCAGCAGGACACCATCCCGAGCGGAGACGGGTCAGCAGCGTAGAGATGTTCCCAGCCGATGCACAGGCGAGCGGTCCACCCCGGGTCCCGACTCTGGACAGCCAGCACTTCATCCATGGCCACCGGACCTGTGCCACCCCCCCTCAAGGAAAAGGGGAGCAGAGGAGAAAAGAAAAGAAACGGCAGATCAACTGGTCTAACAGGGGGGCTATTTAAAGGCTAGAGTATACAAATGAGTTTTAAGATGGGACTTAAATGCTTCTACTGAGGTAGCATCTCTAATTGTTACCGGGAGGGCATTCCATAGTACTGGAGCCCGAATAGAAAACGCTCTACAGCCCGCAGACTTTTTTTGGGCTCTGGGAATCACTAATAAGCCGGAGTTCTTTGAACGCAGATTTCTTGCCGGGACATATGGTACAATGCAATCGACAAGATAGGACGGAGCTAGACCGTGTAGTATTTTATACGTAAGTAGTAAAACCTTAAAGTCACTTCTTAAGTGCACAGGAAGCCAGTGCAGGTGAGCCAGTATAGGCGTAATATGATCAAACTTTCTTGTTCTTGTCAAAAGTCTAGCAGCCGCATTTTGTACCAACTGTAATTTTTTAATGCTAGACATAGGGAGACCCGAAAATAATACGTTACAGTAGTCGAGACGAGACGTAACGAACGCATGAATAATGATCTCAGCGTCGCTAGTGGATAAAATAGAACGAATTTTAGCGATATTACGGAGATGAAAGAAGGCCGTTTTAGTAACACTCTTAATATGTGATTCAAACGAGAGAGTTGGGTCGAAGATAACACCCAGATTCTTTACTGATTCGCCTTGTGTAATTGTTTGGTTGTCAAATGTTAAGGTGGTATTATTAAATAAATGTCGGTGTTTAGCAGGACCGATAATCAGCATTTCCGTTTTCTTGGCGTTGAGTTGCAAGAAGTTAGCGGACATCCATTGTTTAATTTCATTAAGACACGCCTCCAGCTGACTACAATCCGGCGTGTTGGTCAGCTTTAGGGGCATGTAGAGTTGGGTGTCATCAGCATAGCAATGAAAGCTAACACCGTATTTGCGTATGATGTCGCCTAGCGGCAGCATGTAAATACTAAAGAGTGCAGGGCCAAGAACCGAACCCTGAGGAACTCCGCACGTTACCTTAACATAGTCCGAGGTCACATTATTATGGGAGACGCATTGCATCCTGTCAGTAAGATAAGAGTTAAACCACGACAAAGCTAAGTCTGACATACCAATACGTGTTTTGATACGCTCTAATAAAATATTATGATCGACGGTATCGAAAGCAGCGCTAAGATCAAGAAGCAGCAACATAGATGACGCATCAGAATCCATCGTTAGCAGTAGATCATTAGTCATTTTTGCGAGGGCTGTCTCCGTAGAGTGATTTGCCCTGAAACCGGATTGAAAAGGTTCACAGAGATTGTTAGACACTAAGTGTTCATTTAGCTGCTGTGCGACAATTTTTTCGAGGATTTTCGAAATAAAGGGAAGGTGGGACACCGGTCGGTAGTTTACCATGAGGTCAGGATCAAGGTTAGGTCTTTTGAGCAGAGGATGAATAACCGCTTTCTTGAATGCTAGGGGAACAGTGCCAGAGGAAAGTGATAAGTTTATAATATTTAGCACTGATGGACCTAATAATACAAAAAGCTCCTTGATAAGTTTCCCAGGAAGTGGGTCAAGTAAACATGTTGTTTGTTTTATCCCACTTACACGCTGTAATAGTTCCTCTAATGTTATTTCATCAAAAAGAGAGAGACTATTTTGTATTGCAGTATCCGTCGTAGATACAGTCGTATCTGTGTTCATAGAACCCAGTTGTAGCTGGGATGCGTTGTCTTTAATCTCCTTTCTAATGAGTTCAATTTTCTTATTAAAGAAATTCATAAAGTCATCTGCCGAGTGGGTGGAGCTATTGGGAGGAGTCCCTTGTTGGGTTAGCGATGCTACTGTACTAAACAAAAATTTAGGGTCGTTTTTGTTGAGGTGGATGAGATTTGAGTATTATTTAGCTTTAGCTAAGGTAAGCATGCGTTTATACGATATTAAACTATCACTCCATGCTTGATGGAAAACCTCAAGCTTGGTCGCGCGCCATTTGCGTTCCAACTTTCTACATGATAATTTATGAGCTCTGGTTTCCTCTGTAAACCATGGGGTGCGCCTTTTAGGGGCCCTTTTTTGTTTTAGCGGTGCTATACTATCAATGGTTTTGCGCAGGGCATTGTCAAAGTTGTTAGTGAGGTTATCAATAGAGCCGACATAATTTGGGAATGGTGCCATTACCGAAGGCAGTAGGTCAGCAAGAGTCATCGTTGTGGCGGCATTAATGTTGCGGCTGCTATAGCAGTTATTATTATTATTAGTTTGTTGACAATGAGTCAGAACTTCGAATTTTATAAGGTAATGATCGGACATTACTTTAGTATACGGGAGTACCATAACTTTGGAGGTGGTGACACCCCTGACCAGCACTAGATCTATCGTATTGCCGTTGCGATGCGTAGGTTCATTTATTATTTGTGTAAGACCACAGCTATCAATTATAGTCTGGAGCGCCACGCACTGAGGGTCCGATGGGGTATTCATATGGATATTAAAGTCCCCCATTATGATTATATTGTCTGCGTGCGTCACTAGATCAGCAACGAACTCTGAGAATTCATTAATAAAGTCCGAGTAGGGCCCTGGGGGGCGTTAGATAACAGCCATATCGAGAGGCAGCGGTGCGACAGACCTCATAGTAAGCACCTCAAACGATTTGTATTTATTATTTAGGTTAGGGGTAAGGTTAAAGTTTTCATTGTATATTAGTGCGACCCCCCCACCCCTTTTAAGGGGACGGGCAATATGCGCATTCGTATAGTTAGGAGGAGATGCCTCATTTAGCGCAAAAAATTTGTCTGGTTTGAGCCAGGTTTCGCTAAGACCAATGACGTTAAGATTGTTGTCTCTAATGACCTCATTAACTAATAACGTTTTGGGAGACAATGATCTTATGTTTAAAAAGCCCATATTATAAGTATTGGGCTGTTTTGACGAGTTTTTGTTTAAATTATCCGTAGTAGAAATATTAATAATGTTGCGTTTATTATACGTAGTGTACTTTAAATAGTTTTGACCATATCTAGGAATTGATACGACGGGAATTTTCAGATTGTTTGCTTGATGCTGCGATCGACTGAACGCATCATGATTTGCCACCTCAGTAGAATGCATATCTACCCCGGACACATTCACAACAGAAAACACATTATGTGAGTTGTGTGTTATTCTAAGAAAATTGCTATGCGTACAGGAATTATCCAGCCTGGTGCTGGCTAGTTCTAGCTTAACTGACTCCTCACCCGGACTAGCAGGCTCTGTAATTGCCTGTGGCCGGGCTTGCTCTAGTGTAGTTAGTCAAATGTGACTTAAACAGTAGTCTATATTCTTAGACAGGATGATGGCGCCTTCCTGGTTAGGGTGAAGGCCGTCCCTCATCAGCAAGCCTGGTTTGCCCCAGAAAGAGGGCCAATTATCAATAAACGTTAGTCCCTGTTGTCTACAGAAGCTAGCCAGCCACTTGTTAAGCGAGACTAACAAGTCTCGCTTGTTAGTCTCTAGTTGATATAACACTCCCGTCAGGGATTTCATTCTACGGCAGGGGTGCAGGAGGCGGGATTACTGGAGCCTCAGCCAGTGCGTCTTTTGCAGCCGTTTTATGATCGCTCAGCACAAGAAATACGTTACACACATACAGTTGTTGACAAAATACACTGTACATTATATACCTCAGCTAACTAAACTATGGAAATGTATAATATAATTCATATAGCAATACGGTCTCACTGCACAGCAGGCCAGCAGTTAGCCGAGTCCGCAATCCATGGTGAGGCACAACTGAGTGACGTGCCTCAACTGGCTGCTGTTCACCGCACCGTCTCTTCTCAGTATTTGAACGGCAAATGTGAAAATTCAGCGATTTTGAATAAAAATAATCTAAAACTGGTGAAGTTAAATGGAAAATAACTTTATAGTATAATCACTGGATACATATAACAATTTAATAAAAATGTTTTCTTTTTACATTTTTTTTCTTTCCATGATGGCAGGTGAGGCCCCGCCTCACCTGCCTCTAGTGACTGCACGTCACTGGTGTGCGTGCGTATGTGTGAACAAGAGAGGAAGTAGAAAGAGTCACACGTTGTTTTGCAGACTCGAATGATTTTGTGATTTATGTTATTGTAAACACCAGGCTAAGCCACAGCTCCTCAAATGTTTTTTTTTTATTTTTTTAATATATATATTTTTTTTTTAATAAACCGAATTTAATAGGAAAAACATGAAGAAAAAAATGATTTTCTGACAGCTGGTCAGTAGTCTTGGACTAGTGATCTGCCAATGACAACTGATTAGTAACTAGTCTTGGCCTATTGATCTGCAGATGGCAGCTGGTTATTAACTAGTATTGGTCTAAAGTTTGTTGTTCCATAAAAAAATACAAAAAAATAAAAAAGTATTAGTTATGATTTTAGTTATCAGTTATGATTTTTTATTTCATAATTCTGATTTTTTTTTTTTTTAAATCTCATTTCGACATTTTATCTAATAATCATGACATTTTATCTCATAATTTCGACTTTCCCCCCCTCATAATTATGACTTTTTATCTCATAATTTCGACTTTCCCCCCCTCATAATTATGACTTTTTATCTCATAATTTCGACATTTTTGTCTCATAATTTCAACTTTTCGCCTCATAATTATGTCTTACCATTGGGGTATTTTTTTTTCTTTGAGTGGCGGAAACGGACTTCCATAGATATTAGGGCTGCGAATCTTTGGGTGTCCCACGATTCAATTCAATATCGATTCTTGGGGTCACGATTCGATTATAAATCGATTTTTTTCGATTCAACGCGATTCTCGATTCAAAAACGATATTTGTCCGATTAAAAACGATTTACTATTTATTCACTACATAGGATTTCAGCAGGATCTACCCCAGTCTGCTGACATGCAAGCAGAGTAGTAGATTTTTATAAAAAGCTTGTATAATTGTATAGGACAATGTTTTATCAACTGATTGCAATAATGTAAATTTGTTTTAACTATTAAATGAACCAAAAATATGACTTATTTTATCTTTGTGAAAATATTGGACACAGTGTGTTGTCAAGCTTATGAGATGCGATGCAAGTGTAAGCCACTGTGACACTATTGTTCTTTTTTAAAATTTTGATAAAAATGTCTAATGATAATGTCAATGAGGGATTTTTAATCACCGCTATGTTGAAATTGTAACTAATATTGATACTGTTGTTGATAATATTCATTTTTGTTTCACTACTTTTGGTTTGTTCTGTGTCGTGTTTGTGTCTCCTCTCAATTGCTCTGTTTATTGCAGTTCTGAGTGTTGCTGGGTCGGGTTTGGTTTTGGAATTGGATTGCATTGTTATGGTATTGCTGTGTATTATTTTGTTAAAAAAAAAATTGAAATAAAAATCGATTTTTGAAAAATGGGAATCGATACTGAATCGTACAATGTGAGAATCGCGATTTGAATTCGAATCGATTTTTCCCCACACCCCTAATAGCATACTTGCCAACCTTAAGACCTCCGATTTCGGGAGGTGGGGGGTGGGGGCGTGGTCGGAGTGGGGCGGGGCGTGGTTGGGGGCGTGGTTAAGAGGGGAGGAGTATATTGACAGTTAGAATTCACCAAGTCAAGTATTTCATATATATATATATATATATATATATATATATATATATATATATATATATATATATATTCAGGCACGTGCACACATAGGGCCCTATGGGTGCTTGAGCCCCTGCCCTTTTTTGCCTCGTCTTAAAAAGTGCCCTCTGCCTGTGTGTGTGTTTTTTTTCTTTTTTTTCTTTAAGTAACATTAATAAATTCCTGTCAGGGATGAAAAAAAAACAGCGGTACAAAAACTCCACGTTTTCTTGTAATACCGGGTTGTTTGAGCCTGCCGCTTCCGCCAGAGAGAGAGAGAGAGGGCGAGTGAGTGAGTAAGTGAGAGGAGAGAGAGCCAAGTGCCCCCCTGAGGAGACGTCACGTGACAGTGGGGCAACTTGAACCTGTGAGTTATGGTCTAGTCTATTCAATGTGTCAGCTTCTGTTTTTGCCGGACGTCGGAGCACGGCGCATCAATTGAGCACAGAGCAGAGCGGATCGTGCGGGACAGGAAGTAGTGTACAAAATACAAAATAAAACACCGGGTTAATTTTCAAAATAAAATGCACTGTGTTTTTACGGCGGATCACATTTCTCTCACAGTAGAGGTTTAGATATAAAGTTTATTGTGACTTTGTTATTACTGTGTGGGTTAACAAAATAATAATAATAACAATAATAATAAGAAGAATAATGATTATAATAATAATAATAATTATTATTATTATTATTATAATTAATAATAATAATTTCAGAATTCTGGGGATATAAGATGTAGGTTATCTGTTAGGAATATTACCATCTGTATTTAAACTTGATTCATGTTGCAGCACAATGCCAAAAAAAGAAAGGATAGAGAAAAGGAAGGAGAAGCAGCTAAGGGTAGCAGACCTCTTAATGCATGGCTAAAACCAAGTACTAGCATCATGGAAGCCCTGAATTTACATTGAGGAGCATATTTGGGTATAGGTGGCCTCCATTCTACAGCCCTCTACTGGCCCCTGGTCCATATTTTTGGGCCTGTATTGCGTTTCAGTTGTTTAGTCTGAGCATTAAGTGAGAAAGACCATAAGTTACAACTTGATGGTGTTTTCATCAAGTTAAGGGAAGAAGGACAGATTTTCACATTGAAGTTTTTTCCTTTTGGGTATTTATTTTTGTATTTTTTTTCAAAGTTCATGTTGCACTGTTCAATGTTCAATATTAAAGTGCTTATCTTTAACAATAAATAGCCTAATAATAAATCAGTTTTTTGTTGCTTTTCATGTCTTCCAAGCCTATGATAATGTGAATTAACTCATTATGACAATAATTTGTTGACACAAAAGAAATGGCAATCACTTTTACCTACAAAGGACACACAGCTAAGTAGTTAGCTTCCTATTAGCAAATTTAATTTTACATTAATTTCCATATTGTGTAAAGGACCAAAAAAAAATGTCCTGCCCTTTTCTGACTTTGAGCCCCTGCCCCTCTATAATCATGTGCACGTCCCTGTATATATTTATATATAGATATATAGATATCTACATCCTGAAAATATGCAAACAAAACTGTGTTTAGATAATAGATACTTCAAACTTGCATAAATAAATATTAAGGAATATAACATAACTTGGCTTCTGAGAGTTTCAAAATGTAATGAATAAAATGCTAAAGTTGTTGATAAACAAGCAATTATTTTAATAATTAAATATGGTAATTTTAAATGAGTTATTATGATAATTTAAAATCAATTATTTCAAATATGTTTATTTTAATGTATAATTCTATGGCTGGATGTAATAAGGAGTCAGGAAAAAATACAAATTAAAAATAAAATTAATTTTGATGTTTTTAGCAAAATATAGTAAACATGTATTTAGTTGTTTTTTAAAAAAAATTAATAAATATATTTATTTTTAGGTAAGATAAACATAATAATACAATTTATTTCTAGTCTGGATGATTTAGTTCTTGTCACCCTGTTGGCCTCCCGTCATGAAAAAAGGCTGTCCTCACTCAGGTCCGCATGGAGCTGGAGGGGGCGTGGCTTCTAGCTCCGGCTGAAAATCGGGAGATTTTCGGGAGAATATTTGTCCCGGGAGGATTTCGGGAGAGGCGCTGAATTTCGGGAGTCTCCCGGAAAATTCGGGAGGGTTGGAAAGTATGCTAATAGATGTAATTTTTCGACTTTTATTTTGTATTTGTATTTTTTATTTTATTTTATTTTGTTTAACAACAAACATACATTTATAATTCACCCAACAGTCAAGGCACTTTCAACAATAAGGAAAGAAAACAAAAGCAAATACATACAGCGTATTAAATATTAATAAATAATAATTATATTTATTTTTTATTTTGTTATTAAATACCAAAAAAATAAAAGACATAAAGGGCTACTTAAATCACTTTAAATGTTTTTAACAAAGATTATTTCGACTTTTAGTTGCAGTGGAGAAGACGAGCAGCGGGCGCCATCTTGTAATGGCGGCATGCGCACCTGAGTAATCACATTCATCATTAAAGTTTGTCGAAGTGCCGCAAACATGAACATCTTCCCGGCGGGCTACGACAGCGACACTAGCAGCGATGATTGGTACATGGAGCTTCCCAGAGACAAGAAGTCGGCGTCGTGGTCTAATGAGGTGAAGTGGAACTGAATGTTGTGAAAGTGGATGTTAACATCGACATGTTGGCTAACAGTTAGCTCGTAGCCATTAGTCATGCTAATTGCTAATGATGTTAGCCTACTAGCTAGCGTGGCTTATTCGACGCCGTTTTTGCGGTAACAACGATACAAACCTATCCATTTTCTACTGCTTGTCCCTTTTGGAGTGGCGGGGGGTGCTGGAGCCTATCTCAGCTGCATTTGGGGCGGAAGGCGGGGTACACACTAGGGCCAATTTAGTGTTGCCAATCAAGCTATCCCATAATAATTGCATAATAGATTAGGTAATTAAAAGGCTGATTGTGACACTAATAATATCATTATTGTGAGATTGTCGGTCATTTCATCTGTTAAACGATAGAGGGGGCCATATTAAAAACTTAATATTGTACTATATTTATTATATTCATTTGTGTGCAGCACTGGTAATGGGTACATTCGCACCCACTTGCACAAATGTACTTCAAAATGTAACAATCATAATAAATATGACTTATTTTTTTGATTACTCGGGCATGCATATATATAATATGCATTAGTTTGAATATTTAAAATCAACGATAATAAAATAGGAGACGCTTGGAAATAGCATAAAAATGCGATTCATAGCGTTACTTTTTGGGGTAACCATCATGAGCGTTCTGTTCAGGTATATTTATTTTATATTTTGATAAATCATCATATTTATGTATTACTAAATTTAAAGGCCTACTGAAATGTGATTTTCTTATTTAAACGGGGATAGCAGGTCCATTCTATGTGTCATACTTGATCATTTCGCGATATTGCCATATTTTTGCTGAAAGGATTTAGTGGAGAACATTGACGATAAAGTTCGCAACTTTTGGTCGCTGATAAAAAAGCCTTGCCTCTACCGGAAGTAGCAGACGAGTAGCGTGACGTCACAGGTTGTGGAGCTCCTCACATCCGCACATTGTTTACAATCATGGCCACCAGCAGCGAGAGCGATTCGGACCGAGAAAGCGACGATTTCCCCATTAATTTGAGCGAGGATGAAAGATTCGTGGATGAGGAAAGTGAGAGTGAAGGACTAGAGGGCAGTGGGAGCGATTCAGATAGGGAAGATGCTGTGAGAGGCGGGTGGGACCTGATATTCAGCTGGGAATGACTAAAACAGTAAATAAACAAAAGACATATATATACTCTATTAGCCACAACACAACCAGGCTTATATTTAATATGCCACAAATTAATCCCGCATAACAAACACCTCCCCCCTCCCGTCCATATAACCCGCCAATACAACTCAAACACCTGCACAACACACTCAATCCCACAGCCCAAAGTACCGTTCACCTCCCCAAAGTTCATACGGCACATATATTTCCCCAAAGTTATGTACGTGAGACTTTTTGCGACTTTTATTAGTAGGTTGCACAGTGAAGTACATATTCCGTACAATTGACCACTAAATGGTAACACCCGAGTAAGTTTTTCAACTTGTTTAAGTCAGGGTCCACTTAAATTGATTCATGATACAGATATATACTATCATATATACTATCATCATAATACAGTCATCACACAAGATAATCATCTGGGTGTATACATTGAATTATTTACGTGACATGCACATAGCGGCACGCACGTACGGGCAAGCAATCAAATGTTTGGAAGCGTACTCACGGTACCGTGTCTGCGTATCCAACTCAAAGTCCTCCTGGTAAGAGTCTCTGTTGTCCCAGTTCTCCACAGGCCAATGGTAAAGATTGACTGTCATCTTTCGGGAATGTAAACAATGAAACACCGGCCGTGTTTGTGTTGCTAAAGTCGGCCGCAATACACCGCTTCCCTCCTACAGCTTTCTTCTTTGCTGTCTCCATTGTTCATTGAACAAATTGCAAAAGATTCACCAACACAGATATCCAGAATACTGTGGAATTTTGCGATGAAACAGACGACTTTATAGCTGGCCATCATGCTGTCTCAAAATGTCCTCCACAATCCGCGACGTCACGCGCTGACGTCATTATTCCGAGGCGTTTTCAGCAGGATATGTCGCGCAAAATTTAAAATTGCACTTTAGTAAACTAACCCGGCCGTATTGGCATGTGTTGCAATGTTAAGATTTCATCATTGATATATAAACTATCAGACTGCGTGGTCGGTAGTAGTGGGTTTCAGTAGGCCTTTAAATAGGTATTGATCAATCTTTAAGCTGCGTGTATTTGATTTCAGTTTGCTTTTGACATCTTATTTAGAATTGTAGTTGAAACTTTTACAACCTTGTGTTGCGCCCATGATGGCGTAACCAAACTAAATTTCATTTAATGATCTTATTTTGAATATTTATTCTCTTTTTGACATTTAGTATAATTAATATTCATTTATAAACATTGAATACATTTCAAATATCAATAAAATGCAATTGCCTTCATCTTATAGGGTAATGTTTAGTTACACCAAGTCATGAGCGTAACACTAAGCTTCATCACTTTGACTTGTAATATCTGTAATTCTGGTGCTGTTTTATGCTTTTTTCTTTTTGGAACATGTACTATACATATAATACAATAAAGTCCCATATAAAATTATGTTTCTAGCAATACTTTTTGCCTTTGAAAGTAACACTCCAATGTCCATTAGTGGAGCTGTACACATATGTATGCATTTGGGCGGAAGGCGGGGTACACCCTGGACAAGTCGCCACTTCAATAGCAGGGCCAACACTATGGCGTCACATTAGTGCCAAAAATCCGAGCGCATAAAAACTGTTATCGCGCGCTGATTCTCCACTTGGTGCGCGCATTGACACCCTTTTGCGCGCGCGCGGTGCCTTTCTGCGCGCGCGCCGTCTCGGTCTGTGCGCGCTCTGTGTACTCCTGGCATCTCTCCTCACGCTGTCATGTTTCTTTTTGGCACTTTGGTGGCGGGTATGCTTAGACGGCCCCTCCTTTCTGATTGGCTCTGAGCATTTTTCATATGACCAATGATTCTCCAGCCTAGCAACGTTGTAGCCATCTTACCTCGGACAGCTAGCCTCAATCATTACATTGATGTCAATGGTACATGTACTAATTAAATTACCATAACTTGCTCGATTTTCGACCAATTTACAAATGGTTTGCCTTGTTACAAATCTTATTACATGTAGATATGACATAGGATGCTGTACCTGTTGAAATTACCTCTTTCGCTTTAAAAAAAAAAAGACTTAATTGTGCAACATAGTTGTGTAGGGTCAGTGTTAGTCAGTTCTCTGATTATTTTAAACTTTTTCAGAATACATTATTAAAAGCTATTTTTAACATTTTAAAAACAAAATTCAAAGATTATTTCATTAATTTTAAGGCTGAATCAAAAGAAATTCCATAAATTAGAAAACAAATGTTCAAGAAGAAGTGAAAATATAAAATAATGTTATGGTTGGATGTTATTGCTGGTGGACCAGTTCTGGCTGAAAGATGTGATTATGGTGTTTGTTGTCTTATTATTTATTTGGGTCACATTTTGTATTACCCTGTATTGTGTTTATGTGGTATGAAATAACCTTCATCAGCGCGCAACATTTTTTTATCCACTTCTTCCTCCGTAAATCTTGATACATATTGACGATGACCCGCCCTGCTATACTTCTGATTGGCTCTGAGCATTTTTCAGCATTTTTCGCCTGACCAATCAGAAAGAAGGGGCCGTCTAAGCATACCCGCCCCCAAAGTGCCAAAAAGAAACATGACAGCGCGAGGAGATATGCCAGGAGTACACAGAGAGCGCACAGACCGAAAGGCGCGTGCGCAGAAAGGCACCGCGCGCGCGCAAAAAGGCACCACGCGCGCACAGAAAGGCACCGCGCGCGCGCAAAAAGGCACCACGCGCGCGCAAAAGGGTGTCGCGTGCGCGCACGAAGTGGAGAATCAGTGCGCGATGACAGTTTTTATGCGCTCAGATTTTTGGCACTAATGTGACGCCATACAACACAGATAGACAGACAACATTCACACTCACATTCACACACTAGGGCCAATTTAGTGTTGCCAATCAACCTATCCCCAGGTGCATGTCTTTGGAGGTGGGAGGAAGCCGGAGTACCCGGAGGGAACCCACGCAGTCACAGGGAGAACATGCAAACTCCACACAGAAAGATCCCGAGCGCAGGATCGAACCCAGGACCTTCGTATTATGAGGCAGACGCACTAACAAATTTCCGTCCCCATTTATTGCGTTTTTATTGGTCTTAAATTTTGATTCTCCGAAATTTTTATCAATGACAAATACTGCCTCAGTTTGCACTCGGACAACTTTACCGCGAGGGGCTGTCAAAAGAAAGACTTCATGGTAAACACTAAGGTGAGTGTAAAGTCCACATTTTTAACTTCATCCTGTGCCATGTCTCCAGTAAATGACTTGTTTTAGTCTTTGTGAGTCCATGGAAACTTCACTTTTATCTCCCGCTGCATCGACATCGTTTGAGGATGGAGACAGGCGAGCTGTTAGCTTCAAGTTAACCAGCATCCGACCAGACTCCTCCACCCCATAAACATACTTTGCAGGTCAACAAATATGTGCCCTTTGAAGTGTTAATGTGTGAGTGTTCAAAAGGAGTCTCTTGGAGAAGTGGCTGACAAGTTAGCAAGTGTCGCTCGCATCGCTGACATCATCACCGTCACTGTTTACTGAAGCAAAGATGCTGACTGTGCGTTATGATAAACGCGTATGCGTCACCAGGCTCTGCTTTTTATCCATAGACTTAACAGATTAATTTTTTTATTATCTATAGCAGGGGTGTCAAAAGTGTGGCCTGGAGGCCATTTGCGGCCCGCAGCTAATGTTTAAAGGCCTACGGCACATTCTAAAAATACTATTAAAATAAACAAAAACATAACTAAAGTAGGGATGTCCCGATCCGATATTTGGATCGGATCGGCTGCCGATATTTGCAAAAAAATGCGCATCGGCAAGGCATAGGAAAATGCCGATTCAGATCCAGTTTAAAAAAAAAAACTCCGGTCCGTGTTTTCCAACGCACCTATTTAAATAATACATTCCACTTTTCTGCTGCTCCTAATTTCCGTTCCGCATTTTCCAGCACACCTTCAACACATGTCTGTAGATTCTCACGCAGTTGCTTTTAGCTGCTGGCATTACACGACAGGCTCTTCTCACTCTTTCCTGTGTCTCCCTCTCACAGACAGCAAGCGCACCTTCTTTCTTACACACGTCACATACTGTCACGTCATACGTCACATACGTATACGCCCTCTTCGAGCAGAAAGGTAGCAGCATGGCTAACGTTAGCTGTGATGCTAGCGCAGCCGTGCGAGCAACGCTCCCTCTAAGGTGCGCGCCTGTGCAATTGCGCACTGTTTAAGCGTCCTCTGCGCATAGCAATTATATGCCACGCACAAAATCTAATAAAAAAATAAGCGCATAACAATTTTCGACACACCGACACGACAGAGAAAACAGTTTTCGTCACCATTGTTCAAATATTGTGACGTCTGTCGAGACGCTTATCTCCATTCGGTGCCACACGTCCACACCATCAAAATGCCGAGGCAAAAATTTCCACATCAACACCGTATGAAAAAATTACTGATTTTTTTAGTTGTGATTTCCTTCTCTGCATGAAAGTTTAAAAGTAGCATATATTAATGCAGTATGAAGAAGAATGTTTTAATGTAGACATGCAAGCCTTGAAAGAACATTTTGAAAATCAAAACTACATTTCCTGCAAATGGGTGCATTTCTACCCTATATTTTAACTTTAGATTTATTCTCATATCAAACTTTTTTGGCTGTCTTTTTGACACTTACATCCGGCGCCCCCCTCCACACCCTGGATTATAAATAATGTAAATAATTAAACGTGATTATCTTGTGTGATGACTGTATTATGATGATAGTATATATCTGATAGTATATATCTGTATCATGAATCAATTTAAGTGGACCCCGACTTAAACAAGTTGAAAAACTTATTGGGGTGTTACCATTTAGTGGTCAATTGTACGGAATATGTACTTCACTGTGCAACCTACTAATAAAAGTCTCAATCAATCAATCAAAACACATGGAATCATCATACTGCTGTGATTATATGCATCAAGTGTTCATTCAAGGCTAAGGCAAAATATTGAGATATATATCGTGTATCGCAATATGGCCTTAAAATATCGCAATATTAAAAAAAGGCCATATCGCTCAGCCCTAGTTCAATGATGCCATTTCTGTTTGTCATGTATAATTTTGTCTATTTTGTGTTTATCCTTGAATAAACAGGTCAGTTTCTTGTTACCAACCATTGTGTATTATTCAAACTCCCCTAATTCAGCTGGCTAGTTGTTATCAAGAGTACTAAAACCCTTTTCAACATGATTCTGACAACTAAGTAGGCTAAATAACTTTAAACTTTAATACATGCTCGGATAGGCCAGTATCGGTCAGTATCGGTATCGGATCGGAAGTGCAAAAACAATATCGGTATCGGATCGGAAGTGCAAAAACCTGGATCAGGACATCCCTAAACTAAAGTGGAATAAAAAAGGCTTACAGCTGAAATGTCATGTAGAAAAAGTTGCGATGTTGACTAATAAAACATCCTTTTTGTATTGTTTCAGTTTCACAAATTCCTCAGTAATTTCACCAAAATGTCACCGTGGATATATTGGGTCTTTTTAGCTGATTAGAGAGCTAGCTTGCGCAGCTAGTGGGTCCATGACGATGACTTCTGTTTTTTTTTTTTCCTCCGTGTTACAGACACTGTTTGGAAACAATTAGGTATGTAAATAAACATTTATAAAATATGTCTGTGTAAATAACTCATTTCACAACGTATATATCTGCAGCTAATACATACCTGCCAACTACTCCGGTTTTCCCGTAATTAGTACGGTTTTCATCAACCTATTCCGGGTTACGGTTGCAGTGATAAAAAATACGGTTTTTCATTAATTAAAAAAACATTTTTAAAAAAAAGTTTTATTCACGAAATCGCGTAACAACAATGACAATCGACACTGCTTCCCGTAACTTCCTATCGAGCCATTCCGAAAGCCATGCGCGAGGCTATTTATAGCACCGCTGCCAAGCACGAGGCACCAGTTGCCATTGTTTCCAAACGAGCGAACGATCATGGAATCAGCCGGAGAAAAATCGCAAACGAGTCTTAAACCGAAAAGAAAACTGCAGTCATTCCGTGAAGAATATTCAAAAGCCTATCCGGGAATAATTATCCGTTCCAAAAAGGGTGAAAACTACGCAAATTGCACCTTGTGCAGACAAGATTTTTCGATCGGACACGGAGGAATTAGCGAGGGAATGCAATACGGCTTCCACAGGCGAAAACATTTACAAAATACTCGCGGAAGAAATAGACTCAAACGAAATTCCTTGGCAGAATTTGGTTTGCTTTGCTGCCGATAATGCTGCAGTGATGATGGGATCTAAAAAGGGTGTTGCAGCTTTCATTACGGAAATGTCTCCTTCGGTTTACATCGCCGGTAAGTACAGTTCGTAGCATAAAAAAACTCACAAAACATAACATTTTAAGTAAATCTTTTATTACATAAACAATAAATCAAATCAAAAATAATTTCTGTGTACAGTATATCTTTTTATTTGTGATAACGATAACATGTTCAAAACAAGTAACATATAACTATCATACTATTCTATTACTCTTTATTAATTTGAAAAATGTCGTCATGAAGTTTTATATTTATATTTATTTATATTTCTTTCATAAACCAAAATTTCGACCTGAAGTTTCTTGTTACAATAATGTCTGCAATATCAATAATGACATGTCTTATTTATATTGTGTAATTTCAACCAAATACTCTCAAAAATCTTATTCTTTCAAGTTGTTGAAAGTTTCAACATATATGATAGACTGATAGAAAAGTGATGGTTTTAGCAACATTTTAACCTGTCTGAATGCTAATAATCATTTTGCGTCGGCCCCTGAACCCCCCACCAGGACTTTGTCCTGGACCTACCGGGGCCTGCGGCCCCTGGACACTGGCTACTAGGTTTTTCTGATTTCAAAAGTTGGCAGATATGCTAATATATGGAAACTTTTTTTTTTTTTCTGAAACTTGGTGGGTGCGGCTTATATACAGGTGTGCTCTATAGTCCGGAAACATGGTAGTTTACTCAATGACAGATTGACAGTATGTTAAAAGTGAAATATAGATCATTATTCATGCGTTCGTTACGTCTCGTCTCGATTACTGTAACGTATTATTTTCGGCTCTCCCTATGTCTAATATTAAAAGATTACAGTTGGTACAAAATGCGGCTGCTAGACTTTTGACAAGAACAAGAAAGTTTGATTATATTACACCTATACTGTACAGTATATATATATATATATATATATATATATATATATATATATATATATATATATATGTATGTGTGGGGGAAAAAAATCACAAGACTATTTCATCTCTACAGGCCTGTTTCATGAGGGGGGTACCCTCAATCGTCAGGAGATTTTAATGGGAGCATTCGCATACCATGGTTTATATAGGGCACAGAGTGGGTGGGTACAGGCTGGCCTAGGGGCGTGGTGATTGGTTCATGTGTGTGTATATATATATATATATATATATATATATTATACCTATACTGGCTCACCTGCACTGGCTTCCTGTGCATTTAAGATGTGACTTTAAGGTTTTACTACTTACGTATAAAATACTACACGGTCTAGCTCCAACCTATCTTGCCGATTGTATTGTACCATATGTCCCGGCAAGAAATCTGCGTTCAAAGAACTCGGGCTTATTAGTGATTCCCAGAGCCCAAAAAAAGTCTGCGGGCTATAGAGCGTTTTCTATTGGGGCTCCAGTACTATGGAATGCCCTCCTGGTAACAGTTAGAGATGCTACCTCAGTAGAAGCATTTAAGTCCCATCTTAAAACTCATTTGTATACTCTAGCCTTTAAATAGACCCCCTTTTTAGACCAGTTGATCTGCCGTTTCTTTTCTTTTCTCCTTTGCCCCCCTCTCCCTTGTGGAGGAGGCGGCACAGGTCCGGTGGCCATGGATGAAGTGCCGGCTGTCCAGAGTTGGGACCCGGGGTGGACCGCACGTCTGTGCATCGGTTGGGGACATCTCTGCGCTGCTGACCTGTCTCCGCTCGGGATGGTCTCCGGCTGCCCCCACTATGGACGGGACTCTCATTATTATGTTAGATCCACTATGGACTGGACTTTCACAATATTATATACTAGACCCACTCGACGTCCATTGCATCCGGTCTCCCCTAGAGGAGGAGGGGGGTCACCCACATCTGCGGTCCTCTCCAAGGTTTCTCATAGTCATTCACATCGACGTCCCACTGGGTTGTGAGTTTTTCCTTGCCCTTATGTGGGCTCTGAACCGAGGATGTCGTTGTGGCTTGTGCAGCCCTTTGAGACACTTGTGATTTAGGGCTATATAAATAAACATTGATTGATTGATTGATTGAAATATGTCTGACTGACATGAGAATGTTTGTTTAGGATGCAGAAACTGTGCTGCCAAATGCAGAAGATGAAGTTGGTCTGCTGAAAAAAGCCATCAATCACGGCGATGTCGCCATGATTGGACATCTGCTAGACAATGGCAGGCACATTTTTTAATATTTATAAAAACAGAGCAAGAAGCATGTGTTCTTCCAGTGTACGAGAACATGTTGTCATGGTGTACTGTGCTCGTGAACAGGCATGGATGTGGAGACCAAGCTGGGCCATGACTTCTCTCCTCTCATGTGTGCTGTCAGTGTGGCCGACGACAACGTCACCAGAGTTCTTCTGGACAGAGGAGCCGACGCCAACTTCAGCAGCAGAGGTCAGATACAGCTGCTGTTCAACCGATGCAAAGCCGTCTTTAATTATCCCCACAGCATATACACACACTTCCTAATCAACTACGAATTGGATTTCTAGTAGATATCCACCTCCATGTTTTTTCAGGACCGATACAATACCGATTATTAGTAGTCGAGGAGGCCAATATTCACTTGTAGTAAAAGTTATTTAAACATTAATAGTATATGCTAGTAAACATCTGGACAAGAGTTGAAGTTGTTTAACATTTTTTAGGAAACGTGGGACCTAATGTCGTTTAACTTATCATCAAAAACCGTTATTACATGTGTAAGAGGAGCATCAACATTTTATTTCAAAATGGGGATAGGTTGATTGGCAACACTAAATTGGCCCTAGTGTGTGAATGTGAGTGTGAATGTTGTCTGTCTATCTGTGTTGGCCCTGCGATGAGGGGGCGACTTGTCCAGGATGTACCCCGCCTTCCGCCCGATTGTAGCTGAGATAGGCTCCAGCACCCCCCGCGACCCCAAAGGGAATAAGCGGTAGAAAATGGATGGATGGAATATGGAAAATCTTCTGGGAAAATTGGTCAAAATATGACATTTCTCTACATCACAATAACTCATTTACTTGGACTTGGACAAACTTTATTGATCCACAAGGGAAATTGTTCCACACAGTAGCTCAGTTACAAAGGAGGGAAAGGATAATGCAGGTATAAAGTAGACAAAAAATGTACCATAGTAGCAATATAAAATATAACCTATACACTATGTTGCCAAAAGTGTTTGGCCACCCATCCAAATGATCAGAATCAGGTGTCCTAATCACTTGGCCGGCCACACGTGTATAAAATCAAGTACTTAGGCATGGAGACTGTTTCTACAAACATTTATGAAAGAATGGGTCGCTCTCAGGAGCTCAGTGATTCCCAGCGTGGAACTGTCATAGGATGTCACCTGTGCAACAAATCCAGTCGTGAAATTTCCTCGCTCCTAAATATTCCAAAGTCAACTGTCGGCTTTATTATAAGAAAATGGAAAAGTTTGGGAACAACAGCAACTCAGCCACCAAGTGGTAGGCCACGTAAACTGACAGAGAGGGGTCAGCGGATGCTGAAGCGCATAGTGCAAAGAGATCGCCGACTTTCACGCACAGTCAGTTGCAACAGAGCTCCAAACTTCATGTGACCTTCCAATTAGCCCACGTGCAGTACGCAGAGAGCTTATTATGTATATATTCGTATATATGTTAGATTTGTTATCGCTATATTAGTCTATTTATACCTGCATTGTCCTTTCCATCCTTACACTTTCCATCATTGTAACTGAGCTACTGTGTTGAACAATTTCCCTTGTGGATCATTAAAGTTTGTCTAAGTCTTCATGGAATGGGTTTCCATGGTCGAGCAGCTGCATCTAAGCCATACATCACCAAGTCCAATGCAAAACGTTGGATGCAGTGGTGTAAAGCACGTCACCACTGGACTCTAGAGCAGTGGAGACGCCTTCTCTGGAGTGATGAATCATGCTTTTCCATCTGGCAATCTGATGGACCAGTCTGGGTTTGGAGGTTGCCTGGAGAACGATACATTTTGGACTGCATTGTGCCAAGTGTGAAATTTGGTGGAGGAGTAAATATGGTGTGGGGTTGTTTTTCCAGTGAAAGGAACTTTGAATGCCCCAGGATAGGAATGGGATGGCACTTTAAGTTCATATGTGAGTCAAGGCAGGTGGCCAAATACTTTTGGCAATATAGTGTATGTAATATTTACATATTATATATACAATATATAATATATACTGATATATTATTATATAATATTGTTATATAATATATACAATATATAATATATACTGATATATTATTATATTTGTATATAATATATACAATATATAACAAATCCCAATTACCATGTACAGTATTACAGTATATGTAACAGCTGAAGCAAAAAAAAAAAAGGGCAGCATAAAATATAGAGTAGATCCAGCAGAAAACATGCATTATAAACAAAGAGAGGTAGCTATCATAGAAGCGGTCAGGTAATAGACAGATATCATCTATTGCTGTATGGCGAGTGATTATACAGCTGGATGGAGTGCGGAATGAAGGAGTTCTTGAATTGAACACTGTGGGAACAAAGCTGAAGGAGCCTGTTGGAGTATGAGCTCCGCTGTCCCTCAGTTGTCTGATGGAGTGGGTGGGCAGGATTGTCCATGATGGCGAGCAGTTTGTCCAGTGTCCTCCTGTCCCTCACTGACACAAACGCCTCCAACTGCGTGCCAATAGGTATAAATACTCAGTTTTATACAATTTTATAACACTTTATGGATTTATGGATACACTGTAAGGTTTCATCGCAAAATATCGTCAACATTTCAATAGCAACAATTCTGGGCTCCTTCATGTGGATTATAGTTGAGACATTTTTCAGGATGGCTGACATCATTTATGAAAACATAGAAGTTAAAACACAACATTTTGAAATAGCAGGGACTTTAGTGACAGACTTTAGTTTCACTGCAATCACCAGCAATCCTGCCCTGAATGTGGACTTGCAGGCACTCACAGAAAGTCTTTGTGACTAAACTTCTGTATTGGTCCCGACCGGGAGAATAAACACACCTACTAATTTAACTTAAAAAAAGAAATTATGTTTATACCTAAATATTTTTTTCAATCAGACTTTTTGTTTGTGTCTGCAAAGATTCAACTCCTCTGATATAACAAGTACTTAAAAACTCTGCAGACACTTTTTGTTTCATTTTTAAGTTTGTGGATAAAAAAATATTTTGTTTCCGAAATAATCATTAAACTTGATTTATGTGTAGGTGCACATTATTTTACGGTACTTCAACTTCAAATTGTACTTAAATGTGTTTTCATAAAATACTGAATTTGAGTAAAAAAAACAAAACTTCACAAGCTCGGTCGCTGCTTGCCGAAGCACTGGTGAGAAGCACTTATGTATGCAAGTAATCAAAGAATACAAATAATCATTTACCATTTGAAAGTGATGTTCAGTAAGTTTTCACTTGAAATAAAAGTCTTACAGTATTCAGTACACCACTGGTACTTTGTTTACTGCAGAATGTTTGTGATGATGAGCAAAATAACGAAATAACTTTAAGATCAAAAGTGTGTAAACTCAAGGATGGCCTAGAAATAATATGCGTCAAAGTATCTTATCATTTCATACTAAATGTATTTGACATTTTGACAGAAAGAAAATATGTACTTCATGAAATTGCATCGCTTTTAAACTTTAATTCTATTCCATATTGCACCAAATATTTATATATCATACAATTTTTTTTGTGAAAATAAAAATAAATTCTTAAATATCTGTTTGAGTTATGACTTCATAGCAAGTCATTCATTATACACGGCAAAAATGACAACAGATTTTACGGTGTTTTTACAGCATGTTACAGTAATTTGAAAAAACCACCACTGTTTTTTTGCGGTAAAATTCTGTCGATTGAGCTGGCAGGTTTTTTTTACGGTAAAATCTAAGGTGGTTGTTTTCACCCTTGAATATTGTGAATGGAAAAACGGTACCACATTTTTTTACAGTAAAAAACTGGCAGCTCACTTGTCAGAATAAAAAAAAAAAAAGTGGTACTCTTTCCCATTTACAGTAAAATGTTGTAAAAACCACTGCCAATTGTACAGTAAAATTGGCGACTAACCTGCCAGCGGTCCTGTTGCCCCCCCCCCCCCCCCCCCCCCCCCCCCCCCCCCCCCACTATATTTTACAGTAATTTTATGGTGACAGAGTTGCCATCTAATTTTACTGTAAAATCCACAGTACATATTTTTTTAACGTGTAGGTAATATATATATATATATCAATCAGATGCAAAGACAAATGTAAATATTATTCACTGTTAAAAGTGGCCCTCTGACGGCAGCTATAACTGCGATATAACCCGGTGCGCCTATTTTACAGAATAATTCTGGTTGTGCTTGCCGACTTGGAAGCTATTTTATCTGGTACAGTGTGTAATGATAAATGTGACCCGACTTGGAAGCTATTTTATCTGGTACAGTGTGTAATGATAAATGTGACCAGTAGATGGCAGTCACACATAAGAGATACGTGTCGACTGCAAGATAATGCTAGTAAACAACAACAAAACTTTAAATGTTTCACTGAGAATATAGAACATTGCACACGGAGCTCAAAAATATGTCAAAATGTATTAGTACGACTTTGGTAAGCTATGAAGCTGCACTGCTTGATGGATTGTTGGAGCATCACGAGTATTGTAGTCAAGACATATGAGTATTATTATGGTGTGTATATAAGGACCCCAAAATGGCACCTATTAGTAGACATATTATCTGGCGTTTTGTTTCGCAATATTATGTAAACCCAACTTTTCTTATCTTCTGGTACCTGTTGTGTATTTGGGATCTATAAGTCCTGAAAATTTGCGCGTGTCCACCATTGTAGTCTTCTTCTCTATCTTCTTGTTATGGGACATTCATCCTCCGCTGTTGTCATTACTAATATAAAGTAGTGTAAAGTTCTAATTTATATCTGCGGTAGAAAATGGATGGATGGAAGTAGACTCGCTATGGAAGCGCTAAAAATTACTGTTGCAGTGGGTTTACATAATTCACCCACAGAACTTTAGTTTCGGTCGGCCGGTTTTTCACGGGACACATTTCCGGCGTTGTTGTTGCACTCGTGAGCCACGGATGAGGATATGCTGCTTCGTTGTTGATTGAAGTAAAGTCTGAATGTCATTAAAACAATTAGCTCCATCTTTTGACACTTCTTCGACTCCCATCCTTGCACGCTGCATCGCTACAAAAAGAAGAAGACGCCGTCGAAGGTGAGCCACGTAAATAAGACCGCCCACAAAATGGCGCATCCTGAAGCGACGGTCAGAAAGCGACTTGAAGATGGTCTGTAAAACATCATCTATGCAACATTTTGACTAAGGAACCATTACATGTTATGTAGACCACAAGGAAGTCTTCTAAATGTAGAAAACAAATCATAATATGACCCCTTTAATGCGTCTTATAATCCGGTGCGCCTCTTGAATAGACCCGTTCATCGGCAGTCCTCCTTATAATCCTGTGTGCCCTATGGTCCGAAAAATACGGTTCTATTAAACGTGGAAAGTGGCAGAAGTGATTGTAATGTGAGTGAAATGCTGTGATCATGACGATGAGGTACGTTTGTCTGGGCAAAACATGCACTTTACAAACATCAGGTAACATGTTCTTTGGTGTGCAAATGTAGTGACTTCTTGTAGTCCAAAAGGCGTGTGGGAAAATGTATCGTACTACTGCTCATGCTAGCCAGTTGGCTGTTGTGGACGTGACCACGGATGCCAGGGTATTCATTGTGGCATCCTGAACACCTTCAACTGCTATGTTCACGCTAACTTGGCAACTTCCAACACTACAGTTTGAAATAATAACTTATGATTGAAATAAGCATTTATTTCTACATTGTTACTGTGTTTGTTCTATTTTAATTTGCTTCATTGACTCAGTAGGTGAACAAGATGTTCAAGGTTTCTTAGCTTCAACTGGCAGGTTGAAAACAATATCAAAAATCCTGATATTGATTGAGATCGGATGAAATGAAAAAATCAATTGTCCTAATTTTTTTTGCTGTATTGCCCAGTTTTATCCTAAAACCACACGCATGTTTTTATGAAATGGTATTTCTGTTTAAAAAGTCATTTACTTGTTTAAAAAACTGTTTATCTAAAATTGTAAGTTGGATACAGGTCAGTGGTTATTAAAACCGCTCTTCTTCAGAACGGGTTTGAAAAGCAAGAGGGAAGACGTCTGTCTGAAGAGAGCAATCCTAACGCTTAAAGATCCTAGGTGACAAATATCTAATGATACATCTCATTGATACAAATGTATGTTGAGTGATCACATGGCCAAAAACTTGAGTCTGCTCTGCATGCATCTGCCACCTTTTTTCAATTGTTTGATGCCTTTAACCTAATGGTGATGACGCCACGGAGGAAATGTAGCAAAACACCACGCCTCTGATCCTTGTTTTAGTTGCGGCATAGGGCTGCGTCATCTTGCAGGGAAACTGCATGTGTTGGGTTAAGGTCTGCCTGCTCGAAGTAAGTCTCCCATGTTACATGCCTAAAGAAGCCACACACATGCTCCTGTTAAATGCCCTTTCTTTTTTTTTACAAATACACTTTTCCTTTTGAAATTTTTTAGTATTCCTTTTTTTACTCCATACTTCACCCACTGAGGGCTGCAACTGAAAAACAATGATACGTTTTGTACATTGAACATACTATAACAAATTCAATATGTACTAGCGGTGCACAAAAAAATCAATTCACATCCGGATTGTGATTCCTATTTATGCCGATTCTATATGTATTCACAGATTTAAAAAAATCGATTTGATAAACATTTAAAACAATTATTTTTTTAATAAGAATACATTTTTATAAATACATTTGTTGGGTATCTTCACACAACTACAAGGAGTTTCATTATGATTATGCAAATCCAGTGGAACCTTGATTCATGGTTCTAAATCGAAAAGTTCATATATTGATCCAAACTTCTCCATAAGAAACAATGTAAATATGAATAATGGGTTGCAGCTTCGACAAAGGTTCATATTTTTCACACCTTGAACACAATACAACGTGCTATGTCAAACAAACATAACAAGGCTGATGGATCAACTTTCTCTTCATTAACAAGCCAAAACGACAACAACCAGCTGCTGTTCTCTGCATGCACTGCTTTGCCAACACGCGCACACACACAGAAGTTACTATGGTGCCCTCACAAACAATCAGAAATCTACAAAATCCTTAACTTTGAATACCATTTTGCTAGAATAATAAACGTTTACAAAAAGTTAAATCCCCTTACTGTCAGATTCGGCCAAGGAGAGGGCATGGGGATGGGGGCGTGTGTGTGCATTGAAAGAGGCGCCGCTCTACGAGAGAGAGTAGCTGTTGTCATCCGCTGTGAAATAAGTCTGCTCTGGCATATTTTTCTGGAAACGTCCAGTCTCATTATAATTAAAACTTGCTGTGCTACTTTGTCAATTCTTCCATACTTGCGAGCACCATAAATGTAAAGTACTCCTCGCAAATTTTTTATTTTTAACTCTACAGCGATTCCCTCCTTTCCACACTGGTCTGTTGTTTTTTTTAGGACTCGTATTGAGTCAAAACTTGTCAAAAGGGGAAACAACACACAAAATGCACCTGTGCTGACATGCTGAGAAGTGCCTGTGCATCAAATGATGTGGAGCTGCACCCTGCTTTTTGCCTGCATGTGTGACACAAAATGAATGACTGGATGAATTGTTCGTACACAGAGACATGGCTCGATCGTAAAGTTGGTAAATCGAAACGTTTGCAAATAGAGGGGTTCGCAAATCCAGGAAGAACTAGGAAGAATCCTTTTGAATTGAATTTGAATTGAGATCGTGTCGAATCGATTCTGAATCGAATCCTCTTCCCAGCAGTATATAATAAACATTCTCTTTTGTGTTCGTAGGTGGAAAAGCAAATAGTCTGTTGGTGTTCTATCACCTCATTACCAAATAATTACATTCATTTTCAGAACATGTTGAGGGCCAATAAACATTGGCTGTGGGCCAAAAGTGGCCCTCGGGCACACACACAAGCATGCATCATGTATCATTTGGTGTTCAAAATACAGTGTTACAAGCTGTCAAGTTACTTAGCAATGACTATGTTGAGGATGCTACCATACCTGGCACCAACAACAGCTGGCTAGCATTAGTGTAACCTTCTTGTTTGTTTCTGATCTTCCTTGACTGCAATGTCCAGTCACCTTTGTGCCTCTCCCCCTTTGTGTCTCTCGCAAAAAACCCTCAGAATCTTTTCAACCAAGAGCTGCTGACTGAAAAATTAAAGGATGGAAGGAATGGTTATTTTGATATTTTGTTATTTTGCAAACCGGCTAAAACCATTTTATTTATTTTAAAGACATCATGTGTCTTCGTTGTATCATAGATGATACATCTTATCACAATATTATTTGTATCAACATATAAACTTTGTAAAACACATTTTTGCTAGGGTTTTTTCTATTGAATTGCATTTTTAAGAATATCCCCCACATTGGAGGCCCCTGGACTGAGTACTGTAATTAAATATTAGTCCTCTATCAAACATGTGTCCGAAAAGTAGAGTTGGACTTAGTCCGGGAATGTTTTTGCATGGTATGGACATGCTCGAGGCAAGTGAAGGAAACAATTAAACGTCACCCTGACGCGAGTGAAGGAACGAGCGAATGAACACTTGAGCGAATACTAACGGCCACCATGCCGCTGCCATTACCGCGCACCAAACCCCAGGAGAAGGATTTATTTACTCTAGCCCTGTGCAGACGCAAGCTGGGCCCTTGTGGTTTACACCCACGCAAAGTGTATGTAAACATCCACCGAGACACAGTAACCCACATACAGATGGAGCGGCCCAAACGCGGATACACACTGATGCGGAACCAAGCGGGAATCGAAACGCAGCGCCACGAGCAGTTTTACCAAGTCCTCTAAAGTCATCAAGTCCTGCAAAAACACTTCATGATAACTTTTAAACTTTGTCTGCACTTCATCTTGAACTAAAGACATGTATCCAGCTAAGCAGGTCATACACTCTTACTTTATTTAGGCAATTCCATCCAAAATACTTAAGAATATTTTATGCCTTCCTAAAATGTCACAATTGAAGCATTTGAATATGAGTAGTCGTCTTTTGTCTTCATGGAAATTATTTCATAAGGCTCATCTAAATGCTGCGATGTTGATGTCCACAGACTGTTGGACAGTGCTCATGGCCAGCTGCACTGCCCAAGCCAAGGAGGAGAAAATTGCCCGATGTGTGGCACTCCTACTCTCCAGAAACGCTGATCCAAACAAGGTGGACACGTGAGTCACGTTCGATGCTTCTTTTTATACCGTGAACACAATTATGTAGCATTTCTGAACATTCACTTGAGTGAGTGAAATGTGTGTTCTTGTTGTCCCATTTCGGCCATGTCAACACAAACACAGATACTTAATAAACGCATACTTATCTCTGCGTTTAGGCCTCTTATCCACACGCAGACGCATACTTTTTTCTTTAAGAAACGCAGAATTTTACAAACGCTGGCCGAAGAGTAGAGTTGCAAAACTCTCCGCTTATTGTATGCGTGTACACGGTACAAACGGAGACTTGTGATGACGTCACATTTCCAAGCTCAACAACACTGCCTTGTCGCCTTTAAACACACTACAAGAAGACTAAATGTATGTTTGAACTAGGGCTGGGTGATATATCGATATACTCGATATATCGCGGGTTTGTCTCTGTGCGATATAGAAAATGACTATATCGTGATATTCAAGTATACGTTCTCACGCAGTTGCTTTTAGCTGCGGGCATTACACTACAGGCTTTTATCACTATTTCTTGTCTCTCCTTCTCACAGGAGTGATAAAACAAGCGCACCTTCTTACATACGTCACATACGTATACGCCCTCGCGGAGCAGAGAGGTAGCATCATGTGTAACGTTAGCTGTGGTGCGAGTGGTAATACGAGAGAAAGAAGGTGCAAATCTGGTAACAAATGAAGGAAGAATTAATTTCCAAGAAAAACAGCACAGGGTCCATCGTCTGGCGGTGGTTTGGCTTCAAGTGGGAATATGTCGAACAGACAACCGTAATTTGTCAAGTGTGGAGCAAAAGCGTTGCTACAAAAAGTAGCATTACTGCTAATGTGTAACATCATTTGAAAAGTCACCCGCTAGAGAATGAAGAGTGCTTAAACTCCGGATGTCAACATCTCCGTTCGGTGCCACACCAACAAAATGCCTAGGCAACCATTTCCACATCAACACCATATGAAAAAAATAGTCAATAACAGAAGAAGATAACGTCCGCAGGAACTTACCAAATAGCGAAGGACATAACACTATTTGATTTCCTATTATGCAGCTCATTTTTATTTTTCAGTTATTGAAATATCTTGTGTGACATCATGCACAAAATTGGACTTTATTTGTTTTAAGCTATTGTAGTGGCGTTCTGTACAAAAAGTGCACTTTAATTTAGTGTTGTTTTGATATGTCATCTTAGTGACATCATGCACAAAAGTGCACTCTTAGCTTGTTTTAAAATGTCTCTGACAATCTTGTACTTTCTGTTTTGAAATGACATGAATGTTTGTGCCACTGCTTAATAACTGTTTAATAAATACACTTTTGGTCAATTGACTTAGTTGGGATTTCCCTCTCTGCATGAAGGTTTAAAATTAGCATACATTAATGCAGTATGAATAAGAATGTTTTAATGTAGACACATAGAATCATCATACTGCTGTGATTACCGTATATGCATCAAGTGTTCATTCAAGGCTAAGGCAAAATATCCAGATATATATCGTGTATCGTGACATGGCCTAAAAATATCAAGATATTAAAAAAAGGCCATATCGCCCAGCCCTAGTTTGAACGTAAACATGCTGCTTTTTTCACACAACATTAATAAAAAAGTCTCATCAAAATGGGCCTTGCGACACTCCCGCCGGCGCAAATGACAGTCAGCTGTTTTGGATACGATCGCTGTAGAACCTCCACCTGATGGGACAACTTTGACAAGCAAGACTTTTTGCTTGGTCATAACAAATGGTGTGATTGATTTTGATTCATTTATAACTCCATTTTTAAATTAATAACATGCGTTAACACGTTAACGCTGACAGCCCTACTAGAAATATAACCATAACAAATAGAATTGCAATTTTGGAGGGAAAATTGGCGATTAGTTTTTTTCTTAAAATAGTGCAGCCCTACAGGTGACTGCTGACATATGGCAACAGTATGTAGTGAGTGTGTTTGTGTGTGGGTCATGTCCTGTTATGGCAAGCACACCACTGCATGGCACCGCTCAGACAAACAAACACAATTCAAAGGATGTGTGAATTTACTGGAAAAGCTTTATTCAGTGCAGACCTGCAGGAGTCCAGCAGGCATACTATGGTCATTTGTGTTCTCGTCTTCATCATCCAGCCTGTCTTTCAACATTTTCAACTTGCTCGTGCATGCTTGACTGTAGCATCAGTGCAAAGAAGGATGTACGTGGATTTAATTAGAAGGGATAAAACGTCCTCCTACGTCTGAGCGTCAAAACCAAAGATTAACACCAGCTGCATTTTCCCCTGCCTTGGTGTAAACAAAGTCAAATCCTGCAACAAACACGATGTGGGGTCCACTATTCACTTGTTGCAATTGTTCACATACAACATGGGCTCCATTGCAGGAAGGCAGGAAGTGGCTTTGACCTGCCGTGTGGGGTCCATCAAAGATGTTTGTCACCCTCTCTTTTGTTTTGTGCTTTCATTTAAAAATGTTACGACGGGTAGACGTTACATCGACAGTTTAACTAACCGCTTATTTCCTATTAATACTTTACAAAACTAATGGCGAAACACAGCATCATTTGATTTGTGTCGTCACAGGACACAAAACACATACAGTCGTGGTCAAAAGTTGACATACACTTGTAAAGAACATAATGTCATGGCTGTCTTGAGTTTCCAATCATTTCTACAACTTATTTTTTTGTGATAGAGTGATTGGAGCACATACTTGTTGGTCACCAAAAACATTCATGAAGTTTGGTTCTTTTATGAATTTATTACGGGTCTACTGAAAATGTGATCAAATCTGCTGGGTCAAAAGTATACATACAGCAATGTTAATATTTGGTTACATGTCCTTTGGCAAGTTTCACTGCAATAAGGCGCTTTTGGTAGCCATCCACAAGCTTCTGGCATTGTGGCCAACAGCTCATTTTTTGTTTCATCCGACCACAGAACTTTCCTCCAGAAGGTCTTGTCTTTGTCCATGTGATCTCAGATGAAACAAAAATTGAGCTGTTTGGCCACAATATCCAGCAATGTTTGGACGAGAAAAGGTGAGGCCTTTAATCCCAGGAACACCATGTCTACTGTCAAGCATGGGGGTGGTAGTATTATGCTCTGGGCCTGTTTTGCTGCCAATGGAACTGGTGCTTTACAGAGAGTATATGGAACAATGAAAAAGGTGGATTACCTCCAAATTCTTCAGGACAAGCTAAAATCATCAGCCCAGAGGTTGGGTTTTGGGAGTAGTTGGGTGTTCCAACAGGACAATGACCTCAAACACACGTCAAAAGTGGTAAAGGAATGGCTAAATCAGACTAGAATTAATGTTTTAGAATGACCTTCCCAAAGTCCTGACTTAAACGTGTGGACAATGCTGAAGAAACAAGTTCATGTCAGAAAACCAACACATTTAGCTGAACTGCACCAATTTTGTCAAGAGGAGTGGTCAAAAATTCAACCAGAAGCTTGTGGATGGCTACCAAAAGCGCCTTATTGCAGTGAAACTTGCCAAGGGACATGTAACCAAATATTAACATTGCTGTATGTATACTTTTGACCCAGCAGATTTGGTCACATTTACAGTAGACTCATAATAAATTCATAAAAGAACCAAACTTCATGAGTGTTTTTTGTGACCAACAAGTATGTGCTCCAATCACTCCATCACAAAAAAATAAGAGTTGTAGAAATTATTGGAAACTCAAGACAGCCATGACATTATGTTCTTTACAAGTGTATGTAAACTTTTGACCACGACTGTACATACTGTAGTTGGGTCTTGTTCAAGAACGACCTGGTCTACCAGGCTCTGCCTCTGACAGTTGAACAGATAAGAGCGATATATTTCTCCCAGTGACAAGTCACTGTATGAGAAAGACCTTGTTTGCCGATGTATCTGACAGTGGACATGAATGATGCTATCAATCCTCCTCTCATTGGTCGAAGAGGAAGTGAACAGTTGTTAAGTGCAGAGGAATGTACGCACAGTGTGTTTGTATTTGCGTGAATTGGCATAAAACATTAACTTTTGTCCCCCTGGAGGTGTTTGACCAACACAGAGTCTTTCCCAGACTACTCCCTAAATCATGATGATCTGGGACTAACGTCAACCGCCCCATCACAGTACATCACTTCATGTTCACCTTTATGTTCATCCTGGCTTGTGCTGTTTTCAATGATGCATTGCTAATCAGTGATACATGTGCAGTATTTACGATATATTCTTAAGTACAAGAGCAAACAGATGACTTAAATCAACAGTCTTACACAGCAACACCTGTGCTGTTATAATTGCAATATCGCTAATATATTTTCCATCAAGTTTTCCAAAATACCCAAATCCCCTCATTGTTCATATTAACTGTGATCTTTTAAAGGAGAACTGCACTTTTTTTAAATGCTGCCTATCATCCACAGCCATCTAAGACAAGAACACTTGTTTTTCTCTCTTTTTTTTATACAATTTCAATCATAAGATACGACAAGTAAGAGGTGGTTAACAAGGCAGCTAATGGTAGTACTCTATAGCAGTGGTTCTCAAATGGGGGTATGCGTACCCCTGGGGGTACTTGAAGGTATGCCAAGGGGTACGTGAGATTTTTTTTAAATATTCTAAAAATAGCAACAATTCAAAAATCCTTTATGAATATATTTATTGAATAATACTTCAACAAAATATGAATGTAAGTTCATAAACTCAGTGAAGCACAAGCTCAGGTTTCTCACTAAAATGTCTGTCAAAAAGAACAGTGAAAATATTCAGTGTTGACAGCTAGATTTTTTGTGGACATGTTCCATAAATAATAATGTTAAAGATTTTTTTTTTTGTGAAGAAATGTTTAGAATTAAGTTCATGAATCCAGATGGATCTCTATTACAATCCCCAAAGAGGGCACTTAAAGTTGATGATTACTTCTATGTGTAGAAATCTTTATTTATAATTGAATCACTTGTTTATTTTTCAACAAGTTTTTAGTTATTTTTATATCTTTTTTTCCAAATAGTTCAAGAAAGACCACTACATTTGAGCAATATTTTGCACTGTTATACAATTTAATAAATCAGAAACTGATGACGTAGTGCTGTATTTTACTTCTTTATCTCTTTTTTTCAACCAAAAATGCTTTGCTCTGATTAGGGGGTACTTGAATTAAAGAAAGGTTCACAGGGGGTACATCCCTGAAAAAAGGTTGAGAACCACTGCTCTATAGCACCCATTAAGCCCTCTTAAAAATCGTCCAAAAAACGCCAACAATATTCCATTTATATCTCATGACCTGAATATTAACAAGCATTAGCGATATAAGTGCTAACGCAGACAAACTACTTTTAGCGGCGCCATGATCACAGAGAGCTAACTAGCTTATGCTGCTCTATTGACATATTGAGCTGCTGCTTCGTCTCTGAGTTGGTGAAAGTTAATTCTAGATTATAAATCATGCCTCTTACCTGGATAGTAGATGGTTGTGGACATAAACCCACAAATTGGTCAACTTTGACATCCAACTTGGACCCGGAGATGGTGAGCAAAACACAAAAAGTAGCTTGTTTTCGACCACATTTTTGTTTTCATGATATTTTCAGTAGCAGGAACTTAAATATGCATGTAAACACTCCTATAGCTGGGTTGCATATGACGTCACATCCATTGTTCTTCTTCACGTCTTTAATTGACACGATGGTCAAGCAAGCAGCTTGAGCGTAGCATTAAAACAAGTGAGAGTGAGTGTGGAGTTTGAGCAGGAAATGTCGTATTGTTGTTCTGTTCTTGGCTGTTCCAGTCGTTCAAATACAGAGATAGGAAAAAGCTTCCATAGAGTCCAGAAGGAAGTGGTTAATTAAAGTAATAAAGTCAGGGAAAAACAAAATGGCTCTTAAAAATATCACTTTCATCCAGGGCTGGGCGATATATCGGTATACTCGATAAATCGCAGGTTTGTCTCTGTGCTATATACAAAATGACTATCGTGATTAGGGCTGCAACAACTAATCGATTAAATCGATTATGAAAATAGTTAGCGATTAATTTAGTCATCGATTTGTTGGATCTATGCTATGCGCATGCGCAGAGGCTACTTTTTTATTTTTATTTTTATTTTATTTTTTAAATTTTATTTTTATTTTTATAAACCTTTATTTATAAGCTGCAACATTTACAAACAGTTGAGAAACACTAATCAAAATAAGTATGGTGCCAGTATGCTGGTTTTATTTCAATAAAATACTGGAAAGGATAGAAATGTAGTTTGTCTCCTTTATCCGATTATTAATCGATGTAATAATCGACAGATTAATCGATGATCAAATTAGTTGTTAGTTGCAGCCCTAATCGTGATATTGGAGTATATATTCTCACGCAGTTGCTTTTAGCTGCGGGCATTACACTGCATGCGATTCCCACTCTTGTCTCTCCTTCTCACAGAGACGTAAACCAAGCGCACCTTCTTACATACGTCATGTGTGCAACGTCACATGCTCCCGCGGAGCAGAGACGTAGCGACATGGTAACGTGAGCTGTGATGCTAACGGTGAGGTGTGGGTGGTTATACGAAAGAGAGAAGGTGCGAATCTGGTAACAAATGGAAGAAGAATTAATTCCCAAGAAAAACGGCACGGGATCCATCGTCTGGCGGTGGTTTGGCTTCAAGCGGGAATATGTTGAACAATTAGGCGGCAAAAGCGTTGCTACAAAAAGTAGCAGCACTGCTAATGTAGCATCATTTGAAAAGTCACCCGCTAGAGAATGAAGAGTGCTTGAAACTCTGCATGTCAACATCTCCGGCCGGTGCCACACCAACAAAATGCCGAAGCAACTATTTCCAGATCAACACCGTATGAAAAAAAAAAGTCAACAGAAGGAGATAACGTCCACAGGAACCTATTATGCAGCTCATTTTTATTTGACAGTTATTGTGTGACATCATGCACAAAAGTGCACTTTATTTGTAACTATTGTAGTGGCGTTCTGTACAAAAAGTGCACTTTAATTTAGTGTTGTTTTGATATGTCATCTTGGTGACATCATTCACAAAAGTGCACTTATAGCTTGTTTTAAAATGTCTCTGACAATCTTGCACTTTCTGTTTTGAAATGACATGAATGTTTGTGCCACTGCTTAATAACTGTTTAATAAATACAGTTTTGGTAAATTGACTTAGTTGTGATTTCCCTCTCTGCATGAAAGTTTAAAATGAGCATATATTAATGCAGTATGAACAAGAATGTTTTAATGTAGACACATAGAATCATCATATTGCTGTGATTATATGCATCAAGTGTTCATTCAAGGCTAAGGCAAAATACCCAGATATATATCGTGTATCGTGACATGGCCTAAAAATATCGAGATATTAAAAAAAGGCCATATCGCCCAGCCCTACTTTTATCATCTTTTGGAATACCATCCACGCTCGTGTCTGCAGTCATCACTTTGTAAAATATGTTTTTTAAATCTCTTTATAGACGATCAATAGATCAACGTCCATTAGCTCCGTTGTTAGTGACTTTTGCTAGCGTTTATTTACGATTTAGAATGCATAAAAAAGAAAAACGTGTTCTTATCTGACATAAGGATTGTGAATGACAGACAACAATCCAAAAAAGTGCCGTTCCCCTTGAATGTCACATAATTCCTAACATGTCTCTCTTGAACTTGTGTGTTTCAGGTCCGACATGACGTGCCTGATGCTGGCAGCCAAAGAGGATTACTGCAAAGTCCTCAACCTGCTGGCGTCCTATGGAGCAGACCTCAACATGCAGGACCGCGATGGATACACTGTACGTGACGTTGGAAGTACAGCTGTAGCATTTGTCACTCATCTGGACACTACGGTGTTTCCTGTCAGGCTTTATCGTTCGCTGTGCGGAACTGCCGAGAGAAGGCGGTGTTGAAGCTCCTCCAGCTGGGAGCAGACAGCACCATCAGGATCAAGTCGGGAATGAACCCTGCTGAGCTGGCCTTGATTTTCAATCACACTCAGGTGAAGTACACCCTGATCACCTTCATCTACCAAATAGCTGGAATCTCTCTGAACGTGTGACATGACGTGTGCAGATTTCCAGCATCCTGGCCTCCTCAATTATCGCTGATCCTGTCCAGCCTTTCAGCACAATGGAGGAAACCCTTTCCAATTTCATCAAGACAAACACTCAACCGCCACCATCAGCTTCTGGGGAAAGGTAGAACATTGGAAAGCTGATACGATTATTATCGTAGTACATGACACTACCATGCTTTACTCTGTAAATAAGAAAATACTATATTTTACCTTTACAAAAACAGTATTATTTTATGCACATATTGTGCGTGCGTGCGTGCGTGCGTGCGTGCGTGCGTGCGTGCGTGCGTGCGTGCTCTGGCAATGCTTACTTATTGGGGACGTCGCTCTGTTTACAAAGTCACTTTAGGGGACCTTTGACGTTATGGGGACAAAAAAACAGGTCCCCTAAAGCAGTGGTCCCAACCACCGGGCCACGGCCCGGTACCGGTATCGGGCCGCACAAGGAAAAAAATAAAATAAAATAAAAAATTTTTATTTTTTATTTTTTTATTAAATCAACATAAAAACACAATATATACACTATATATCAATGTATATCAATACAGTCTGCAGGGATACAGTCTGTAAGCACACATGATTGTATTTCTTTATTAAAAAAATAAATACAAAAAATCAACCCCCGGTCCGTGGGACAAATTTTCAAGCGTTGACCGGTCCGCAGCTACAAAAAGGTTGGGGACCACTGCCCGAAAGGGAAACCTTTTTAAATAATAGTCAGATCCATTCTGAAGATGCCTAAGTGATTTTTAAGCTTCTTTTTTTCCCATAAAACATGTTTACTGGTTAGTTTGAGTGTGAGAGATTTGCACAGCAGCCTCCTTATAGGGCTGCAGCTGGTACTGCACTCGCTGTTCCTTCCTTGATTACTTACAATTTACACCTGGTGCACCAAACGAAGGAAGTTTGCGCGCTGTTTTGAACCAAAAGGTAAGCACATCTTTCTTATAAATGGAGGTTATTGACTATCATTTGTAGAAGAACAATGTGTTTATGACCAAGTTAAGCCAAAAAATTAGCAGCTAACCTTTTCCAGGGGGTGCATTTAATTAAGAACATGAGCCTTGCTAAAAAAAAAAAAGCTTTTGAATCACTGTGTTTTTTGTTTTTTTTGGCATTTGTACTGGTTTAATGCTAATTGGTTGTCTATAAGGACTTTTAAGAAGTTATATGTATAGTTTTGATGGACATTGGAGATTAAGGATATTTTAAGAACCTCACATTGATTTTGTTTCACACATTTTAGATGAAAGACAGTTGTACAGTAAACCACTTGGACATAAACACCTGATGTCACTGGAACAGAGGAATACTGCTCAAGTCAGGAAACAATTGACACCGTTGTTGTTTGCGCTCCCTTTAAAAAACATGGAAAAAGAGTTTACAACAAAAGACATTATTGTAAGCCTTATGCCAAGCTGGCAAGACATCTAGAAAGTGCACACAAAAACAGATTGGAAGTAGCCACAGCCCTTAGCTTTCCAATGAGTTCCATGGAGAGAAGGAAACAGCTAGAGAATATTCGTAATAAAGGAAACTATGCTCACAATACTGCTATTATGGAGTCAGGAAAGGGTGAACTGGTGCCATTCAAACGACCACCTAAAGGAAATTATTTTATGCACTGTGCACATTGCCAAGGACTGTTTACCAGAAAGGTACTGTGGAGACACATGCGAAGTTGTCGCCTCAAACCTCCATCAGTCACCCGAAAACCAGGAAAGAACCGTGTCCAGTCCATGTGCACATATACTGGGCCTGTGCCTTCAAGTGTATCCAAACAACTGTGGGGAGTAATAAGTGCCATGATTCCTGATCCAATCACAGAAATAATAAAAGATGACCATGTCATCACAGATGTTGGGCAGCACCTGTTGAACAAAAGTGGTATGTCAGCAAAAATTCAACAATGTGTCAGAGAGAAGATGCGGGAATTAGGAAGACTGATTCATAATGCCAGGAGAGTAACTACCTTGAAAAAATGGAGGATTTTGTGAATCCTAGATAGATAGATAGATAGATAGATAGATAGTACTTTAATGATTCCTTCAGGAGAGTTCCCTCAGGTAAATTAAAATTCCAGCAGCAGTGTGCAAAATTGAAATTGTGTACACTAAGAACTACTTGGAGATGGTCAAAGCTGTCAAATGTACTTGTGGCTATGATAGTGACACTAACAAATTCTGCATTCCATCACTGGCAACTAAACTTGGGAATTCCCTGGTAGTCAGCAAACTCTTGAAAGCACAAGGTTGGATAAACAACAATGAAGAGTTGGTAAGGAATGCCACTCAGTTCCAAGATGTCCATCGTGAGAAGTGGAACGAGTTGATCTCTGTAACGGCCCTGAGGAACATAGCCGAAGAAAAGTGGAATGCACCACAACTTATGCCCTTCACTGAGGATGTTCAAAAAATGCATCAGTTTCTCAGTCAAATGCATGGTGAGTGCAGCAGTGCGCTATCTGAAAACCTTCCACAAAGGCCTGGTCAGACCTGACAAAAGTATGTTTGACACAGATCATCCTTTTTAACAGACGAAGAGAAGGAGAGGCAGCAGCCATGCCCTTGTTGACTTTTTTGTCAAGAGACACAACTGATCCTCACGAAGATGTTGATTGGGCTCTCTCTGAAGTGGAAAAAAAACTGTGCAGACATTTTTCAAGGATTGTCATCAGGGGAAAACGAGGCAGACCTGTTCCTATTCTCCTGACTCCAAAAATGGTGTGTGCATTAGAACTTCTCGTTAAGTACAGGGAAACTTGTGGGGTTCTCAAAGACAACAGTTACCTGTTTGCAAGACCCACAGCGATGACACATTTTTGTGGTTCTGACTGCAAACGAGACTATGCAAAAGCATGTCATGCAAAGTGTCCTGTGTCACTTACATCCACGAAACTACGAAAACATGCTGCCACCCTTTCAACTGTGCTTAAACATAACAGACACAGAGATGGACCAGCTGGCCAACTTTCTTGGCCATGATATTAGAATCCATCGCGAGTTCTATAGACTCCCTGAAAAGACACTGCAGCTGGCAAAAATCAGCAAAGTTTTGATGGCACTCGAGCAAGGTCGATTATCAGAGTTCCATGGCAAGAACTTAGATGAAATCACAATTGCTCCAAATGGTAAGTTGTCATCTTTGTTGTTTCCATTGTCTATAATTTTTTTCCATCCTTTTGTTTGGTTTGAACTCAATTATAAGCTTAACATGTTATGTGTACCACAGAATGTGTTTTGGAAACTGAAGAGGAAGATCTTACCAGAGAGGACGAACACTATTCAATTCCTGATAATGGTATGTAATGTCAATACTCATTTTTGTGGTTTATTAAATGTATTCGACAGTATTCGCAGTAGTTTTAATGACAATAAATGTCTTAATATTCTGTTATTTAGAATTGTTTCTGAAGTTCCATTTGGTTAGCACTCCAGAAGTGCATGTGGTATGGTAAGCATGACACTATGGTAAGAATGACACTGAATGTTTATTACATTGAACCAACAGAGGAGGGGGCCTTTCCAACCACTGAGGAGGAAGCAATTTTTATTTTATTTTTTTTATTTAGCCTTTATTTAACCAGGTAAAAATCCCATTGAAATCAAAGATCTCTTTTTCAAGCGAGACCTGGCCAAGAGGGCAGCAGCAAGGTTACCGGTACATTAAAAACAGTAAACAACACATAAAACATCACATTTACAACATTAAAACTTGCTCACATGACACATGTGCATACAGACAAGGTAGACTGCAGTCCTTTCACAGAAGCTTTAAACTCATTTAATGTAACAAGGGTTAGAAGTTTAATATTCGATTGTAGGTTATTCCACCCCCCAAGAGACTGACACAACTTTCAAAAGAAGAGGCGGTATCCTCAGGAGATCGTGCAGTGAGACATTCTTCCAAAGGTAAACTATATACATAAAATGTTTTTTTAGTCAAGTTTTATCAGTCTTTGTTTTCTCACAAATAATGCAAATGCATATGTATGCATTGTTCTCTGTGGGTTAGAGACATTATAGGAAACAAATGTATAACTTAATTTCTTAATCTTCTTTTATTTATTTTATTTTCATACACATATTTTGCATGGTCACTTGCAGGTAAAGCTGCCCAGAAAAGAAGACCCTGGACACAGAAAGAGGTGAAGGCTGTCGAGAAGCACATGAAGCGATTCATCCCTTCTGGTATTGTACCAGCAAAGAGTGACTGTTTAAAATGTTTGAGGGCCGAACCGGAAGCTCTCCAAAACCGGGAATGGCAAGCATTGAAGTTCTATGTGGGCAGGTAAAATAGTAGATTAAAAGATAATCAGCAAGACTGGTTAAGTAGAACCGTTTTTTTATGTTCTTCATGTTCAATGTTGTTAAAAATAAAAAGTAAAAATAAAAGTTGAAATGAGTTTGTATTTTATTTCTGTGGTTTAAGGTAAAATAAGATAATCCTTTATTGATCCCACAACAGGGAAATTTGGGTTACTTTGTTTACGTGTTTTAAATATTGGTAAAAGAGAAAATGACTTTTCTTGAAAAGTGAAACGTGTTGTCCTGGCATTAATAGTACTGTAATTCTGTATGGTATCCATCCTTAGTTAAAACTAATATTTTTTCCCTTGTCCCCACAAGTGATGATCAAAAACTTGGTCCCCATTCCAAATGATAACCAGCATGGGTGTGGGCGTGAGCGCGTGTGTGTGTGTGTGTGTGTGTGTGTGTGTGTGTGTGTGTGTGTGTGTGTGTGTGTGTGTGTGTGTGTGTGTGTGTGTGTGTGTGTGTGTGTGTGTGTGTGTGTGTGTGTGTGTGTGTGTGTGTGTATACACTCACACCCCCACACATATATGTATATACTGTACATATTCACCCACATATATATATATATATATATATTTTTTTTTTTTAAATATATCATTAAAAAAATATATACACATATATAACAAACAAATATATGCGCACGCACACACGTATGTATGTATGTGTGTATGTATATATACACACTCACACATATACATACACACGTATATGTACACACACACACACACACACACAATCCGGGCCTTGTGTTTGATACCTGTGCTTTAAAAAACAGATTGTTTTGTCAAGAGCATAAAATTAAGTTTGGCTTTGCAGCTCTTCTCAGTTTGCACAAACTAATGTGTGTGTTTGTCTCCCCCTGTTGGCTTTTTTCAATGACTGCACTCTTTGCAGCATAAAACAAGTGATATATCCCATCATTCAATACTTTGGCAAGTTGTATTGTATAAATTGTATTTGCAATGTTTTGTATTTGACTTGATAGACTGAAATAATATAAATCATTTCTATTTTGCCCTCAGTGTTCCCAAACTGGATGAGCTGGAGCTCCTCCTGCATGGCCTCCATCTCAGCCACCTTACTGACATCATACATGTACGTAGAGATATTTGTTTTCTATTGTTCCCATATCTCCCTTCTGGAACATCACTGATTAATGGTAGCTGATCTGCAGGTGAGCTTTTACAGTAACCGATGTGAGAAGGTATGACATGTTCTTGTAATGAGGTGTGCAGTTTACATATTTGACTCTACATAGTCATAATAGCTCAAATTGACTGATTTGGCTTGACCCAAATGAACACTCAATATCTTGAGGCGGTCTGGAGGGGAGAATGAGGGCTGAGTTTGACAGATGCAGGTGTTGGCCATGCAGGCACATCTGCTGCACCTGGTCAACTTCTCCCATACTTTCACAGGAGAAGGACATCACCTGGAGTGACCTGCTGACCATGGACAAGGAGGACCTGGAGAAGGTAGAGGGTGACTACAACATATTTGTCAATGTCAGCAAGAACATAATGAGGGTAGCTGCTCATGTCCAGGCTGGACTTTCACACACAGGACACTGATGCGCTTCAATGACACCAGCTCTTGAAGATACATCACTTTAAAGGGGAACTGCACTTATTTTGGAATTTTCTCTATCATCCACAGTCCTTATGAATGTATGAGTTTTTCTTATTTTTTATGCATTCTAAAGCATAGATAAACGTTAGCAAAAGTCAGCTCACAGCGTCAATGGGAGTTGATGTATTCCGCCTATTAAGTGTTCTAAAAACATCCTAACGCATCAATCAAGGTTTTATATGCACACTGTAAGTATATAAGTAATGTAGTAACATTTATAATAACATGTAATATTTAATTTTTTTTTGCTCAGTTTAAGCATACAACGGCGTATTCATTTCACAGACGCGTCAGATTGTTCACTTCTCCAACAACAACAAGACTACTAATCATGGCAGACTTGATGAGGGACAACAAAGACTATGTCGGGACAAATGATGATCCAGAAACTTCTGGTTTTAAATCTGAATACAGAGTATCCAGAGGGTATTCGCAGTGCTTCACTTTTTCCACATTTTGTTATCTTACAGCCTTATTCAAAAATGGAATAAACTAATTTTTGCCCTCAAAATTCTACACACAATAACCCATAATGAGAATGTGAAAAAGGTTTTTTATTGTTTTTTTGTTTAATTTTTATTTGTTTAAAATAAAATAAAAATCACACCTAGACAAGTATTGACAGCCTTTGCTCAATGCTTTGTTGATGCACCTTTGGCAGCAATTCCAGCCTCAAGTCTTTTTGAATACAATGCCACAAGCTTGGCACACCTATCCTTGGGCAGTTTCAACCATTCCTCTTTGCAGCACCTCTCAAGCTCCATCATGTTGTATGGGAAGGTTTTCAACAAGGATGTGTCTGTACATTGCTGCATTCATCTTTCCCTCTATCCTGACTAATCTCTTAGTTCCTGCTGCTGAAAACCACCCCCACACCATGATGCTGCCACCACCCTGCTTTACTGTAGAGATGGTATTGGCCTGGTGATGAGAGGTGCCTGGTTTCCTCCAAAAATGATGATTGGCATTCACGCCAAAGACTTCAATCTTTGTCTCATCAGACCAGTATATTTAGTTTCTCATGGTCTGAGAGTCTTTCAGGTGCTTTTTGGCAAGCTGTGACTAAGAAATGGCTTCCGTCTGCCCACTCTACCATACAGGCCTTCTGGAAGGTTCTCCTCTCTCCACAGAGGAATGCTATAGCTCTGACTGAGTGACCATGGTCTTGGTCACCTCCCTGACTAGACTAAGATGAATTCATAAATATACAGAGACATCCTGGATGAAAACCTTCCCATCCAACCTGATGGCGCTTGAGAGGTGCTGCAAAGAGGAATGAGAGAAAGTACCCAAAGATGAAGTGAAGTGAATTATATTTATATAGCGCTTTTCTCTAGTGACTCAAAGCGCTTTTACATAGGGAAACCCAATATCTAAGTTACATTTAAACCAGCGTGGGTGGCACTGAGGAGCAGGTGGGTAAAGTGTCTTGCCCAAGGACACAACGGCAGTGACTGGGATGGCGGAAGCGGGGATCGAACCTGGCCTGAAGATAGGTGTGCCAAACTTGTGGCATCGTATTCAAAAAGACTTGAGGTGTAATTGCTCCCAAAGGTGTATCAACAAAGTATTGAGCAAAGACTGTGAATACTTCTGTACATGTGGTTGTTTTACTTTTTAGTTGTAATAAATTGGCAAATATTTTTAAATAAAACCTTTCCACATGGTTATTATTGGGTATTGTTGGTAGAATCTTGAGGACAAAAACAAACAAATCCAGTTTGGAATAAGGCTGTAACACAAAATGTGGAAAAAGTGAAGCACTGAATACATTCCGGATGCTCCGTATAAGGAGGATGATCTACAAGTTTTATAAGCTAAACAGCTGCAGCTTTAGTGAAACACTAATCATCATGTAGCAGTATTGCTAAGTGCTAAACAAGATATACAAACTATAATAAAACAATCACTTACTGTACAATGTCTTCTCTCACTGGAATAAAGACTGATGGGATGTGTATATATTCCCCTTCACATGAACAATTTATCATAATCCTCACGCAGGTTTTATTTATAAAAAAAAGTGTCGCAAAAGAGCGTCTTTCTGGTCATCTCCAGGTCTAAGTTGGATGTCAAAGTGAACCAACTTGTGGGTTTATTGTCCTCAACCTTCTGCTATCCAGGTGAGAGGCATGATTTATAATCTACAATAAACTTTCACTAATTTAGAGGTGATGCAGCAGCTCGACATGTTGATATAGCAGCATAAGCTAGTTAGCTCTGTGATCACGGCACCACTAAAACTTAGTTGGCGCTTGTAATAAGAATATTACTAATACTTGTTCATATTCATGTCACGACATGTAAATGGAGTATTTGTGGCGTTTTTGGGATGTTTTTTAGTGGACTTTATGGGTGCAATAGTGCGGTGTTTTTCAACCTTTTTTGAGCCAAGGCACAGTTTTTGCGTTGAAAAAATGCGGAGGCACACCACCAGCAGACATCATTAAAAACGAAACTCAGTTGACAGTAAAAAATCGTTGTCGCAATTGTTGGGTATGACTTTAAAGCATAACCAAGCATGCATCACAATAGCTCTTGTCTCATAGTAGATGTACTGTCACCACCTGTCACATCACACCCTGACTTATTTGGAGGTTTTTGCTGTTTTCCTGTGTGTAGTGTTTTAGTTCTTGTCTTGCGCTCCTATTTTGGTGGCTTTTTCTCTTTTTTTGGTATTTTCCTGTAGCAGTTTCATGTTTTCCTTTGAGTGATATTCCCTGCATCTACGTTGTTTTAGCAATCAAGAATATTTCAGTTGTTTTTAATCGTTCTTTTTGGGGACATTGTTGATTGTCACGTCATGTTCGGATGTACATTGTGGACGCTGTCTGTGCTCCACAGTAAGTCTTTGCTGTCGTCCAGCATTCTGTTGTTTACTTTGTAGCCAGTTCAGTTTTAGTTTTGCTCTGCATAGCCTTCTCTAAGCTTCAATGCCTTTTCTTAGGGGCACTCTTGTTAATTTTCGGTTTAAGCATAAGCCACATTTTTACCTGCACCCTGACTCCCGCTGTTTCTGACATCTACAAAGCAATTAGTTACCTGCTGCCACCTACTGATATGGAAGAGTATTACACGGTCAGTCTGCCGAGCTCTAGACAGCACCGACACTCAACAACAACACATCATTTGCAGACTATAATTACTGGTTTGCTAAAAATATTTTTAACCCAAATAGGGGAAATTAGATCATCTCCCACGGCACACCAGACTGTATCTCACGGCACACTAGCCACAGTGGTTAAAAAACACTGCAATAGTGTACTTCTATTGTTATCCACCTCTTACTTGACTTTGAGTCACTTGACTTTGAGTCAAGTAAGTGTAATTCCCCTTTAAGTGTAGAAGTATAACCTCACCAACCATCCACAGCAGTTTGATATCACCTGATGACTCGTTGCTACTAAAACTGTTAACCGTGGTAAATACAACTCATTTGATTGTATACCTACTGTTTACGTGTGCTAGGTTGGTATCACAGACCCAGAGGAGCAGCAGAAGGTGCTGAGTGCTGCGCAGCAGGTGCACTTGGACAAGGTGGACCTGGACACAATCGAGCAACTCGGAGTGTCAGATGCCGCGTTAGTACACGTTTTGATACTCCTGCTTCTACCAAGTACTATTTAAAATGATATAGTGATACAACATAAGACTGGAAGTTGTCCATCAGACCTGCGAGTATCTTCCTGTCCTGGCCCCTACTCGTCACCTTTAGTGGGAATCTAATGGTTGAAGTGGTTCAAATGTGATGATTTGTACGGTGAGAGGTGAGGAGAGGTTGCAATGAGGAGAAGAGATCCAAACATAGCCGTCTCAACACACCCCATCACTTCATGAAGGCTCAGCCAGACCAGGTCTGTGAACTGCCCAGGCTAGACGTCCGAGTCAGGACACGGGGGAAGGCTTGTCTAGGGCCAGACCCTCTTCTGAGGGTCCTCACTTTACTCAGGACAACTTTGGCTTTTCATACCTGTGATAGACATGAAGGCAGATTTTAGCGACCGATAAAACTGATGTCGAGTGGTCTGCAGCAAAAGTGTGCAGACTGTGGGATGGTGCAGCAGATGGTGAAGGTGGCCAATCAAACACATTGCTTGTCTGACAATTCATTGAAACAAGAAGAAATAAAAGCACACGCATATTTCCCTTCATAAAACAACAAAGCATAACACAACATAACATATTTGTACGGGTGCGCTGTCATCACTCCGCTAGACAAACTAGGAGCCAAGAGAAGGGAGGCGAGGCCGCTTGACACTGTTTACACTCTTCACTCTGACAGAGTGTTCTTCTCCAAGGCAAATGTACCGTTAAGATAACACCGATCAATATCTAGACGGGGGGCAGAGGTGGAATACAACAACTTATCATGGAAGGTTCCCTGCTCACCTGTTTGCTAATGTGCTTTTCAAGAACAACAATGTTTTTAACCACCTAGGGTTGGACGGTTTATTGGTACTAATAAAGTACCGCGGTACTAATGAATTAAACACGGTACTATACTGCCTCTGAAAAATACCGGCCCATTTTTTTCTTCTAACAGGCATGACAGTGCACCGTCATGTCGTAACTGCTGGTTTTACGAGCAGAGGAGCATGTTCGGCAACGTACACGCACGGAGTACTTACAAGCAGAAACAGTGTGTCGACAGAAAGGGAGAATGGACGCATTTTGGCCTAAAAACTAACGATAAAGGTCAAGCTATAACCAGTGTTTGTAATAACGCCGTTAGCAATGCCATTACTTTTACTAGTAACGAGTAACTAATTACTTTTAGATCCGTTACAAAGCCGTCAGCGGTAAAGTGGCACAATACTTTTGATGTGGTTTTATGTCAACAAAAAAGCGTCATAAGTGCAGCAAGTTCACTGCGGGAAATATCTTTTTACTTATGAAAGCAACAAGCAAAACTGCACTAAAAGGAACTTGATATCAAATAGGAAGAGGCAATATCACACTGTGACACAGCAGACAACACACGTACACAATGGGAATATTGAACAAAATCAACGATTGAAGTGACAAACTTGCCATCCAAACAATACACCGTTTGTTGACAAGAAGATATGACAGCCATGGAAGCATATTCAATCTTTATATTAAGCAGAGGTAACACCATCCGGTGAAAAGATTCAAAAGAGCTGGCGTCAGCTGCTAACTGCTAAAGCTAAAAAACACAGCTCCCTTGAAACCCTCGATGATGTCACGTGTCACTAGGCAACAGACCCCGCCTTTTAAGACAAAGACTCCGCACACTTTACTGGTTTCTTACAAGAATCGTCCCTGCAGAACGAAGAATAGCTAAACATGCCTCACTACACACCGTAGGAGGATACAATAGCTAACACTCCTCAATGTATACAAAAGGGTGGGTCAACACAGATATGGATTGTAATGATACCAAGTACAAAAGCCGTATGTAGTCGATACTACAATGATTACATTGAGATTTTTTTTATCATGCCAAAAAAAAAAGTTTCTCTTTTTATAATGTTTTATTATGTTTATAATCTTAGGAAATACATCCCTGGACACAGAATAACTTTAAATATGACCAATTTATGATCCTGTAACTACTACAAATTTGTGGTATCATCCAAAAATAATGTAAAGCATCCAAACAGAAGAATAAGTGATTATCACATTTACACAGAAGTGTAGATAGAACATGTTAAAACAGGAAGTAAGCAGATATTAACAGTTAATGAACAAGTAGATGAATAATCAATTTTCTACCGCTTGTCCATCATCATATTGACAAAATAAAATAATGAGAAATGAGCCTTTGTTTGCTTACTTACCAAAAAAAAAAAAGAAAAGTTGTCTAGTCCTTATTTAAGACCACAATTGTTCTTTTATTGCAATAAGAAACATATGTTTCATGTGCTTTAAGATTTTTAGTTTCTGGTACCCTTTTATTTCGAAAATTATTTTAAAAGTACCGAAATATTGGTATTAGGAGAACCCTACAACCAACGTATTCACTTAGTTTGCCTGCTCGTGCACTTGTCTTCCTCACTATTGCACATTTTTCAACATGTTCTTCAGGAGCGAGGAGCTGCTTAACTTCCTAATCAGACTGAAGCAACACTGCTGCTGCCTGACTGAAAGGATTCATGATACCATCAGCCTCTTCCCCACGCACGTTTCCCAGGTACACTTGCACCTTCTAATGAATAAACAATACTACTTTTGATTTTGATTAGTATTTTTGATGGAAACAGAGGTCACGACACAGGAAGTATATTACCTGAGTGGGCGTGGCTACAGTATAGAGTTGCCAAATGGGAAACATTTTCCGAGTTCTTTGCATGCTTGTTATAGAATGTGACATGCATGGCAGCACTTCATACTGAGTTTTCCACTTTTTTTCCCCAAAGTGTGCTCACATGCCTGATACAGCATGTATAAAAAACTTTGACGGAGGTTTTTTAAAGAGCGCTTTACAGGGGGACTAGAGAGACTCTCCTTAGCTCAGTGGTTCTTAACCTGGGTTCGATCGAACCCTAGGGGTTCGGTGGAGCCTCCGCCGCGGAGGTCAAGACACACCCGACTCATCTTGTAAATAAAAACTTCTCCCTATTGGCGTACTATGGATACCCCCAAACAATGTTCCCTCTAATTTTCCATCTGATTTGCAGGTGTGTAATTTGTTGTGAGTTCATGCACTGTGTTGGTTTTGTTCTTTGAACGGTTCATTTTGTGTACCAGTAAAAAAAACATATAACTTTGTCTTGAATAAATAAAAAAATAAAACTTTTAATTTTTCACTAAAGAAGGGTTCGGTGAATGCACATATGAAACTGGTGGGGTTCGGTACCTCAAACAAGGTTAAGAACCACTGCCTTAGCTCCATTGTTAGCTTATCTTTGCTGATGCTTATTTACAAGTTACAATGCACAAAAAAGAAAAACCTAGGAATTGTGAATTATATTGTTCACAATCACGATGAGAGACACGAGAACACGTCCTTTTTAAAAAAAATTTTTTTTACGATTTTAAATATAAAAAATGCTGGAAAGATGCAGCGTTGTCGCCTTGAAAGCCTCTAAAACAACTTCAAAAACTTGAACATCGATAATGATACAAGCAGTAAGTCATGCGTGTTATTACAACTACAGTCCATGCGCTGTCTGGCTAGCTTTGTACAAACAAAACGTGAAATAATACTTTACAGGTACTGTAAAATTATGTTTTTTCAGTCAGTACAGACTGGTGTCCTATCACATTGTGTTGTGCATTACCAACTTAAAAGCCATTTGGCTGCTGATGCAGAAGTTAGCTAACCTCTTGCAGTAGTTAGCTTTTATGGCTAATACCGTAGCATGCCGATGTGTTAGTACGCTAGAAAAAGAGTTCCTCAGTGTTCACTCTTACTACAACAATGTCACTACAGCTTGGTTATTATACAGGTTACGGAACTTAAACTAACTTTTTTTAATGCATTTTTAGAGTGATTTAGAGGCAGACTTGATTGCTCCCATTAGCTGCATTGCTAGCCACCAAAACGAGCCGATTTTTATGTTAGAAAGCAAAAAAAGCCGAATGTCTTCTTGTCTCTTATGATTGTGAATGATAAACAAAATTCCAAAAAAAGCTCAGTTCCCCTTTCAGCTCTCTTTAGGACAGGTGGTCACTGCCAAGTGTTGCCCCAATGCAAGTGGTCTGTATTAGCAAATATTGGAAACCATCCATCCATCCATTTTCTACCGCTTATTCCCTTTGGGGTCACGGGGGGCGCTGGAGCCTATCTCAGCTACAATCGGGCGGAAGGCGGGGTACACCCTGGACAAGTCGCCACCTCATCGCAGGGCCAACACAGATAGACAGACAACATTCACACTCACATTCACACACTAGGGCCAATTTAGTGTTGCCAATCAACATTTTCTTAAGTCACTGCATTGGCTCCCTGTTTAAGGTTCTATTACTAGTCTTAATGGCTTTAAACCTGCTTTTATCAAATCACCCTTTGCAGAGCCACTTGGATTTAGCAAATAGCAGAACAAAGAGGCGATTTAGCCCCCACCTGTGGGACAGTCTGCTGGAGAGCATTAAATACTTTTCATCAGGCTTGTTAGGAAACATTTTAAAACTCTCCTTAAGACATCAAGCTACAGGAGGTGATGGCGGGATTTGTCCAGGAATATCCGGAACCTTCAGCCAACCATCTTTGTCTTCTTTTCTATTGGATTTATTCTTGATATATTTACTTTTCTGTGTTATCTTAATTGATTGATTGAAACTTTTATTAGTAGATTGCACAGTACAGTACATATTCCGTACAATTGACCACTAAATGGTAACACCCCAATAAGTTTTTCAACTTGTTTAAGTCGGGGTCCACGTAAATCAATTCATGGTATCTTCATCTCCTATGCTGCCTTTTCTTGTACTTATTTTATTTTTTTCAAAATGTTCATTTTCCCTATTCTCTAATGTGGGGATCGCATATAGGTGGTGTTTTCCACAAACCTCATTACCAATGGTGGAGTTTGTGCGTGTTTTTTCTGACTAAAGCACACGTGTTGCCTATGTCTGAAAAGTGTTGTACAAAATAAGTTTTGATGTAATGTAGAGATCGACCCATTATCGGCGCTGATATTTAGCATTTTGACGTTTATCCGTATGGCCCCCCCTTTTTTTTTTTTTTTTACAACTCCAGAACTCCATCGGCAGATACAATATATGCACATATGATGCCAGTTTTTAGTAATAAAAACAATGAAATAAGTGAAGTAGATAAATGATAAGCACTGCTCAAGCACCCGCCCGCTTGCCCTGCATGAGAAACGTTCTCATATTTATTTAAGAATAGAAAATACTCTCATTGTCAATCATTCTCCATAAATAGGTTTTGATATCTAACAGGACATTTATGAGTTCTTCTCCACGCACCCTTTCTCTCCTCCTTGCAGTGCTGGTCGCCTACAGTACGTCTCCTCTGTTTACCTGTCAAAACTTCCAAAACTCTATGCTAATGCAGACAAACTATTTATAGCGGCGCATCAAGTGGTCTGCTGCTTCCTCCCTGTAAATTTATTCTAGATCATAAATCATGCATCTCACCTGGAAAGTAGATGGTTGAGAATATAATCCGACAAGTTGGGACTCTTTAGGACCTGGAACTGGCGAGAACGCGAAAAGCGCTTGTTCCCAACCGCCCCCCACCCCATTTCTTGACGAGGATTATGATACATTTTTCATCTAAATGGGAATCCTAATGACTGCAGACCTTGTACAGTAAGTGAGGTTTTATGTTTGTTGGCTCTAATGAAGTCTGCAGTGAGTAATAATCGGTGATAAAGGGGGGGGAAAAGCAAACATTGTGATGCGTTTTTTAAATGAATGCGCTGCATTTGCTTCAAAAGAGCAAAATATATAAATATTAAATGTTATTTTAAATGTAACTACATACAGTATATACTTAAAGCATGTATATAAAACCCTAAAGGAGGTGTTTGGATGTGTTTTAAGGGCTTAATAGGCAAAATAGAGCGACTCCCATAGGCTCCATTGTAAGCAGACTTTTGATCAAATGTATTTAATATTTAGAATGAATAAAAAAAAAAAACCTTCGTCATGTCTTTAATAAAATTAAAAAACAAAAAAGTGCAGTTCTCCTTTAAAGCCTAGTCCAGCTGCCTACTGATGTTTACTGTTAATGCTTAAATAACTTTTACTGCAAATGAATTCATCCATCCATTTTCTACCTCTTGTCCCTTTCGAGGAGCCTATCTCAGCTGCATTCGGGTGGAAGGCGGGATACACCCTGGACAAGTCGACTGCAAATGAATATCACCTCCAAATATCGATTATCGCCCATGAAAAAAAACACATTGGTTGATCTGTCGTTTGATGTTATCCATTGGCCAATACGACGCGATATCATGTACTTTTGCCACGCTTTCATTGGTTGTCCTGCATGCTGTTCTGTGCTCATACTGTACCCACTGCTGTGTGTCTTCATCTAGGTGGTCTTCTCACTGGACCCTAAGAGGGAGGCCCAGGCCATGTGCAAAGAACTGCTGGCCCAGACCAAAGACCTGCAGACCGAAGTCTGCTGCCTGCACGATCTGCTCTGCCAGGTCTGTGTTTACGTTCATTTCCACTGCCCTTCCTGGGATTTGTGCTCCTCCACTCGATCCACCGCAACATAACATTTCTTCTTTGGCATATTTTCATTTTGACAAGCTCCAACATGAGTGTGTGCACCTGACTGTGCATGTGTGGTCATACGTGTCCCTAGCAGTCTGACAGGACACACTCCTCACAGCCCATAAGTCAGCACCACTGTGACACGGCCCTGTCTGCACGCAGACATTGCAGGGGAACGATGGGGGCCAGCGGGAAGCAGAGGGAGGTGAGGGGTGAGGGAGTTTAAGAGGTGAGAAAGGCCTGATGGGTTGAGGGGTTGAAAAAAGGAGGTGAGGTAGCAGTAGGTAGACAAATTGGGGTCTGATGTGGGGGCTGTGGTTCCTCAGCTGTGTCAGGCAAGAATCTGCTGACCAATGAAGCCTGAAATGACCAGGAAGGTACTCTACATCGTGGCCTCCAGTTGTCGGCCAGAGTGTAGCGCGCGTGTCTTGTTGGCGGGGTATTGGGCCCAGCTTCTCCTTGCAGGGGTGCAGTTCCTAGTTTGGAGAAGATCCGCTACAGAGGGGTGTACTAGCACACCAGAAACCACCTCAGACCATGATTCCACACTCCTTCTCATATTGTGCCACCCCAATGCATTCTGGTCCGCTTGAGACTAGGGCTGGACATCGAATAACATTTCAATTTTGGCTATGGCTTTTTATGATCATAGAAATATTACAATAGAAGAATCTATTATTGGGCCGTGCATGCAGTTTACGGAGCTTGTGATGGTCAAACAGATGAGCGTATAAGTGAAAAACATCTACAAAAAGTTAAGGATCTCAGTATGGTTGCTACTTTTTATTTGACACAGCAAAATCAATAATCACTCAACTCAATAAGAAAAGTAAAGCACATGATTTCCGCGTTGACATAATCACAGACCGAGTCACAGAATTGACCAATAAGAGGGAATCTGCTCTTAAAACGCAGAATATCAGTGAACATCCATGATGTTGTGAACGACATCATGGATGTAACATCAATGTACAAACAATCATACACACACACAACACATCTCGTCTGTTGTGTTGTTGTGAACGACATCATGGATGTAACATCAATGTACAAACAATCATACACACACACAACACATCTCATCTGTTATGTTGTTGTGAACGACATCATGGATGTAACATCAATGTACAAACAATCATACACACAACACATCTCTTTTGTTGTGTTGTTGTGAACGACATGTATGTAACATCAATGTACAAACAATCATACGCACACAACACATCTTATCTGTTGTGTTGTTGTGAACGACATCATGTATGTAACATCAATGTACAAACAATCATACGCACACAACACATCTCATCTGTTGTGTTGTTGTTAATGACATCATGTATGTAACATCAACGTATAAACAATCATACGCACACAACACATCTCATCTGTTGTGTTGTTGTTAATAACATCATGGATGTAACATCAATGCACAAACAGCACTTGCAACCTGAGAGGATATTTTTTTAATTTGAAACATCAATTTGTCTCCTTACTTGTTAAGCTCAGAAGAGCACACTTCCACCCTCCAAAATAACAGCACTGTGCTCAACATCCGGTACTACTACTAAGAAAATAAAAGTTTTGAAAAAGCATAATGTACTTAAAACACTTATTGATACATTAAAAAAATATATTATGCTGTGATTTAAAATACTGATCAAAATTGCCCAAAGATTTATTGCACCAATGTGAGGATTTAAAAATATATATAAATTATATTTATGACACAAAAATTATTTTACTTGTTTATTCGTTAATATGTTTGTATCAGTTGTTCTCTTAAATTGTATTTAACGTTGAATTTTTGTGGTAGAATGTTTTCAAAGTAATGAATAATTATTCATGGTGATTTTCAATATCAATCAAAAAAATAATTGTTTTTTTCCATAATCGTTCAGCTCTTCTGCAGACCCAAGTGGAGTAAAATTACAGCACACATTTCCTCTGTCCACAGATGAATGAGACCCCACACCACTGTCAGCTTCCTCGACCTGCCCCCCGGGGCAACAGGATGTTGCGGCCCCTAACGGGCATCGCCGTGGCTACCGCCATGGCTGCCGCCGTCCTCTTCTATCTGCTCAAGCTAAGGAATGTCAGCCCTTGATTTTCAAACATGTCACGCTATGCTTGAAATTACTTTTATGTTCCTCTTTGTTGCCGACTTTGGCGAATAAGTGCTTTGTTTTAGTGTTCAAGAGTATCAACGTTTTACAAGTGCATGTTTGAATTTTTAGGAGCAGTTTGTAAAAATGATAAAGAAGTTCAATAAATATTTATTTTCCTCAAAGCACATCTTAACTTGTTGAAACATTCCATGAGACGAGAATGTATAATGTGCAGACTTTTTATGATGGGACCCTGCTTGATCTTGGTAAACGGACTTCATGTGCTTGTGGTGAGAGGAGCTCCTTGTTGTGACCTCATTCATCTCCTTTTGCACTGTGATCAAAGATGGAGGAAATGCTGAGTGACACCAGCACACACTTTCCTCCACACTTCAAACGTCGTGTGACACATAATCTCACAGACGCAGAGGTGCCGCTTTGGGAAGATCACTCACTCGTCAGGTGGATCACGAATATTTGACTCCGACTCGAGCACATGTTTAGTATTTATCAGAGATCGCCACCATTTTCTTTCTTTCCTTGAAGATTGACAGCAATAGAAGGAACGCTGAGTGTGTTACACAGCATTTAACACGTTGCACTTGCTTTGAGGCCAAATGTGCTGCCTGGATCAGGTCCAGATTTAACTTGGTTTGACATGACTATCCCACCCTGTGTAAACACAGCACATTTCTTTAATAGTGTAACCAGGGATGGGGTTTTTAAAGCTGTTTTTTTTTTTTTTTTTGCTGCTCAAATTCAGTATTGATTGATTGAAACCTTTATTAGTAGATTGCACAGTACAGTACATACTCCGTACAATTAACCACTAAATGGTAACACCCAAATAAGTTTTTCAACTTGTTTAAGTCGGGGTCCAGGTAAATCAATTCATGGTAGAAATATATACTATCAGCATAATACAGTCATCCCACAAGTTAATCATCAGAGTATATACATTGAATTATTTACATTATTTACAATCCGGGGGGTGGGATGTGGAGGGTTGATATCAGCACTTCAGTCATCAACAATTGCATCATCAGAGAAATGGACACTGAAACAGTGTAGGTCTGACTTGGTTGGATATGTACAGCAAGCAGTGAACATACAGATGTCTGAATAAAACTATTATAAGTTATGTCAAACTTCCACAAAAATCTGCGTTTTTAAACGTTTGTTTTTGCGTCAAAATATCGCCTATGCGTTTTTTTAATGAACTATCAATAAAAATAGGATGTAAACAAAATGTGTTGAGCGGCCTTAGCCGTAGGTACTCGCTAATCCTCTTGCCTAAACGCTGCACTGACTTGCAGGACGTGTAGACAATAAGGTGCACGAAAACAAGCTCGCTAGTTAGCATCATCTGGCTAGCTTACTTGTTGTCGCCTCTGATCGCTCTCCGAGCCACATCGTTGACGACTTTCTAGTTTGCTTTTTAGCTGCCAATCATATTTCGATGATTACAGTCCCAACGCTTTTTGTACCGTATTTTTCGGACTATAAGTCGCTCCGGAGTATAAGTCGCACCAGCCGAAAATGCATAATAAAGAAGGAAAAAAAACCATATAAGTCGCACTGGAGTATAAGTCGCATTTTTGGGGGAAATGTATTTGATAAAAGCCAACACCAAGAATAGACATTTGAAAGGCAATTTAAAATAAATAAAGAATAGTGAACAACAGGCTGAATAAGTGTACGTTATATGAGGCATAAATAACCAACTGGTATGTTAACGTAACATATTATGGTAAGAGTCATTCAAATAACTATAACATATAGAACATGCTATACGTTTACCAAACAATCTGTCACTCCTAATCGCTAAATCCCATGAAATCTTATACGTCTAGTCTCTTACGTGAATGAGATGAATAATATTATTTGATATTTTACGCTAATGTGTTAATAATTTCACACATAAGTCGCTCCTGAGTATAAGGAGTATATAGGCCGGAAAATACGGTAGCTTTTGTAGAATATTTATTAGTAGTTCCAAACGCTTTGAACCCTGCGGCTTATACAAGGGTGCAGCTAATTTATGTATTTGTCTTCGCTAACAGCCATAATGTTTTATATTCAACAAATAGAGAAATGTTGAAGTAGTAACATGTTGAATTGAGAAATGGTATTACGGAATTTTGGGAAAACCGGGAATTTTTCCAGTTCAAAAAACAACTTTGTTTTTTGTCCTGATTAAGAGGAATGTTGTGACGGTGGAACGTTTGAAGTGCGTTGAAAAATGTGCAAGGAGTAGTCACCAGAATAAAGGGTGGAAATAGGGCTTTGGAAAACCAGGAATTCTGGAAAATCCTGGGATTTTTTTGAACTTAGAAAAAAGGTACCGCATTTTTCGGAGTATAAATTGCTCCGGAGTATAAGTCGCACCGGCCAAAAATGCATAATAAAGAAGGAAAAAAACATATAAGTCGCATTTTTTGGGGAAATTTATTTGATAAAAGCCAATACCAAGAATAGACATTTGAAAGGCAATTTAAAATAAATAAAGAATAGTGAACAACAGGCTGAATAAGTGTACGTTATATGAGGCATAAATAACCAACTGGTATGTTAACGTAACATATTACGGTAAGAGTCATTCAAATAACTATAACATATAGAACATGCTATACGTTTACCAAACAATCTGTCACTCCTAATTGCTAAATCCCATGAAATCTTATACGTCTAGTCTCTTACGTGAATGAGCTAAATAATATTATTTGATATTTTACGCTAATGTGTTAATAATTTCACACATAAGTCGCTCCTGAGTATAAGTCGCACCCCCGGCCAAACTATGAAAAAAACTACGACTTATAGGCCGAAAAATACGGTAGCTTTTGTAGAATATTTATTAGTAGTTCCAAACGCTTTCAACCCTGCGGCTTATACAAGGGTGCAGCTAATTTATGTATTTTTCTTCGCTAACAGCCATAATGTTTTATATTCAACAAATAGAGAAATGTTGAAGTAGTAACATGTTGAATTGAAAAATGGTATTACGGAATTTCGGGAAAACCGGGAATTTTTCCAGTTCAAAAAACACCTTTGTTTTTTGTCCTAATTAAGAGGAATGTTGTGACGGTGGAACGGTTGAAATGCGTTGAAAAATGTGCAAGGAGTAGTCGCCAGAATAAAGGGTGGAAATAGGGCTTTGGAAAACCAGGAATTCTGGAAAATCCTGGGATTTTTTGGAACTTAGAAAAAAGGTAGTTTACACTTCCAGGATGGTTTAATGTGTTGTAGGTGGAATGGTTTGAATCGGTTGAAAAATGTGGAAATGGTGGAAGTTTGAAAAAATGGCCAATACATTTTGAATGGGAAAAATGTCCCGGAAAACCTGGAATTCTGGGGAATCTGGGAATTTTTTGAATTTGTCAAGGGAAAGCCTGTGATTCCCGAATAGGCTGAACAGTTTGAAGTTGGAACGGTGTGTTTCGGGTGAAAAATGTAGAAGAAAATCTGGAGAAGAAAAGGTTGAAGAAGTTTTAAAAATAGATGAATTTTGGTGTAAAAATTGCTTTGGAGCATATACACAATGAAGGGTGTGTTTTGCTTTGTATTTGGCCTTCTTTCATCATTTATATTCCAAAAGCAGGATTGGTGGCAATAATGGAGGAAGAAGAACATAGGAAGTGGCAGCAGTCAAACCATGGGTGTCCTCACTTCTTTTTACACTTGCACGACACTCCATGTTAAATGTGACCTAAAAGCCTGCCTTCATGACGTCAGAGAGCCTCAACATATATCCTCTGCTCATTCCAGACTGCTCTAGCCCTGCACGTCCCTCTGGTGTCCTGACGCAGACGCTGAGCTGCTTCCCACCCCGCTATGCTCCTTTCGACGTTCACTTCCAGTCTTGTTCTCTCCAGGGGCTGCCGGCGCCTGGACGTGCTCCATGCGCGGCCCTAGAGGACGCACGCGGGCCCAACATGAAGGCATTGCTGAGCGGAATATGCTGGTGCGTGTGCGTGACGCTGTGCACGCCGAGTGTCAACGCTTCTTGGTGGTACGCTTCTTTGCCTTCTCTCTTTGTCCTCATGTCATATTGAGTAGTCCAAATTGCCTTTTGTGCAGGTGCTGTCTTGGCAACATAGTTTCTGTTTTCATCTTTATGATGAACTATTTCATGTTATTCTCATGCTCTCGTCTTCCTTCTGGAAGAAATCTTTGAAGGCTGCAAGTCTCAACCAGTCTCTCAGCACCTTTTTTTTCTTCAAACATTTCAACACCTTTCTCAATCATACATCTCCTTTTATCGTGCTCTAATTGTTTCTACGTACACTTCATTAGATAACACTAACCATCATGCTCAGGTGTTTTTTACATGTCCACTGGTAAAAGAGGTCATCAAATATTTAGTGTGCTGCTCTGCAGAACGGAGCGACCAATACGTTTTTTTCTGGGCTGATACCGATTATTAGTACCGTATTTTTCCGCCGTAGTCGATAATCTTTTTCTCTATCTTCTTGTTATGGGTCATTCATCCTCCACTGTTGCCATTTCTAATACAAAGTAGTGTAAAGTTCTTACTTATATCTATCAGTAAACTCGCCATGAAAGCGCTAAAACATACAGGTGTAGTGTGTTTACATTATTCACCCAAGGAACTTTAGTTATTAGAGATCCGGGACACATTCCTGGTGTTGTTGTTTCTGGATGAGAAGATCCTGCTCCGTTATTGATTGTAAATTCTGAATGTCATTAAAACAGTTAGCTCCATCTTTTGACACTTCTTCCACTCCCGTCCTTGCACACTACAACAAAGATGACGGGGAGAAGACGCTGTCGAAGGTGAGCCACGTAAATAAGGCTGCCCATTAAACGGCGCATCCGGAAGCGACTGTCAGAAAGTGGCTTGAAAATGATCTGTAAAACATCATCTATGCAACATTTTGACCAAAGAACCACCATTACATGTTATGTAGACCACTAGAAGTGTTTAACATTTAGAAAAAAATATACAATTATGCATACTTGCCAACCTTGAACACAGAACACTATACAGTATAGTGTTCTGTGGTTACTTTTTGGTTGGCCAAGCGGACGTGACGACAGGCTGTCCTCACTCAGGTCCGCATGGACCTGGAGGGGGCGTGCCTTAAGTCTGGCTGGAAATCGGGAGAAATTCGGGAGAATGGGTGTCCCGGGAGATTTTCGGGAGAGGCACTGGAATTCGGGAGTCTCCCGGAAAATTCGGGAGGGTTGGCAAGTATGATATTATGACTCCTTTAATGCGCCCTATAATCCGGTGCGTCTAATATATGAAAAAAGATCAAAAATAGACCATTGATTGGCAGTGCGCCTTATAATCCGATGCGCCCTATGGTCCATAAAGTACGGTATTAGAATGTTTTTTTTATAAAAATTACTTCATTGGGACAGGTGTGCTGCTGGTGTGGCCATAGTGTGCACGTCTGATGTTGCTCATGTGTGCTCCACTGAATGTTTTGGGTAGTTTGCTCACACACATGAACAATTAGAGGGAACATTGCTGCTGATGTAGTTCTGTTGCAGTTGTTAAAAAAAGGCTGATATGGATGAAAAAAAAAAAAAAAAAAAAAAAGCAGATAATGGTTGGATCTCTACTCTGCAGGTACATGGGCAGTCTGGGCTCTCAGGTGATGTGCGACAACGTTCCAGGGCTGGTGAGCAAACAGCGCCAGCTCTGCCGCCAGCATCCTCGAGTGATGCAGGTGTTGGGGGCCGGAGTGCAGGAGTGGCTGTCGGAGTGCCAGCACCAGTTCCGCCACCAGCGCTGGAAGTGCAACACAGTGGCGCGGGACCACAGCCTGTTTGGACGCCTGCTACTGCACAGTGAGTCGCTGTCCTGTCCCAGATCCTCTCAGGTTGATTGATTGAGACTTTTATTAGTAGATTGCACAGTTCAGTACATATTCTGTACAATTGACCACTAAATTGTAACACCCGAATAAGTTTTTCAACTTGTTTAAGTCGGGGTCCACGTAATCAATTCATGGTAGCCGCTCTTGTCGTGGGACCACAAACTGAACATGGGCACCAAGGAAGGACATCACGTATGTGATACCGTTCAAAGGGTTGTCACCGTACCACATTAGCTGTAAATTGTCACACACTTATTTGATACAGCAGAAGAAATCCAAACACTGAGCCCATGTACTTTAAAAATGTATTTAAGATCACCTCGTTTCAACATCTGCTTGCACAGAATTGACATATCAGCATCAGCTGCCAAGAGGTAGCCACACATTGGATAAAGAACAGCAGTGAACTATAGCAAATCAATAATGTGCTTGGAAATATCATCATAGATAATAAGGCAGGGAATCTCTGATTCCATTCTTGATTCAAAATCAATACTTTTTCAGTTCTAGGATTAACAACATTTCTCCATAAAATTAACCGCTTAATTAATTTCGATTTTTCTTCAAAAAAATTCCACCCAAACATTTAATAAAGACAAATAAGGCAACAAGAGAAGTATCCAACACTTGTCTTTTCTAAAGTAAATGTGTACGGTAGATATAGATCGTCTCATACTTGCCAACCCTCCTGAATTTTCCGGGAGACTCCCGAATTTCAGCGCCTCTCCCGAAAATCTCCCGGGACAACCATTCTCCCGAATTTCTCCCGATTTCCAGCCGGACAACAATATTGGGGGCGTGCCTTAAAAGCACTGCCTTTAGCGTCCTCTCTCACCCGAAAAGTTAGTCCGGATTGGTATAGGGGCAAAGTGGAAAAGCCAGCATCTGTGATGGTATGGGGGTGTATTAGTGCCCAAGGCATGGGTAACTTACACATCTGTGAAGGCACCATTAATGCTGAAAGGTACCGTATTTTTCGGAGTATAAGTCGCACCGGAGTATAAGTCGCACCTGCCGAAAATGCATACTAAAGAAGGAAAAAAACATATATAAGTTGCAATGGAGCCAGGCCAAACTATGAAAAAAAACTGCGACTTATAGTCCGAAAAATACAGTACATACAGGTTTTGGAGCAGCATATGTTGCCATCCAAGCAACGTTGTCATGGACGCCCCTGCTTATTTCAGCAAGACAATAGCGTGGCTTCATAGTAAAAGAGTGCGGGTACTAGACTGGCCTGCCTGTAGTCCAGACCTGTCTCCCATTGAAAATGTGTGGCACATTATGAAGCCTAAAATACCACAACGGAGACCCCCGGACTGTTGAACAACTTAAGCTGTACATCAAGCAAGAATGGGAACAAATTCCACCTGAAAAGCTTCAAAAATGTGTCTCCTCAGTTCCCAAAGGTTTACTGAGTGTTGTTAAAAGGAAAGGCCATGTAACACAGTGGTAAAAATGCCCCTGTGACAACTCTTTTTGCAATGTGTTGCTGCAATTAAATTCTAAGTTAATGATTATTTGACACAAAAAAAAAGAAGTTTCTCAGTGTGAACATGAAATATCTTGTCTTTGCAGTCTATTCAATTGAATATAAGTTGAAAAGGATTTGCAAATCATTGTATTCTGTTTTTATTTACCATTTACAACAACGTGCCAACTTCACTGGTTTTGGGTTTTGTACATCGGATCTCACAAATGTTTAGTTGTTTTAGGAGCAATGACAAAGCACTTTCTCAAACGTTCCTTCGTACGATGACAACATTTCACCTACTTGATGTCAATTTCCATGACGTTGGTGTTCATTAGTGGACAATGTTCCCTGTAATTTGTCATGTGTGTGAGCAAACACACAAACTCCCCGGAGTAGTCAGTGGAGCACACGTGAGCAACATCAGACGTGCACACTGTGGCTACACCAGCATCACACCTGTCCCACACCTGACATTAACAATTGTAATGTTTTATTATAATAATCAAATGTCATTTTCATGAGATTATTTTCTGATATCAGTGATTTGGCCCTCTTACAATGAAAATAACAACAAAGTTGTGCTCATATTGTACAGTCGTGGTCAAAATGATTGAATATGATTACAATGAAGAGTAAGATGAATATTTCAGTGGAAACGTTCAAGTGTCGACCATTCAAATATTGTTCTTTTCTTCTCGCCTCCTCAGGTAACCGCGAGGTGGCCTTCATCCACGCCATCTCGTCGGCGGGCGTGGTCGACACGCTGGCGAGAGCTTGCAGCCGCGGCGAGCTGGACTCGTGCTCATGCGACCCCACTAAGACGGGTTCTTGGCGGGACAGCAATGGCGCCTTCACCTGGGGCGGCTGCAGCGAGCACGTGGAGCACGCCGCACGCTTCAGCCAGGCCTTCGTGGACGCCAAGGAACGGAAGGAGCGCGACGCCCGAGCCCTCATGAACCTGCACAACAACCGTGCCGGCAGAAAGGTGAGGCGGCGGCGGCGAGCGTCCGCTGGCCATCTTCGTGCTCTCCTGATCTGGTTTGTGGTTTCAGGCAGTGAAGCGCTTGATGACGCTGCAGTGTAAATGTCACGGCGTCAGCGGCTCGTGCAGCCTGCGCACCTGCTGGCTCGCCCTGGCCGACTTCAGACGCACCGGCGATCACCTGCGCAGGAAGTACCACGCCGCCGTGCACGTGGCCGTGGACCAGTACGGCACCGGCTTCACACACCTCACAGGCGGGCGCTTGAAGCCCCCCGGAAAGAAGCAGCTGGTCTACTCGGAGGACTCGCCCGACTTCTGCATAGCAGACCAGCAGTCAGGTTGGCCACGCCCCTTTTGGTCAAGCACTTGAAGACTAAACCCACACAAAACAGATGATGAGCAGATACGATTGTTCCGGTTCTGATCCCACTTCGGATTCTTTGGAACAAATCGTTTCTTGTTTGTAAAAAATGGTGATTTAGCGTCAATATAGTTGAGTTTAGAGGTAAGATGAGCGTACAAAGACTGCGTTCACACTGCAGCGTCAAATGTCCAGTTGGCATTTTCTTGTCAAATCCGATCTTTTTAGTGGCCTTTCCAAGTTACTGTATTCTTCGGACTATAAGTCGCTCCCGAGTATAAGTTGCACCGGCCAAAAATGCATAATAAAGAAGGAAAAAAACATATATAAGTCGCACTGGAGTATAAGTCGCATTTTTTGGGGAAATGTATTTGATAAAAGCCAACACCAAGAATAGACATTTGAAAGGCAATTTAAAAAAATAAAGAATAGTGAACAACAGGCTGAATAAGTGTACGTTATATGAGGCATAAATAACCAACTGGTATGTTAACATAACATATTATGGTAAGAGTCATTCAAATAACTATAACATATAGAACATGCTATACGTTTACCAAACAATCTGTCACTCCTAATCGCTAAATCCCATGAAATCTTATACGTCTAGTCTCTTACGTGAATGAGATCAATAATATTATTTGACATTTTACGGTAATGTCTTAATAATTTCACACATAAGTCGCTCCTGAGTATAAGTCGCACCCTCGGCCAAACTATTGGAAAAAAAAACTGCGACTTATAGTCCGAAAAATACGGTACAAGCGAACATTCACCTAGCGAAAATCAGGAGCACTGTGGCAAGTAGGTGCAAGCTTTTAGTGGCTGACGTGAGTCTATGCTGGCCTGAAAGAAGCAGTCCGCAGGCGTGACCTGGAGCCACGTTTGTGTTTGTGTCACATGACTGCTGCTCGGATGAGAGGGGAGTGCTTTAAAAAGGCCACATTCATTTATAGTTAATGCAAACTCTGCAGCGCCATGTTGCTGTCTGACGTCACTACGCACGTTGCGTAATCACGTCGTTCCCGCCTGCAATAGTTGTTAGAGAACATGTCAAGTGATTCCAAGGAGTTGATACACTTTGAACTGGTTTTTGTGTGGGAACCAGTTTCAAACAAAAAACAGTTGTCGATTCCCATCCCGAGTGATAATCCGCTTGGATTAGTTCCATGTTTGTTTTTTTATAGCGAGTGCTCAGTAAAACACTGTTCCTAGCGCTCTAGCTGAGAATTGCAAGTTACGCCTCGCCAAAAAGCGCCACAATAAAGACGCTGTTAGAAATTTCAGGGTCGCGACTGTAAATTTTCTTGACTAAAAAAAACTTTTAATTAACCTATTTTATAACTAAAACAGGTCTTGTTGTGAATGTAGTTTGAGATGTTTTGCAATAACTAGGGATGTCCGATAATATCGGACTTCCGCTATCAGCCGATAAATGCTTTAAAATGTAATATCGGAAATTATCGGTATTGGTTTCAAAATTATCGGTATCTGTTTCAAAAAGTAAAATGTATGACTTTTTAAAACGGCGCTGTGTACACGGACGTAGGGAGAAGTACAGAGCGCCAATAAACCTTAAACGCACTTCCTTTGCGCGTCGGCCCAACCACATAATATCTACGGCTTTTCACACACACAAGTGAATGCAATTCATACTTGGTCAACAGCCATACAGGTCACACTGAGGGTGGCCGAATGAACAACTTAAACACTGTTACAAATATGCGCCACACTGTGAACCCACACCAAACAAGAATGACAATCACATTTCGGGAGAACATCCGCACCGTAACACAACAGAACAAATACCCAGAACCCCTTGCAGCACTAACTCTTCCGGGACCTACAATATACCCCCCCCTCTCCCACACACCTCAACCCCGCCCACCTCAACCTCCTCATGCTCTCTCAGGGAGAGCATGTCCCAAATTCCAAGCTGCTGTTTTGAGGCATGTTAAAAAAAATAATGCACTGTGACTTCAATAATAAATATGGCAGTGCCATGTTGGCACTTTTTTTCCATAACTTGAGTTGATTTATTTTGTAAAACCTTGTTAGATTGTTTAATGCATCCAGCGGGGCATCACAACAAAATTAGGCATAATGTGTTAATTCAACGACTGTATATATCGGTTTCAGTTGATATCGGAATCGGCAATTAAGAGTTGGACAATATTATTGGACATCTCTCGCAATAACCTTCATAAAAGTGCTTTCAAGACCACCTCAGAGATCTGAACACTGTTGGTAACAAAGACTAACATTTCTAGTCAACAAAATTCACTGTTAGCGACTACCATGCAACACCTTACTGTGATGTCACATGGGTGAAAGGGCGGACTCTTCACGCCCACATTTATGAGGTGGCGAGGGAACACCAAAGAAACGTCAACATTAGCAAATGTTTGTGATGCGTTCACTGACATCAAAGAAAGCACGTCAATTTGAAGTGAACATGTTCCATGCCAACATAGCACAGCATGTGACCGCTGACGTGTCTTTTCCTCCTCAGGCTCGACGGGCACAGCCGGGCGCGTCTGCAACCGCACGTCCCGCGGCGCCGACAGCTGTGAGGTGATGTGCTGTGGGCGGGGCTACGACACGGCGCGGGTCAGCCGCCGCACCAAGTGCGAGTGCAAGTTCCACTGGTGCTGCGCCGTGCGCTGCAGAGACTGCCACCAGGTGGTGGAGGTGCTCACCTGCAAGGGTCACACGTGACCGCGCCTCCATCGTCATGGTGAAGGTGTAGTATTCTGACCACCGGGGGGTGCTGTAGAGCAGCGCTTCAACACCACATTCCTGCTACATTGGTTATTTAAAGCCACTAGAGGGCAGTACAGTAAACAGCATTGGCATCGGGACAACCTGGAGGAGTCCAAAAACATTTCAAATGGAAATCATAGTAGGCGTGTCTTGAGTGGACTCTTGACAAAGCCACGCCCACTGCATGACTTATCAGTTAGCATTCAGTCATACACCAAAAGTTCTTTATTGTTTTTTTTTGTTTTTGTGTAATGATGGCAACTGTTTTTGTACAACAAACAACTTTTTAAATAATCCTCAAAAAAAAACCTCAACAAAACCCAAACAGGTCAAATAAAGTCTGTTGGCTTTGTCCACGCCTCCTCGTCACTTCACTGTAACGAGATGCCGTGTCAGCACGTTTAGTGTCCCGGGAAAAAAGGCTGCGTCAGATGCGGGTCAGCTGGTGCCAGAGGCTGGACGGCAGGATGCTCTCCACCTTCTCCATGATGAAGTTGAGCGGCGCAAAGAGCGTGCTCAGGAACTACCACAGCAAGTAAGACATGAACATGATGCTTTTACACCATTTCTTTGGGATAAGTGTGTGTGTGTGTACTCACAGCTTTAGCGAAGACTCCCATGAGTTCAGGAAACTGGTGTGTGAGCAGAGCGAGCATGGCGGTGAAGGAGCAGAGGCCGGCCGTGAAGAGGATGAAGAAAGGAAGTTCCTTCTTGGGATACACTGACACCTCGTGGAACACTGCTTCAAGGTGTGACACACACAATATTAGCTTACGTGTGTGTGTGTGTTCTTGTATTTCTACCCTTCTTGAGACATCACCAAGGAAAAGTAGCTTCCATATGAGGAGGTGTGAACAAGTTAGGACATAAATCATGCTCCCAATACAGAAAACCATTGCATCTAATAGAGAATGTCTCATTTGCACCCCTGGTGGTGAAATCTATCAAAATGAGGGTGGTCTCAAAACGGAGGGATTTTTCAAATTGACTGTGTCGCTTTTAAAAGTGCTCCCCCTCTGGTCAACATATGAAATAACAAGTGTGTGTAAGAAATTGAAATGTGCCCCCTTTGGCCAAAATTAATTAAAAATAATAAAAATAAATATGTATATAGAGACATACTGTCATAACTTAAATTAAATAAAGATTAAAAAACAATAAAAAAATTAAAATTAACTAAAAGCAGTCTTTCTCACAATGTGTTGACTTTTTTCTTATAAAATTGGGAACAATTTGTCATATTCTGTTCCTGTAATATTGCTATATTTTAAAGTTTTCTTACAAAATAGTGCCTTGTCAAGTAAAATTTCGACACTTTTCATAAAATTGCCAACATTTTAAGCTTTTTTTTGTAAAATTCCAACTTTTATCATAATATTACACAAATGTTCAGTTTTTCTTGTAAAATTTTGACTTGCCTTTAGCAAAATTACGACTTTTATTATAATACTGCCAAAATTTGAAGTTTTTCTTGTGAAATTCCAACTCATTTTTTCACAACAAGCTTTTTTATATTTGCATAGTATGTATATATTATTCATGTTATAAATACTAATCTTTATATATCTAGAAAGGGTAATCTTAAAGAGGAAGGCATTTTTCGGAGGTCTCAAGAAGGTAAGAAATACCAGTGTGAGCGTATGTGTCTTACTGGGTAGCAGCTCTCTGTCTGCCGTCTCTGTGCAGATGGGATAAGGATAGAAGAGGTGACCTTTCTCCAGAGGATATGGAATCATTCTGAATGCTGCAGACAGAAAGACGAGTGGTACAGAATTGAAATATTTACAACAGTCTTCAGGGTTGCCAACATACTTGTAACAGTAATAATAATCATTTCTATTATTTGCTGAATGATTTTCTTTAAAAAGGCTAAAAAAAAGGTATATATTTAAAAACCGTTATTACTTAAATCATCTATTTTTATGTTGTTTTGCTGCTATTGTATAAAGTACAATTCAGCATCTACCCTGGTGGTGTTAGAGACTGTACTCGTGTTTAGAGACTGAGTCCGTCCCTCAAAGCCAGCATGACGTCACACTTGCCTTCGTCTCCTTAAAAGCTGCCACTGTCCTCTTAATACTTGCACATTTTGTGGATGTCTGTCTGCAAGTATTAAATATTCCAAAGTCAACTGTCATAAGAAAATGGAAGAGTTTGGGAACAACAGCAACTCAGCCAAGAAGTGGTAGGCCACATAAACTGACAGAGAGGGGTCAGCGGATGCTGAAGCGCATAGTGCAAAAACTTTCTGCACAGTCAGTTGCTACAGAGCTCCAAACTTCATGTGACCTTCCAATACGGTACGCAGAGAGCTTCATGGAATGGGTTTCCATGGCTGAGCAGCTGCATCTAAGCCATACATCACCGAGTCCAATGCAAAGCACGTCGCCACTGGACTCTAGAGCAGTGGAGACGCCTTCTCTGGAGTGATGAATCACGCTTTTCTATCTGGCAACCTGATGGACCAGTCTGGGTTTGGAGGTTGCCAGTAGAATGCTACATTTCGGACTGCATTGTGCCGAGTGTGAAATTTGGTGGAGGAGGAAATATGGTGTGGGGTTGTTTTTCAGGAGACGGGCTTGGCCCCTTAGTTCCAGTGAAAGGAACTTTGAATGCTCCAGGATACCAAAACATTTTTGGACAATTCCATGCTCCCAACCTTGTGGGAACAGTTTGGAGCGGCCCCTTCCTCTTCCAACATGACTGTGCACCAGTGCACAAAGCAAGGTCCATAAAGACATGGATGACAGAGTCTGGTGTGGATGAACTTGACTGGCCTGCACAGAGTCCTGACCTGAACCCGATAGAACGCCTTTGGGATGAATTAGAACGGAGACTGAGAGCCAGGCCTTCTCGACAAACATCAGTGTGTGACCTCACCAATGCGCTTTTGGAAGAATGCTGGAAAATTTCTATAAACACACTCTGAAACCTTGTGGACAGCCTTCCCAGAAGAGTTGAAGCTGTAATAGCTGCAAAAGGTGGACCCACATCATATTGAACCCTATGGGTTAGGAATGGAATGGCACTTCAAGTTCATATGTGAGTCAAGGCAGGTGGCCAAATACATGTCCCGCTACAACAAGCATCAATATATATCCATCATTAACTAATAATTAGGAATAACAGCTTTAGAACGCATCTCCATGACAACCATCTCCCATGATCGTTTTAACTGCATGATCATCAGATGCTGCTGGTGCTGAGCCACTTCCTCTGAAATACGGTAAAGAACCAGAAGACAAAAAAAAAAACGATGCAACATTCTTCTCTTAAGTTTGTCATTATGCGACGGAGCGGCCGATACGTGACGTAGATGTAAGGGCGGGGACGACAGACGTAAGCAAGAAGTGTTCCATAGGCTAGACCCTCCCAACTCATATCGCTGCTGGAGGACTTTGTTGACCGCGTGGGCCAAGTCCTTGGAACCAAGCAGCCCCCGGATTGAGACACAGCTGTGGAGCGAGCGCACAAATTATGACTAAAGTGAGGAAACTGTAGTTTCATTTGAGCTTTAATTTTATGGACAGTAAAGTTAAAAAACATTCAGTATTTATTTATTTTAGCACAACGCAATTGTATTTTGAATCTATTTGGTTAGTACTTATGTGTGTGTGTGTGTGTGTGTGTACTCACTGCCCTCCCAGGTGCAGTGCAGCAGGTTGAGCGCCCCCTCCACCCTCTTCCAGTGCTGCAGGTGAAAGAAGGCGTAGGCGATGGCCTCACTGTCGCCTCTCTTCAGGATGTGTTCTGGAGGAAGAATAAGACTCTTCATCTCCAGCAGGTACTGATGGTCACGTGACCGCCAGGAGAAGAAGACACATGACAGTCAGACACACAAGTCATGTGACCAGCGTGTGTGTGTGTGTGTGTGTGTGTGTGTGTGTGTGTGTGTGTCTTACTTTGGGCACATGAGGGTTAAACTCCACCGCTCTGTGGATGGCTTCTACTGCGTTCATCTCTGCTGTGCTCAGACCTCGTCTGGATGCTGCCTCTGGTGAGAACCTTCACACACACACACACACACACACACACACACACACACACACACACGTACGTTATAACGTAACAGTTGACATAGTTGAGATGTATTATTTGTATATTATTCATCTGATGGTAGTACTTTGAAGTACTTTCCAACATTCAAACTATCAGTCTCTTCAAACAACATGAAGACAAATCAACATCATGTAAATAACATGTCACAATGAATATATTCCTACAATGGCAAGGTACTAGTACATGTGGTGGTAGTAATACATGAAGTAGTCGTAGTAGTGCATGTACTCTTAGTTTGTGTAAGTGTATTATTAGTACATGATGTAGTAGTAGTAGTAGTAGTACATGTAGGTGTATTATTAGTACATGAAGTAGTAGTAGTAAATATAGGTGTATCATTACTGCATGAGGTATAGTAGTACATGAAGTAGTAGTAGTAGTAAATATAGGTGTATCATTACTACATGAAATAGTAATAATAGTACATGAAGGTGTATTAGTACATGAAGTAGTAGTAGTAAATATAGGTGTATCATTACTACATGAGGTAGAGTAGTACATGAAGGTGTATTATTAGTGCATGAAGTAGTAGTAAATATAGGTGTATCATTACTACATGAAGTAGTAGTAGTAGTAAATACAGGTGTATCATTACTACATGAGGTAGAGTAGTACATAAAGGTGTATTATTAGTACATGAAGTAGTAGTAGTAAATATAGGTGTATCATTACTACATGAGGTAGAGTAGTACATGAATGTGTATTATTGGTGCATGAAGTAGTAGTAGTAGTAAATATAGGTGTATCATTACTACATGAAATAGTAATAATAGTACATGAAGGTGTATTATTAGTACATGAAGGAGTAGTAGTAAATATAGGTGTATCATTACTACATGAGGTAGAGTAGTACATGAATGTGTATTATTGGTGCATGAAGTAGTAGTAGTAGTAGTAAATATAGGTGTATCATTACTACATGAAATAGTAATAATAGTACATGAAGGTGTATTATTAGTACATGAAGGAGTAGTAGTAAATATAGGTGTATCATTACTACATGAGGTAGAGTAGTACATGAAGGTGTATTATTAGTGCATGAAGTAGTAGTAGTAGTAGTAGTAGTAGTAAATATAGGTGTATCATTACTACATGAAGTAGTAGTAGTAGTAAATATAGGTGTATCATTACTACATGAGGTAGAGTAGTACATGAAGGTGTATTATTAGTGCATGAAGTAGTAAATATAGGTGTATCATTACTACATGAAATAGTAATAATAGTACATGAAGGTGTATTATTAGTACATGGAGTAGTAGTAAATATAGGTGTATCATTACTACATGAGGTAGAGTAGTACATGAAGGTGTATTATTAGTGCATGAAGTAGTAGTAGTAGTAGTAGTAAATATAGGTGTATCATTACTACATGAAGTAGTAGTAGTAGTAAATATAGGTGTATCATTACTACATGAGGTAGAGTAGTACATGAAGGTGTATTATTAGTGCATGAAGTAGTAGTAGTAAATATAGGTGTATCATTACTACATGAAATAGTAATAATAGTACATGAAGGTGTATTATTAGTACATGAAGTAGTAGTAGTAAATATAGGTGTATCATTACTACATGAAATAGTAATAATAGTACATGAAGGTGTATTATTAGTACATGAAGTAGTAGTAGTAAATATAGGTGTATCATTACTACATGAGGTAGAGTAGTACATGAAGGTGTATTATTAGTGCATGAAGTAGTAGTAGTAGTAGTAGTAGTAAATATAGGTGTATCATTACTACATGAGGTAGAGTAGTACATGAAGGTGTATTATTAGTGCATGAAGTATTAGTAGTAGTAGTAAATATAGGTGTATCATTACTACATGAAGTAGTAGTAGTAGTAAATATAGGTGTATCATTACTACATGAGGTAGAGTAGTACATGAAGGTGTATTATTAGTGCATGAAGTAGTAGTAGTAAATATAGGTGTATCATTACTACATGAGGTAGAGTAGTACATGAAGGTGTATTATCAGTGCATATAGTAGTAAATAATAGGTGTATTATTACTACATGAAGTAGTAAGAGTAGTACATGTAGGTGTATTATTGGTGCATGAAGTAGTAGTAGTAGTAAATATAGGTGTATTAGTACATGAGGTAGAGTAGTACATGTTGGTGTATTAGTACATGTAGGTGTATTATTAGTGCATGAAGTAGTAGTAGTAGTAAATATAGGTGTATTATTACTACAAGAAGTAGTAGTAGTACATGTAGGTTTATTATTACTACATGAGCTAGTCATAGTACATGTAAGTGTATTAATACATGTAGGTGTATTATTACTACATTATGTAGTAGTAGTAGTACATGTAGGTGTAGTAGTACATGAAGGTGTATTATTAGAACATGAGGTAGTAGTAGTATTACATGAGGTAGTATTAGTAGTAGTATTACATGAGGTAGTATTACATGAGGTAGTAGTATAAGTAGTAGTATTACATGAGGTAGTATTAGTAGTAGTATTACATGAGGTAGTATTACATGAGGTAGTAGTATAAGTAGTAGTATTACATGAGGTAGTATTAGAAAGGTGTGACTTACTTGTCTGAAACAGCTCTCGCTTTGAGCAAAGCTGCTGTGTAGCAAATTGTTGCTGATTTTGGTAAACTGATATCTGTAACACACAAATATGATCCAGATTTGAGTCAAGTGATATCAACACAAAAATATGATCCTGATTTCAATAAAGGGATATCAACACAAAAATATGATCTGGATTTAGTAAAGTGATAACACAATAATATGATCATGCTTTTGTAAAGAGATAACAAAAATATGATCATGTCAGTCAAGTGATATCAACACAAAATATGATCCTGATTTTAGTAAACTGATACCTGTAACACAAACATATGATCCTGATGTCAGTAGAGTGATATCAACACAAAATTATGAACCTAATGTCAAAAAAGTGATATCAACACAAAAATATGATCCTGACGTCAGTAAAGTGATATCAACACACAAATATGATCCTGTCAGCAAAGTGATACCACAAAAATATGATCCTGATGTCAGTAAAGTGATAACACAAACATATGATCCTAATATTAGTAAAGTGATACCAACACAAAAATATGATCCTGATGTTATTAAAGTGATATCAACACAAAAATATGATCCTAATGTTAGTAAAGTGATACCAACACAAAAATATGATCCTGATGTTATCAAAGTGATATCAACACAAAAATATGATCCTGATGTCAGCAAAGTGATACCACAAAAATATGATCCCGATGTCAGTAAAGTGATAACACAAAAATATGATCCTAATGTTAGTAAAGTGATACCAACACACAAATATGATCCTGATGTTATTAAAGTGATATCAACACAAAAATATGACCCTGATGTCAGTAAAGTGATATCAACAGAAAAAAGAGGATGAAGAGTTTGTTAAGCAGCGATGCATGCTGGGTAAAGAGCATCGTACCGTCGTACTTGGCCAACACGGCCTGAACGTCAGCGTAGTTCTGCAGTTCCAGCAGCGACTCCAGCAGGTTTTCATGGATGTTGAACATACTGAGGAGAGGGAACTCCTTCATTAACTGGAAAACACACAACTGTTGTTACATGTAATAGCAGACAGGGGGCGCATGTGTGTGTGTATGTGTGTGTGTGTGTGTGTGTGTGTGTGTGTATACGTGTGTGTGTGTATACGTGTGTGTGTGTATACGTGTGTGTGTGTGTGTGTGTGTGTGTGTGTGTGTGTGTGTGTGTGCAAGTGTGTGTGTATACGTGTGTGTGTGTGTGTGTGTGTGTGTGTGTGTGTGTGTGTGTGTGTGTGTGTGTGTGTGTGTGTGTGTGAGTGAGACACTTACGTCTCTCATCATCTTCACCGCCTCTCTCGTCCTTCCAAGCTTTCTGGAGCACATGGCCAATCTTCTCTTGATGTACACCAACACATTTGTGTCTCTTCCTGCACCACAACATGTGTGTTGCAATTACACAACCTGTGTATATACGTCCACCAGGGTGGACACGTCTGTATACGTCCACCAGGATGGACACATGTGACGTGTGTGTATATACGTCCACCAGGGTGGACACGTGTGTATATACGTCCACCAGGATGGACACGTGTGTATATACGTCCACCAGGATGGACACATGTGACGTGTGTGTATACGTCCACCAGGGTGGACACGTGACGTGTGTGTATACGTCCACCAGGGTGGACACGTGTGTGTATACGTCCACCAGGGTGGACACGTGTGTATATACGTCCACCAGGGTGGTCACGTGTGTATATACGTCCACCAGGGTGGTCACGTGTGTATATACGTCCACCAGGATGGACACATGTGGCGTGTGTGTATACGTCCACCAGGGTGGACACATGTGACGTGTGTGTATACGTCCACCAGGGTGGACACGTGTGTGTATATTCGTCCACCAGGATGGAAACATGTGACGTGTGTGTACACGTCCACCACCAGGGTGGACACGTGTGTATATACGTCCACCAGGGTGGACACGTGTGTATATACGTCCACCAGGATGGACACATGTGACGTGTGTGTATACGTCCACCAGGGTGGACATGTGTGTGTATATTCGTCCACCAGGATGGACACATGTGACGTGTGTGTACACGTCCACCACCAGGGTGGACACGTGTGTATATGCGTCCACCAGGATGGACACATGTGACGTGTGTGTATACGTCCACCAGGGTGGACATGTGTGTGTATATTCGTCCACCAGGATGGACACATGTGACGTGTGTGTACACGTCCACCACCAGGGTGGACACGTGTGTATATACGTCCACCAGGATGGACACGTGACGTGTGTGTATACGTCCACCAGGGTGGACACGTGTGTGTATATACGTCCACTAGGATGGACACATGTGACGTATGTGTATATACGTCCACCAGGGTGGACACATGTGACGTGTGTATACGTCCACCAGGGTGGACACGTGTGTATATACGTCCACCAGGGTGGACACGTGACGTGTGTGTATACGTCCACCAGGGTGGACACGTGTGTGTATACGTCCACCAGGGTGGACACGTGTGTATATACGTCCACCAGGGTGGTCACGTGTGTATATACGTCCACCAGGGTGGTCACGTGTGTATATACGTCCACCAGGATGGACACATGTGGCGTGTGTGTATACGTCCACCAGGGTGGACACATGTGACGTGTGTGTATACGTCCACCAGGGTGGACACGTGTGTGTATATTCGTCCACCAGGATGGAAACATGTGACGTGTGTGTACACGTCCACCACCAGGGTGGACACGTGTGTATATACGTCCACCAGGGTGGACACGTGTGTATATACGTCCACCAGGATGGACACATGTGACGTGTGTGTATACGTCCACCAGGGTGGACATGTGTGTGTATATTCGTCCACCAGGATGGACACATGTGACGTGTGTGTACACGTCCACCACCAGGGTGGACACGTGTGTATATGCGTCCACCAGGATGGACACGTGACGTGTGTGTATACGTCCACCAGGGTGGACACGTGTGTGTATATACGTCCACTAGGATGGACACATGTGACGTATGTGTATATACGTCCACCAGGGTGGACACATGTGACGTGTGTATACGTCCACCAGGGTGGACACGTGTGTATATACGTCCACCAGGATGGACACATGTGACGTGTGTATACGTCCACCAGGGTGGACATGTGTGTGTGTGTATACGTCCACCAGGGTGGACACATGTGACGTGTGTGTATACGTCCACCAGGATGGACACGTGTGTGTATATTCGTCCACCAGGATGGAAACATGTGACGTGTGTGTACACGTCCACCACCAGGGTGGACACGTGTGTGTATATACGTCCACCAGGGTGGACACGTGTGTATATACGTCCACCAGGATGGACACATGTGACGTGTGTGTATACGTCCACCAGGGTGGACACGTGTGTGTATATTCGTCCACCAGGATGGACACATGTGACGTGTGTGTACACGTCCACCACCAGGGTGGACACGTGTGTATATGCGTCCACCAAGATGGACACGTGACGTGTGTGTATACGTCCACCAGGGTGGACACGTGTGTGTATATACGTCCACTAGGATGGACACATGTGACGTATGTGTATATACGTCCACCAGGGTGGACACATGTGACGTATGTGTATATACGTCCACCAGGGTGGACACATGTGACGTGTGTATACGTCCACCAGGGTGGACATGTGTGTGTGTATATACGTCCACCAGGGTGGACACATGGGACGTGTGTGTATACGTCCACCAGGGTGGACACGTGTGTGTATATTCGTCCACCAGGATGGAAACATGTGACGTGTGTGTACACGTCCACCACCAGGGTGGACACGTGTGTATATACGTCCACCAGGGTGGACACGTGTGTATATACGTCCACCAGGGTGGACACGTGTGTATATACGTCCACCAGGGTGGACACGTGTGTATATACATCCACCAGGATGGACACATGTGACGTGTGTGTATACGTCCACCAGGGTGGACACGTGTGTGTATATTCGTCCACCAGGATGGACACATGTGACGTGTGTGTACACGTCCACCACCAGGGTGGACACGTGTGTATATGTGTCCACCAGGATGGACACGTGACGTGTGTGTATACGTCCACCAGGGTGGACACGTGTGTGTATATACGTCCACCAGGATGGACACATGTGACGTGTGTGTATATGCATCAAACAGGATGGACACATGTGACGTGTGTATACGTCCACCAGGGTGGACACGTGTGTGTATATACGTCCACCAGGATGGACACATGTGACGTGTGTATACGTCCACCAGGGTGGACACGTGTGTGTATATACGTCCACCAGGATGGACACATGTGACGTGTGTGTATATGCATCCAACAGGATGGACACATGTGACGTGTGTATACGTCCACCAGGGTGGACACGTGTGTGTGTATATACGTCCACCAGGATGGACACATGTGACATGTGTGTATATACGTCCACCAGGATGTAAGGGTGTAGCAGTGATGACAAGTGTGTAAGGGTGTAGCAGTGATGACAAGTGTGTATGGGTGTAGCAGTGATGACAAGTGTGTATGGGTGTAGCAGTGATGACAAGTGTGTATGGGTGTAGCAGTGATGACAAGTGTGTATGGGTGTAGCAGTGATGACAAGTGTGTGGGTGTAGCAGTGATGACAAGTGTGTATGGGTGTAGCAGTGATGACAAGTGTGTGGGTGTAGCAGTGATGACAAGTGTGTATGGGTGTAGCAGTGATGACAAGTGTGTATGGGTGTAGCAGTGATGACAAGTGTGTAAGGGTGTAGCAGTGATGACAAGTGTGTATGGGTGTAGCAGTGATGACAAGTGTGTATGGGTGTAGCAGTGATGACAAGTGTGTATGGGTGTAGCAGTGATGACAAGTGTGTAAGGGTGTAGCAGTGATGACAAGTGTGTAAGGGTGTAGCAGTGATGACAAGTGTGTAAGGGTGTAGCAGTGATGACAAGTGTGTATGGGTGTAGCAGTGATGACAAGTGTGTATGGGTGTAGCTGTGATGACAAGTGTGTATGGGTGTAGCAGTGATGACAAGTGTGTATGGGTGTAGCAGTGATGACAAGTGTGTATGGGTGTAGCTGTGATGACAAGTGTGTATGGGTGTAGCAGTGATGACAAGTGTGTATGGGTGTAGCAGTGATGACAAGTGTGTAAGGGTGTAGCAGTGATGACAAGTGTGTATGGGTGTAGCAGTGATGACAAGTGTGTATGGGTGTAGCAGTGATGACAAGTGTGTAAGGGTGTAGCAGTGATGACAAGTGTGTATGGGTGTAGCAGTGATGACAAGTGTGTATGGGTGTAGCAGTGATGACAAGTGTGTATGGGTGTAGCAGTGATGACAAGTGTGTATGGGTGTAGCAGTGATGACAAGTGTGTATGGGTGTAGCAGTGATGACAAGTGTGTATGGGTGTAGCAGTGATGACAAGTGTGTATGGGTGTAGCAGTGATGACAAGTGTGTAAGGGTGTAGCAGTGATGACAAGTGTGTAAGGGTGTAGCAGTGATGACAAGTGTGTATGGGTGTAGCAGTGATGACAAGTGTGTATGGGTGTAGCTGTGATGACAAGTGTGTATGGGTGTAGCAGTGATGACAAGTGTGTATGGGTGTAGCAGTGATGACAAGTGTGTATGGGTGTAGCAGTGATGACAAGTGTGTAAGGGTGTAGCAGTGATGACAAGTGTGTATGGGTGTAGCAGTGATGACAAGTGTGTATGGGTGTAGCAGTGATGACAAGTGTGTAAGGGTGTAGCAGTGATGACAAGTGTGTATGGGTGTAGCAGTGATGACAAGTGTGTATGGGTGTAGCAGTGATGACAAGTGTGTATGGGTGTAGCAGTGATGACAAGTGTGTAAGGGTGTAGCAGTGATGACAAGTGTGTATGGGTGTAGCAGTGATGACAAGTGTGTAAGGGTGTAGCAGTGATGACAAGTGTGTATGGGTGTAGCAGTGATGACAAGTGTGTATGGGTGTAGCAGTGATGACAAGTGTGTAAGGGTGTAGCAGTGATGACAAGTGTGTATGGGTGTAGCAGTGATGACAAGTGTGTATGGGTGTAGCAGTGATGACAAGTGTGTAAGGGTGTAGCAGTGATGACAAGTGTGTATGGGTGTAGCAGTGATGACAAGTGTGTATGGGTGTAGCAGTGATGACAAGTGTGTATGGGTGTAGCAGTGATGACAAGTGTGTAAGGGTGTAGCAATGATGACAAGTGTGTATGGGTGTAGCAGTGATGACAAGTGTGTATGGGTGTAGCAGTGATGACAAGTGTGTATGGGTGTAGCAGTGATGACAAGTGTGTATGGGTGTAGCAGTGATGACAAGTGTGTATGGGTGTAGCAGTGATGACAAGTGTGTAAGGGTGTAGCAGTGATGTAGACAGGAAGTACTCACTGTGCTGGGCCTCATACTGGGTGCTGTGGTGTTGCAGCTGTTGACTTCGGCGATAACAAAGTTCTCCCGCTTTCAAGGCCTGCTTGAACAAGCGCTCGGCCTCCATGATGGTGGTGGCCTCTTCTTCGGCCAGCAGGATGAAGGCCGTGGCACAGCTGGGACGTGAAGAAGAAGCGTGTCAGAAGTGCTACATTAGGCTGTGGTGTTCGTCATACTTGAACCACTAGCATGGAGCGCATCATTGGAGAGAAGCCTTCCTTCTTTCAATGTATTCATGATTTGTAGTGCATGAGAAAGTGGTACATAGTTCTCTCTGACCACAAGTAGCAATAAACTGCTGAGTCAGCATGAGTGGTGCTGATGAGTTGATCCTTTCACACCAACATTTTATAGCGCATGCAGAGCTAGATTAAGCCGCTGGGGGCTTGTATATGCAGTACACATGTTTACTTCTTAAATAAGAAGTACATTTGTTTACTTCTTATACATGAAATACTTGTGTTTACTTCTTATATATGAAATACATGTGTTTACTTCTTACATAAGAAGGAGGTAAGAAAGCTTGCTGTGTCTTCATCGTGTCTAAAAATAAACACAGCAGCCTTCAAAGGCAGGAAGTCTTCCCCGCAAATATAATTCTCTCCACACTCACATCTCTTACTGTCCTCCATCCATCCTGTCAATCATCCTAGCATCCATCCTATTAGTCAGTCATACTATCAATAATCTATCCTATATAAACCCACACAATCATCCACCCACACAGTCAATCATAAACCCACACAATCATCTATCCACACAGTCATCCATCCAAACAACTATCCACCCACATGTCAGTCATCCATCCACCAACACAGTCATCCACCCACACAATCATCCACCCACACAATTGTCCGTCCACCATCCATCCACACAGTCAGTGGTCCACCATCCATCCACAGTCAGTGGTCTATCCACACAATCGTCCGTCCACCATCCATCCACACAATCATCCATCCATCACACAATCATCCACCCACACAATCATCCGTCCTCCATCCATCCACAGTCAGTGGTCCATCCACACAATCATCCACCATCACAGTCGTCTATGCACACAATCATCCATCCACCCAATCAATCATCCATCACACTATCATCCACCCACAGTCATCCAGCCACACAATCAATCTTCCATCACACAGTCAGTGGTCCACCCACACAATCGTCTGTCCACCATCCATCCACAGTCAGTGGTCCACCCACACAATCATCCACCATCACAGTCATCTATCCACACAATCATCCATCCACACAATCAATCATCCATCACACTATCATCCACCCACAGTCATCCAGCCACACAATCAATCATCCATCACAGTCAGTGGTCCACCCACACAATTGTCCGTCCACCATCCATCCACACAGTCAGTGGTCCACCTACACAATCATCCACCCACATAATCGTCCGTCCACCATCTATCCACACAGTCAGCTGTCCATCCACACAGTCAGTGGTCCACCTACTCAATCATCCACCCACATAATCGTCCGTCCACCATCCATCCACACAGTCAGTGGTCCACCTACACAATCATCCACCCACACAATCGTCCGTCCACCATCCATCCATTCACACAGTCAGTGGTCCACCCACACAATCGTCCGTCCACCATCCATCCATCCACAGTCAGTGGTCCATCCACACAATCATCCACCATCACAGTCGTCTATGCACACAATCATCCATCCACCCAATCAATCATCCATCACACTATCATCCACCCACAGTCATCCAGCCACACAATCAATCTTCCATCACACAGTCAGTGGTCCACCCACACAATCGTCTGTCCACCATCCATCCACAGTCAGTGGTCCACCCACACAATCATCCACCATCACAGTCATCTATCCACACAATCATCCATCCACACAATCAATCATCCATCACACTATCATCCACCCACAGTCATCCAGCCACACAATCAATCATCCATCACAGTCAGTGGTCCACCCACACAATTGTCCGTCCACCATCCATCCACACAGTCAGTGGTCCACCTACACAATCATCCACCCACATAATCGTCCGTCCACCATCTATCCACACAGTCAGCTGTCCATCCACACAGTCAGTGGTCCACCTACTCAATCATCCACCCACATAATCGTCCGTCCACCATCCATCCACACAGTCAGTGGTCCACCTACACAATCATCCACCCACACAATCGTCCGTCCACCATCCATCCATTCACACAGTCAGTGGTCCACCCACACAATCGTCCGTCCACCATCCATCCACACAGTCAGTGGTCCACCTACACAATCACCCACCCATACAATCGTCCACCCACCCATACAATCGTCCGTCCACCATCCATCCACAGTCAGTGGTCCACCCACACAATCATCCAACCACCCACACAATCGTCCATCCACCCACACAATCGTCCGTCCACCATCCATCCACACAGTCAGTGGTCCACCCACTCAATCATCCATCCACACAATCGTCCGTCCACCATCCATCCACACAGTCAGTGGTCCACCTACACAATTATCCACCCACATAATCGTCCGTCGTCCATCCATCCACACAGTCAGTGGTCCACCTACACAATCATCCACCCACATAATCGTCCGTCGTCCATCCATCCACAGTCAGTGGTCCACCTACACAATCATCCACCCACACAATCGTCCGTCCACCATCCATCCACACAGTCAGTGGTCCACCCACACAATCATCCATCCACACAATCGTCCGTCCACCATCCATCCACACAGTCAGTGATCCATCTACAGTCATCCATCTACACAGTCATCCAACCACACAGTCATCCATGCACACAGTCATCCCTCCACCCACACACAGTCAGTCATCCATCCATCCATCCATCCAGGTTATGAGCATAAGAAGTGTTCGTACTCTTCCAGCTGCAGAGCTTCGTGAGCGGCTGAGATGCGAGCTTGAGGGTTCCTCTCTCTCCAGGCCTTCTGCATGACTGCGAGCACAGAGGACAGCAGCAAGAGTTTAGGGTGAAGATGGCGTCCGCGGCGAGGGACTAACTCACTGGCGTCGGCGGGTCTGAGGTGGTCCGAGTCGCATGTGAAGAAGGTCTGGTGGTCCTGCGCTGACAGGTTCATGTCGTAGTACGTCAGCGGCTCTCGTCCCGTCACCCACGTGTACCTGAATGCAACACCGTCACACTTCAACACATCAGAGCAGTCAGGATGCTTCACATGCTACATACAATGTTTTTTAGTCAAAGTTTACTTTAGTCTTAACTTTTTAGTCTCAATTAATTATTTAGTCCTAACTTTTTAGTCTAAATGTACTTTTTAGTCTAAATTAAGTTTTTAGTCCTAACTTTTTAGTCTAAATTAACTTTTTAGTCTAAATGTACTTTAGTCTAAATTAATTTTGTAGTCCTAACTTTATAGTGTAAATGTACTTTTTAGTCTAAAAATAACTTTTTAGTCTAAATTAACGTTTTAGTCTTAATTTTTTTGTCTAAATTTACTTCAGTCTAAATTTACTTTTTAGTCTACATTAATTTTTTAGTCCTAACTTTTTAGTCTTAAGTGTACTTTTAGTCTTAACTTTTTAGTCTAAATCAACATTTTAGTCTGAACTTTTTTGTCTAAATGTACTTTTTAGTCTTAACTTTTTAATCTAAATGTACTTTTTAGTCTTAACTTTTTGGTCTAAATGTACTTTTTAGTCTTAACTTTTTAGTCTTAACTTATTAGTCTAAATTTACTTTTTAGTCTGAATGTACTTTTTAGTCTTAACTTTTTAGTCTGAATGTACTTTTTAGTCTTAACTTTTTAGTCTAAATTTACTTTTTAGTCTAAATACATTTTTAGTCTTAACTTTTTAGTCTGAATTAACTTTTTAGTCTTAACTTTTTAGTCTAAATTAACTTTAGTCTAAATGTCCTTTTTAGTCTTAACTTTTTAGTCTAAATTTACTTATTAGTCTTAATTTTTTAGTCTAAATGGACTTTTTAGTCTTAACTTATTAGTCTAAATTTACTTTTTCGTCTTAATGGACTTTTTAGTCTTAACTTTTTAGTCTACATGTACTTTTTAGTCTAAATACATTTTTAGTCTTAACTTTTTAGTCTACATGTACTTTTTAGTCTAAATACATTTTTAGTCTTAACTTTTTAGTCTAAATTTACTTATTAGTCTTAATTTTTTAGTCTAAATGGACTTTTTAGTCTGAATTAACTTTAGTCTTAACTTTAAGTCTAAATTAACTTTTTAGTCTAAATTAACTTTTTAGTCTTAACTTTTTAGTGTAAATTAACTTTAGTCTAAATGTACTTTTTAGTCCTAACTTTTTAGTCTAAATGTACTTTTTAGTCTTAACATTTTAGTCTAATGTGATTTTTAATCTTAACTTTTTAGTCTAAATGTACTTTCGAGTCTTAACTTTTTAGTTTAAATGCACTTTTTAGTTTAAATGTACTTTTTAGTTTAAATGTACTTTTTAGTCTTAACTTTTTAGTCTAATGTGATTTTTAATCTTAACTTTTTAGTCTAAATGTACTTTTTAGTCTTAACTTTTTAGTCTACTGTGATTTTTAATCTTAACTTTTTAGTCTAAATGTACTTTTTAGTCTTAACTTTTTAGTCTAATGTGATTTTTAATCTTAACTTTTTAGTCTAAATGTACTTTCGAGTCTTAACTTTTTAGTTTAAATGTACTTTTTAGTTTAAATGTACTTTTTAGTCTTAACTTTTTAGTCTGAATGTACTTTTTAGTTTAAATGTACTTTTTAGTCTTAATTCTGAATGCAGTCTGATTCAGTCTGACCTAGGCCTGGGCCGATACTCGACAAGTCAATTAACCGACGACAAATAAAAATGAAGGCGGTAAGTTTTCCAGTGTGTATAAATGTCCATGTGCACACTTCAAGAGCATTCACTCTTTTCCTCGCTGTCAGCAGGCTACATGCCTTTGTACCAGAGCGGCATGAACAGAAGGGAGTGAACTCTCATGAAGTGTCTTTGACTCTTTATGACTAACGTGCTAGCATCACACAGTGCAACTAATTAGCATGTAGCAGCTAACCAGGACAAAATGTGGGAATATTTCAGGGTAAACCTTTGGAAGAAGATGAGACTATGGACAGTTCCAGAACAACATGCCCACTTCAAACACAAGGACTCCACACACTCACTGAGGCCTTTGGTGAACAAGCCAGGTCAGTGTAAACAAAACGCTGCAAAATAGTGTGGTTAAATACATTGTCAGAGACTTTTACTTGATTTAGACATTTCATTTATTGTTTAAGTTGTCCTTTAACATATTATATTGCTTTTGCTTGTGATTTTTATTTAAGTGCATCATTTTTCTAACAGACAAAGTATATCTTATTGTTAATATTTGTTTGTTTTATTCAACTTGGAGATATAAACCTTTGCATTCCAATAACGATGTTAAAAGTAGATGTGTTTTTGTCAGGGGGCTCAACTGTGGAACAGCTTGGATGATTCCTTAAAATGTTCCAGGTCCATTCACACATTTAAAAAACACTTTAAGACCAATGTCTTGGAAAAATATATCACTCTTGAATCAACACAGTAGTTAATACTATGATCAATGTTAATTAAAATACTAAATGTGGGATATAAATAATAATGGAAGTATAATTATTTGTATTTAGTATATAAATTGGTACAAAGGTTTAACACGCGTATAAGGATATTTCACATGCCTTTACTGTGTATATAATTGAACAGTGTTCATATTGTGTATAATGTGTATTTATAATATGTTGTACAAAAGACATTTCATAATTTTCGGAAGTTCATCTTGTACTTGACATTGTTTATAGGGTTAGGCGCTATAAGTGTTCAACTTCAGCCTAAACCCTTTCGGTCTGCAACATTTTCATTTTCAATCTATGAATGTACAACTGTTTGTTTATTTTGTTGACCATTGACCGAAGAATAATAAACTTATTATTATTAAACTTATAAAATACACGAGAAATAAAATGTTATTGCTTTTGAAAAGATATACCATATTTTTCGGACTATAAGTCGCAGTTTTTTTCATAGTTTGGCCGGGGGGTGCGACTTATACTCAGGAGCGACTTATGTGTGAAATTATTAACACATTAGCGTAAAATATCAAATAATATTATTTATCTCATTCACGTAAGAGACTAGACGTATAAGATTTCATGAGATTTAGCGATTAGGAGTGACAGATTGTTTGGTAAACGTATAGCATGTTCTATATGTTATAGTTATTTGAATGACTCTTACCATAATATGTTACGTTAACATACCAGTTGGTTATTTATGCCTCATATAACGTACACTTATTCAGCCTGTTGTTCACTATTCTTTATTTATTTTAAATTGCCTTTCAAATGTCTATTCTTGGTGTTGGCTTTTATCAAATACATTTCCCCAAAAATGCGACTTATACTCCAGTGCAACTTATGTTTTTTCCTTCTTTATTATGCATTTTCGGCCGGTGCGACTTATACTCTGGAGCGACTTATACTCCGAAAAATACGGTACATGTATTAATATTATGTATTATCCTTACATCAATGGTACATTTGGTCCCATAAAAATAACGGCAATGATATCGATTATCGCCAATAATTTGTAGGTCAATATATCGTCAAGCAAAATTAGTTATTGGTCCGACCAATAACTATTAAACATCTCCAAGTGTGTTTTGTTCCCCTAATTGGAAAAATCTGGTAGGGTGGTTTGTTTTGTCTTTTTTGTTGCCAATTGCAAAGGTATGATATCATATTTACTGCTTTTTAATGCCATTAAAGGCCTTCTTCTTCACAACATCTATTTGATGACTTCTAGTGTTTTTAATGACCCCTGAGGAACTAAAGAATGAAGAAGTAATCATTCAGTGGAAGCATGAACGGTCCTCAAAGATGGAGAGAAGAAAGATGAGGAGGTGACAAGAAGAAAAGACAAGGAACACCTCGATGAAGAAGTAAGAAGGTTTCACTGCTGTCACTCACCGATTGTACTCGGCTCCTCGAAACAAATTCAAGGGGTTTCTCCAAACTTTACATTCTGCAGAAGAAAGGAGAAGATTGGAGGCGTGCGGTCCAAAGACCTTCTTTCACTGCTGCCGTCTCACCTGACACACTTTGTCGACTGGACTCCGCCTCCCCGTTGCTGCTGCTGGAGCTGCTGGGGGTGCTGCTGTCCACTCCGCCCAGCAGGGGGCGCAAGTGGCTCACGGACACCTGCTCGATGAAGGACGTCCCGTACTTCCTGAAGTACCACCACTCGAAGATCTGTGAGGAGACAAAGCACGTCATCACTCGCACTGAAGATGGTAAGAGGAAGAAGTGAGAATGTTTCCATTAGTTGTCAGCTTCCAACATGTTGCCATGGAGATGCTGCTGCTCAGAGGAGTGTATAAAGAGTATAGACCTCTACACAGGCGCCATGTAGGATACCTAGGACGTGTATAAAGAGTGCGTGTACAAATACAACTGGCATACAAAGTGTGAGTGTACAACTACAATTAGCATACAAACCCCGTTTCCATATGAGTTGGGAAATTGTGTTAGATGTAAATATAAACGGAATACAATGATTTGCAAATCATTTTCAACCCATATTCAATTGAATATGCTACAAAGACAACATATTTGATGTTCAAACTTATAAACGTTTTTTTTTTTGCAAATAATTAACTTAGAATTTCATGGCTGCAACACGTGACAAAGTAGTTGGGAAAGGGCATGTTCACCACTGTGTTACATCACCTTTTCTTTTAACAACACTCAAACGATTGGGAACTGAGGAAACTAATTGTTGAAGCTTTGAAAGTGGAATTCTTTCCCATTCTTGATTTATGTAGAGCTTCAGTCGTTCAACAGTCCGGGGTCTCCGCTGTCGTATTTTACGCTTCATTATGTGCCACACATTTACGATGAGACAGGTCTGGACTGCAGGCGGGCCAGGAAAGTACCCGCACTCTTTTTTTACGAAGCCACGCTGTTGTAACACGTGCTGAATATGGCTTGGCATTGTCTTGCTGAAATAAGCAGGGGCGTCCATGAAAAAGACAGCGTTTAGATGGCAGCATATGTTGTTCCAAAACCTGTATGTACCTTTCAGCATTAATGGCGCCTTCACAGATGTGTAAGTTACCCATGCCTTGGGCACTAATACACCCCCATACCATCACAGATGCTGGCTTTTCAACTTTGCGTCGATAACAGTCTGGATGGTTCGCTTCCCCTTTGGTTCGGATGACACGATGTCGAATATTTCCAAAAACAATTTGAAATGTGGACTCGTCAGACCACAGAACACTTTTCCACTTTGCATGAGTCCATCTTAGATGATCTCGGGCCCAGAGAAGCCGGCGGCGTTTCTGGATGTTGTTGATAAATGGCTTTCGCTTTGCATAGTAGAGTTTTAACTTGCACTTACAGATGTAGCGATGAACTGTATTTAGTGACAGTGGGTTTCTGAAGTGTTCCTGAGCCCATGTGGTGATATCCTTTAGAGATTGATGTCGGTTTTTGATACAGTGCCGTCTGAGGGATCGAAGGTCACGGTCATTCAATGTTGGTTTCCGGCCATGCCGCTTACGTGGAGTGATTTCTCCAGATTCTCTGAACCTTTTGATGATATTATGGACCGTAGATGTTGAAATCCCTAAATTCCTTGCAATTGCACTTTGAGAAACATTGTTCTTAAACTGTTTGACTATTTGCTCACGCAGTTGTGGACAAAGGGGTGTACCTCGCCCCATCCTTTCTTGTGAAAGACTGAGCATTTTTTGGGAAGCTGTTTTTATACCCAATCATGGCACCCACCTGTTCCCAATTAGCCTGCACACCTGTGGGATGTTCCAAATAAGTGTTTGATTTATTTATTTTTTGCCACCTTTTCCAACTTCTTTGTCACGTGTTGCTGGCATCAAATTCTAAAGTTAATGATTATTTGCAAAAAAAAAAAAAGTTTATCAGTTTGAACATCAAATATGTTGTCTTTGTAGCATATTCAACTGAATATGGGTTGAAAATGATTTGCAAATCATTGTATTCCGTTTATATTTACATCTAACACAATTTCCCAACTCATATGGAAACAGGGTTTGTAGATGCCCATATCGGCTGTTCAGATTTACTTTACAAAAGTGTAGGATACTTCTCTTGTTGCCTTATTTGTATTTGACTTTATTAAATGTATTTATATTATCATTGGGTGCAGCCGGATAGAAAGAGAAAAAAAGGAAGACAAAGGGGAAATTGTGGGGACAAGTGGGGGATTAGACAGAGAGACAAAAACAACAACAGCAAACACAACAACAACAACAATGAGCAACATCAGCACATACGATATGTACAAATATGATGGTAAACGTTATAGCAAAGTATAAATACCGTACAAAGTGTGAGTGTACAACTATTGCTACTGCTAGCATACAATGTGTGAGTGTAGAACTACAGTAACGTGTGTAGCAAGCATGTGTGTAGTTGTGCACCATGTGACGTGTGTAAGTGTCTTCATCTGGGATGACTAGGTCCCAAATGGGTGGAATGAAAAGTGGTTCTTACCAAGATGAGTCCTGATATGAGGGAGGAGGTGCCGGTCAGAGCCACGTAGAACTTGGGTGTCAGGGTGTTGAGAAACATGCTTACTGCAAGACAAGAAAGACGCTAGGTTAGCACTGCACACTGATGCATTGTGGGTAGGATCACGGCAAATACTCTTCTTCTTATTCTTAAACATTCACTTGGCAAATACAACTTCAAGTACAAACTACACACTACAAATACACTTTTTGGCCTTACAGCCGTACTCACTACATCCAATCATACTGATGTCGTTCACAACAACACAACAGATGAAATGTATTGTGTGTATGATTGTTTGTACATTGATGTTACATCCATGATGTTGTTCACAACAACACAACAGATGAGATGTGTTGTGTGTGTATGATTGTTTGTACATTGATGTTACATCCATGATGTCGTTCACAACAACACAACAGATGAGATGTGTTGTGTGTGTATGACTGTTTGTACATTGATGTTACATCCATGATGTCGTTCACAACAACACAACAGATGAGATGTGTTGTGTGTGTATGACTGTTTGTACATTGATGTTACATCCATGATGTCGTTCACAACAACACAACAGATGAGATGTGTTGTGTGTGTATGACTGTTTGTACATTGATGTTACATCCATGATGTCGTTCACAACAACACAACAGATGAGATGTGTTGTGTGTGTATGACTGTTTGTACATTGATGTTACATCCATGATGTCGTTCACAACAACACAACAGTTGAGATGTGTTGTGTGTGTATGACTGTTTGTACATTGATGTTACATCCATGATGACGTTCACAACAACACAACAGTTGAGATGTGTTGTGTGTGTATGATTGTTTGTACATTGATGTTACATCCATGATGTCGTTCACAACAGATGAGATGTGTTGCGTGTGTATGATTGTTTGTACATTGATGTTACATCCATGATGTCGTTCACAACAACACAACAGATGATATGTTGTGTGTGTGTGTATGACTGTTTGTACATTGATGTTACATCCATGATGTCGTTCACAACAACACAACAGATGAGATGTGTTGTGTGTGTATGATTGTTTGTACATTGATGTTACATCCATGATGTTGTTCACAACAACACAACAGTTGAGATGTGTTGTGTGTGTATGATTGTTTGTACATTGATGTTACATCCATGATGTCGTTCACAACAACACAACAGATGAGATGTGTTGTAGTTTATAATAGTCCTATTAATGAAAGCAACAACCAGAATTCAAGTGAAAACCTTCATTCAGCTTGCAATCCAAACAGCACCCCCTTTGTGTACTAGAAGATATGACAGCGGTCAATCTCTTTATGAACCAGAGGTAACACAATCCAGTGAAAACATTCAACAGACTGTCAACAAACTGCTACTGCTAAGCTAACACACATAAAAGTGCTGCCGTCGCTAGGCAACAGGCACCGCCTTTTAAAGACACACTCACGCACACGCTCCCCAAATATGATACAGCTCTCAATTGCATAAGCTAGATATAATTCTTTTTTTTTTTAAAGTAACGCATTAATTACGTTCCCTTGTAATTAATTCAATTAATGAAAGAGTAATTCAAACACTGTTTGGTAAAGTAACGAGAAACTAATTAACAACAGCGACACTGACTCCGATTACTTCGACGAGACGGAACCGGCCATTTTGGATCCCACGCTTGCGCAACTTTTCAATTCGGACACCGAAGACGAAGAATTCGAAGGATTTACGAATGAAGAATAACTTCAGAAGGTGAGCGCTATGTTTATTTTGTGTGTTGTGACATTAACGTTCGAGCAACATTATGTTGCTATTTATTGCTCTACACCATTTTGAATTTTACTATGTTTGTGATTGCACATTTGCGTACATTTTGGGACAGAGTTGTTAGAACGCTGGTTTTCAATATATTATTAAAGTTTGACTGAACTATCTGACTGTTTTTTTGACATTCCCTTTAGCGCAGCGTAGGCGCGGCTTATAATCCGGGGCGGATTATTGGTGGACAAAGTTATGAAATATGTAATTCATTGAAGGTGCGGCTAATAATCCGGTGCGCCTTATAGTGCGGAAAATACGGTACTAAATATAATAATTTTCCATCACTGAGATGGGTGAATCTCAATGTTTTACTTTGCATACAATGTATAATATTACAAAACCCAAAACCAGTGAAGTTGTCACGTTGTGTAAATGGTAAATAAAAACAAAATACAATGATTTGCAAATCTTTTTCAACTTATATTCAATTGAATAGACTGCAAAGATAAGATACTTAATGTTCGAACCGGAAAACATTGTTATTTTATGCAAGTAGTAGCTCATTTGGAATTTGATGCCTGCAACATGTTTCAAAAAAGCTGGCACGAGTGGCAAAAAAGACTGAGAAAGTTGAGGAATGCTCATCAAACACTTATTTGGAACATCCCACAGGTGAACAGGCTAATTGGGAACAGGTGGGTGCCATGATTGGGTATAAAAGCAGCTTCCATGAACTGCTCGGTCATTCACAAACAAGGATGGGGCGAGGGTCACCAATTTGTCAACAAATGCGTGAGCAAATTGTCCAACAGTTTAAAAGAACAACATTTCTCAACCAGCTATTGTAAGGAATTTAGGGATTTCACCATCTACGGTCCGTAATATCATCAAAAGGTTCAGAGAATCTGGAGAAATCACTCCACGTAAGCGATGATATTACGGACCTTCCATCCCTCAGGCGGTACTGCATCAAAAAGCGACATCAGTGTGTAAAGGATATTACCACATGGACTCAGGAACACTTTAGAAAACCACGGTCAGTAACTACAGTTGGTCGCTACATCTGTAAGTGCAAGTTAAAACTCTACTATGCAAAGTGAAAGCCATTTATCAACAACACCCAGAAACACAGCTGGCTTCACTTTTCCCAAACTCATCTAAGATGGACTGATGCAAAGTGTAAAAGTGTTCTGTGGTCTGACGAGTCCACATTTCAAATTGTTTTTGGAAACTGTGGACGTCGTGTCCTCCGGACCAAAGAGGAAAAGAACCATCCGGATTGTTATAGGCGCAAAGTTGAAAAGCCAGCATCTGTGATGGTATGGGGGTGCATTAGTGCCCAAGGCATGGGTAACTTACACATCTGTGAAGGCACCATTAATGCTGAAAGGTACATACAGGTTTTGGAGCAACATATGTTGCCATCCAAGCAACGTTATCGTGGACGCCCCTGCTTATTTCAGCAAGACAATGCCAAGCCACATGTTACAACAGCGTGGCTTCATAGTAAAAGAGTGCGGGTACTAGACTGGCCTGCCTGTAGTCCAGACCTGTCTCCCATTGAAAATGTGTGGTGCATTATGAAGCCTAAAATAGCACAACGGAGACCCCGGACTGTTGAACAACTTAAGCTGTACATCAAGCAAGAATGGGAAAGAATTCCACCTGAGAAGCTTCAAAAATGTGTCTCCTTAGTTCCCAAACGTTTACTGAGTGTTGTTAAAAGGAAAGGCCATGTAACACAGTGGTAAAAATACTCCTGTGACAACTTTTTTGGGAAAAAAAAAAAAAGTAACTTTCTGGATAAGCTTTTGGAAAATGATTCCATAAAAAGTACAATTTATATCAGGTGTAAGAAGAACATTATACACATTTGAATGTTGTTAAGAGTAAGATGCAGTGTCATGTCAATGTACTAGTTTTTGATCAAATAAAAGAAAAACTTGTTTTGAATGATCTGTCATTTGTATTCAATGGGTTCTTTAAAAAGTAAGGAAAAAATTGTTTGTGGAAAAAATCGGGGATTTTATTTTTAGGCTATATCGCCCAGGGCGAGTAGCAACCATGGTGAAATCCCAAACTTCTAGTAGATGTGCTCTTTTTTTCCCCACTCATTCGCTTCTCATCTCTTTCACCGTCACAAGCTGCAGAATTTGCATGCACGTTGCGCAGCCTATTTATAGTTTTTTCCCGTTATTATGTTGTCATGATCATGAGAAGCTGTAATCGAATGAAAAATTCTATAAAATTCCAGCCCTAACACACACACGCACACACACACACACACACACACACGGGCGCATGTGTGGTAAGAGAGGGCAGCTGGTCAGCCATTGAGTGGAGTGGAGTGCAGCCTCTTGGTGCAGAAAAGGAGTCTTTGAGGACAACAGCTGGTGTGAAGGGAGCACTAAGCACGTCCATCAAAGACTCCAATCATCAGGCTGCAACACCCAGCTCGTATATTTCAAGTGTTTGCATAAAGTCCTATGAAGAGAGAACATATTGCACAACTCTCAGCCCACATTTTACAAACCAAAAGTATTTATCAACTGCCAAAGGTGCATCAACAACGTATTGAGCAAAGGGTCTGAATACTTATGTGACATGTGCATTGGTACAATGTTTAATACTGTTATATATGTTACAATGTTTACAATTGTTACAATGTTTACAACATTTAATATTGTTACATTTGTTACAATGTTTAATACTGTTACATTTGTTACAATGTTTAATACTGTTACAATTGTTACAATGTTTACAATTGTTACAATGTTTATATTGTTACATTTGTTACAATGTTTACTACTGTTACAATGTTTACAATTGTTACAATGTTTATATTGTTACATTTGTTACAATGTTTAATACTGTTACATTTGTTACAATGTTTAATACTGTTACAATTGTTACAATGTTTACAATTGTTACAATGTTTACTACTGTTACAATGTTTACAATTGTTACAATGTTTATATTGTTACATTTGTTACAATGTTTACTACTGTTACAATGTTTACAATTGTTACAATGTTTACAATTGTTACAATTGTTACAATGTTTACAATTGTTACAATTTTTACAATGTTTACAATTGTTACAATGTTTACAATTATTACAATGTTTAATATTGTTACAATTTTTACAATGATTACAATTATTTCCATGTTTAATATTGTTACAATTGTTACAATGTTTGATATTGTCACAATGTTTCCAATTGTTACAATTTTTAATATTGTTACAATGTTTCCAAATGTTACAATAGTCCATCCATCCATCCATTTTGTACCGCTTGTCCCTTTTGGGGTCGCGGGGGGTGCTGGAGCTTATCCCAGCTGCACAGTTACAATGTTTAACATTGTTACAATTGTTAAAATATTTCCAATTGTTACAATGTTTACAATTGTTGCCATGTTTAATGTTTTTAATAATTGTTACAATGTTCAATATTGTTACAATAATTAATATTGTTACAATGTTTGCAATTGTTACAATGTTTAATACTGTTACATGTGTTACAATGTTTGCAATTGTTACAATGTTTAATACTGTTACATTTGTTACAATGTTTAATATTGTTACATTTGTTACAATGTTTAATACTGTTACATTTGTTACAGTGTTTACTACTGTTACAATTATTACAATGTTTAATATTGTTACAATTTTTACAACGATTACAATTATTTCCATGTTTAATATAATATTGTTACAATGTTTAATATTGTTACAATTTTCCCAATTGTTACAATAGTTACAATGTTTAATATTGTTACAATTGTTACAATGTTTAATATTGTTACAATTGTTTACATTTTTTAATAACTTACAATGTTCAATATTGTTACAATATTTCATATTGTTACAATATTTACAATTGTTGCCATGTTTAATATTGTTGCAATGTTTACAATTATTGCCATGTTCAATATTGTTACAATGATTACAATTATTTCCATGTTTAATATTGTTACAATGTTTAATATTGTTACAATTTTCCCAATTGTTACAATAGTTACAATGCTTAATATTGTTACAATGTTTCCAATTGTTACAATGTTTAATATTGTTACAATTGTTTAATTTTTTTAATAACTGTTACAATGTTCAATATTGTTACAATATTTCATATTGTTACAATGTTTACAATTGTTGCCATGTTTAATATTGTTACAATGTTTACAATTATTGCCATGTTCAATATTGTTACAATGTTTAATATTGTTACAATATGTCATATTGTTACAATGTTTACAATTGTTGCCATGTTTAATATTGTTACAATTGTTACAATGTTTAATATTGTTGCAATGTTTACAATTATTGCCATGTTCAATATTGTTACAATGTTTAATCTTGTTACAATGTTTAATTTTTTTTAAATAGTTACAATGTTTCCAATTGTTACAATGTTTAATATTGATACAATGTTTCCAATCGTTACAATGTTTACAATTATTGCCATGTTCAATATTGTTACAATGTTTAATATTGTTACAATGTTTAATTTTTTTTATAAATAGTTACAATGTTTCCAATTGTTACAATGTTTAATATTGTTACAATGTTTCCAAGTGTTACAATGTTTAATATTGTTACATTTGTTTAAAGTTTTTATAATTGTTACAATGTTCAATATTATTATAATGTTTAAAATTGTTACAATGTTTACAATTGTTAAGTTTAACATTGTGACAGTTGTTACAATGTGTAATAACGTTGCAATTGTTACAATTTGTTAATATTGTTACAATGTATATTATAATGTATAATATTATTGCAATGTTTATTATTGTTAAAAAGTTTACAATTGTTACAATGTTTACAATTATGCGGAAACTGGAGTGCCTGGAGAAACCCCACACACGCATGCACACTCCACACAGCCATGTCCAAACGGAGGTAGGAAGACACACACGGCGTGAAGTTGGTAGAAATGTCAACACATTTAGGGTACTTTTCACTGGCTTAAGCAAGAAATGCATTAATTAGCTTGAGTACCTTTCTATACAACTTTCTCTCCTTAGTTTTGCCAAGTGACTCTGACGACAACGACAACACGCACACAACTCTGCGTATCTCTCATTGATGGAGGACACACACACACACACACACACATGAATGAGAACAAATGTGTCGATGATAAATTCATGTGCTCCAAATGAACATGGTTGTGTAGCAGCACACAAGATTGTAAGTGTGACATCACTTCACAACACAACACACAAGCCAGCATGTTCCTCAGAGTCCTGTCCCTCCTGAAAGACCTCTGGACCATGGAACACATGTCCTGGTCCTAGTGGTAGTGGACTTGGAAGGCAGCAGCACGAGTGGATCAGCCAATCCAGGATATGCCACGGTCGCCTCTTGCAAGAGTAACCATGGCAACCCCTAAATGACACCCCTTCAGCTTTACACTGCTAATGTGTCAAAGTGCTCGCTAACAAGAGTGACTTCTGCTCACACGACTACAAACATCAACTACAACGTGACATCATGTCTCCTGCTCCTTGTTTGCACCTGTATCACAAGTCATGTACAACTTCAGTGGGCTTAGCTGTTGTGTAGCTGCTATCTCCTCGTAGCCTATAGCCTAGCATGTTTACTTTTTGTAAATGACTTTAGTAAAATAGGAGAAATTGTGTGTTTATTTAATGTTAACTGTCTGTCCAGTAAACATGCTGCTTGTATCGCACATGATATCACACACGAGTAAATACACTCGGCAGGACTGCTTGTATCGCACATGATATCACACAAGTAAACATTCTGCAGGACTGCTTGTATCGCACATATCACACACAAGTAAACACTCTGCAAGACTTCTTGTATCGCACTTATCATCACACACAAGTAAACACGCTGCAGGGCTGCTTGTATCGCACATGATATCACACACAAGTAAACACGCTGCAGGACTGCTTGTATCACACATGATATCACACACGTGCACATGTTATAGGACTGCTTGTATCACACATGATATCACACACACAAGTTAACACTCTGCATGACTGCTTGTATCGCACATGATATCACACACAAACACTGCTGGACTGCTTGTATCGCACATGATATCACACACAAGTAAAACGCTGCAGGACTGCTTATATCGCACATGGTATCACACACAAGTAAACATTCTGCAGGACTGCTTGTATTGCACATGCTATCACACACAAGTAAACACTCTGCAAGACTGCTTGTATCGCACTTATCACACACAAGTAAACACGCTGCAGGACTGCTTGTATCGCACATGATATCACACAAGTAAATACACTGCAGGGCTGCTTGTATCGCACATGATATCACACACAAGTAAACACGCTGCAGGACTGCTTGTATCGCACATGATACCACACACAAGTAAACACGCTGCAGGACTGCTTGTATCACACATGATATCACACACATGTGCACATGTTATAGGACTGCTTGTATCACACATGATATCACACACAAGTAAACACGCTGCAGGACTGCTTGTATCACACATGATATCACACACGTGCACATGTTATAGGACTGCTTGTATCACACATGATATCACACACACAAGTTAACACTCTGCATGACTGCTTGTATCGCACATGATACCACACACAAATAAACACTGCAGGACTGCTTGTATCGCACATGATATAAACACTCTGCAGAACTGCTTGTACCGCACATGATACCACACACAAGTAAACACGCTGCAGGACTGCTTATATCACACATGGTATCACACAAGTAAACACTCTGCAGGGCTGCTTGTATCACACATGATATCACACGCAAGTAAATACTCTGCAAGACTGCTTGTATCGCACATATCACACACACAAGTAAACACGCTGCATGACTGCTTATATCACACATGATATCACACACAAGTGCTCATGCAGTAAGACTGCTTGTATCACACATGTAAACACACTGCAAGACTGCATGTATCGCACATGATACCACACACAGGTAAACACACTGCAGGACTGCTTGTATGACACATGATATCACACACAAGTACACATGTTGTAGGACTGCTTGTATCGCATATAATATCACACACAAATAAAAACACACTTTAGGACTGCTTGTATCACACATATCACACACAAGTAAACACTCTGCAGGACTGCTTGTATCGCACATGATATCACACGAGTAAACACTCTGCAGGACTGCTTGTATCGCACTTGATATCACACACAAGTGAACACTCTGCAGGACTGCTTGTATCGCACATGATATCACACACAAGTAAACAACGCTGCAGGACTGCTTGTATCGCACATGATATCACACACAAGTCAACACTCTGCAGGACTGCTTGTATCGCACATGATATCACACACATGCAAACACTGCAGGACTGCTTGTATCGCACATGGTATCACACACACAAGTCAACACTGCAGGACTGCTTGTATCGCACATGGTATCACACACACAAGTCAACACTCTGCAGGACTGCTTCTATCGCACATGATATCAAACACAAGTACACACGTTGGAGGACTGCTTGTATCGCACATCATATCACACACAAGTAAACACTCTGCAGGACTGCTTGTATCGCACATGATATCACACACATGTAAACACTCTGCAGGACTGCTTGTATCGCACATGATATCACACACAAGTACGCACGTTGTAGGACTGCTTGCGTTGGACATTATAGATGCAAACCGATATAATCCAATTGTTTTGCTGATATCAGACCGATGTCAATATCAATGGTGATACCCCTGCCTGAAACTGTTGACGTTGGCAGGATAAGACAAGTTCAGTCGGCCGACCTTTTTGCATATTTGACAATTGTGAATGCTGGTCAGAGGTCTATAAATGATACAGGAACATTTGCAGATAACATGCGACATCATCCATCCACCAGCATGGATGATGGTTTCATACTCATCCATTCATAGGATCCATCATATATATTACGACAGTATGACATCGTTGCATGTTGCGAGGGTTCAAGGTGAAAGGGTCAGAGGTCAAACAACGACACGCACATGTGGCGTGGAGTCTACGGAGCTCACTGGACTGAAATAGCCCGAGTCAGCAGTTACCACAGAAACACCATCTTGCCGCTCTTTTGCCTTTTTTGTTGTTTTTAAAAAAGCAGCATTGCCATAGCAACAGAGACAGCCGTGTTCATTTAGCACCTCGTGCAGTGAAAACCTTTTGGCCGCCATCGCACAAATATCCCCTTGTAGGCCACTTCATTAGGCACACCATCTAGTAACTTATCCAATACGGTACCAATTCCTGGTCCCTGACAATCGACACCGGTACTCAAACGGTACCGATTCTGTACTTTTTTGTGTGTTTATAAATTTTAATTGTTTTTGATAATAAAATCTCATTTGTATTTTTGAAAATGAGCCGATTACGATAACTTCTGTCCAGTTGTTATATTTTGTTTTATTGTCATTTTCTTTGTTGGCATGTAAAATGGCAACATCACCTACAGGCGGAGTCAGCTCTCAGTGCTGCTGGAGTGATCGGCAGGTGTTAAGTGTTTGGGATGTAAGGATATGTAAGTTTTATATCGCGATTGTTGTGACCGAAAGCAGCACTGTTATTACAATCGCAATATTGTTGAACGTGCTCAAAAAGAACACACACACACACTGAAATCCTTAGATTTTTCAAAATAAAGTAAATAGACGCACGGTTAGAAAAGCCTCTATTTGACATGTTTTGAGTTCATTTGATATTTTATTGGCTGAACTTTTATTGTTTTAAATATTGCTTTGTACTTTTAAGATTTAATGAAATAAAAAAGTGTGGTGCAGGTAAAATCTATTATTTGTTATTATTTCTGGTAAGTGTTGTACTCTTTGGTTGTCCTACTCTTTTCAGCGGTCTTTGAACGCACCGTAAACCACCTCCGTCTCGTATTTCTCTGATCTGTCACTCAGTTTTAAGAGAGCATAACTTGTAAGTTCAAAGTGCACAATTGAATAGTGTAGTTGTTGGATAGGGGCATGTTGTTTCTTAACGGGGAATGGCATTAAAGGAGCCATATGTTATAATTTCTTGTCAAGTCATCATTAAATGATGCATTTCCTAACTAATCAAATAGTAGTAAATATTTGAGTATTTGCATCATGCATTTCCTGGGTAATCAAATAGCAGAGGGTATTAGCCAGAGATCTAGACATGCAGGTCACCTCCACAAGCCTTGGCAGATGTTAGCAGTGCGGTGGAGGTGTGCGGAACAACTCCACAAGCGTGCAGCCAAGCTTTGACGAGTGGGAACGCTAAGAAGAAGAGTCTTATATATATCTTCCAGAGCTGGAACACAAGCGTTTCATTGACATAAATGTAATACTACACATTGACATAAATAATACACATTGACATAAATGTAATACTACACATTGACATAAATAATACACATTGACATAAATGTAATACTACACATTGACATAAATAATACACATTGACATAAATGTAATACTACACATTGACATAAATAATACACAATGACATAAATGTAATACTACACATTGACATAAATGTGCATAAATAATACACATTTACATTAATGTAATACTACATACACATTGACATAAATAATACACATTGACATAAATGTAATACTACACATTGACATAAATGTAATACTACACATTGACATAAATAATACACATTGACATAAATGTAATACTACACATTGACATAAATAATACACATTGACATAAATGTAATACTACACATTGACATAAATAATACACAATGACATAAATGTAATACTACACATTGACATAAATGTGCATAAATAATACACATTTACATAAATGTAATACTACATACACATTGACATAAATAATACACATTGACATAAATGTAATACTACACATTGACATAAATGTAATACTACACATTGACATAAATAATACACATTGACATAAATGTAATACTACACATTGACATAAATAATACACATTGACATAAATGTAGTACTACACATTGACATAAATAATACACATTGACATAAATGTAATACTACACATTGACATAAATAATACACATTGACATAAATGTAATACTACACATTGACATAAATGTGCATAAATAATACACATTGACATAAATGTAATACTACACATTGACATAAATAATACACATTGACATAAATGTAATACTACACATTGACATAAATAATACACATTGACATAAATGTAATACTACACATTGACATAAATAATACACATTGACATAAATGTGCATAAATAATACACATTGACATAAATGTAATACTACACATTGACATAAATAATACACATTGACATAAATGTAATACTATACATTGACATAAATAATACACATTGACATAAATGTAATACTACACATTGACATAAATGTAATACTACACATTGACATAAATAATACACATTGACATAAATGTGCATAAATAATACACATTGACATAAATCTAATACTACACATTGACATAAATAATACACATTGACATAAATGTAATACTACACATTGACATAAATAATACACATTGACATAAATGTAATACTACACATTGACATAAATAATACACATTGACATAAATGTAATACTATACATTGACATAAATAATACACATTGACATAAATGTAATACTACACATTGACATAAATGTGCATAAATAATACACATTGACATAAATGTGCATAATACACATTGACATAAATGTAATACTACACATTGACATAAATAATACACATTGACATAAATGTAATACTACACATTGACATAAATAATACACATTGACATAAATGTAATACTATACATTGACATAAATAATACACATTGACATAAATGTAATACTACACATTGACATAAATAATACACATTGACAAAATGTAATACTACACATTAACATAAATGTGCATAAATAATACACATTGACATAAATGTAATACTACACATTGACATAAATAATACACATTGACATAAATGTAATACTACACATTGACATAAATGTAATACTACACATTGACATAAATAATACACATTGACATAAATGTGCATAAATAATACACATTGACATAAATGTAATACTACACATTGACATAAATAATACACATTGACATAAATGTAATACTACACATTGACATAAATAATACACATTGACATAAATGTAATACTACACATTGACATAAATAATACACATTGACATAAATGTAATAATATACATTGACATAAATAATACACATTGACATAAATGTAATACTACACATTGACATAAATGTGCATAAATAATACACATTGACATAAATGTGCATAAATAATACACATTGACATAAATGTAATACTACACATTGACATAAATGTAATACTACACATTGACATAAATAATACACATTGACATAAATGTAATACTACACATTGACATAAATAATACACATTGACATAAATGTAATACTATACATTGACATAAATAATACACATTGACATAAATGTAATACTACACATTGACATAAATGTGTATAAATAATACACATTGACATAAATGTGCATAAATAATACACATTGACATAAATGTGCATAAATAATACATATTGACATAAATGTAATACTAAAGCGGAAGTATGGGAGCAAGGTTGGTTGCATTAACAAAGACACTCGCTCTCTAGAAACCGAGCAACACAGGAAGTGACACGCTAGCCAATCAGGTAACAGTATCAACTATCAGGTTTGGTTGATTCTTTGTATGGCGTGAGAAGAGAAAGTCAAAATGAAGAAAATGTGGATAAAAGAGGAAAAGTCACCTGGACAGTTTTTGGATGTTTTCAAAAGGACCGTAGTCAGACCATGGTTGTCTGTAAATGACGCAAGGCAAGACCGCTAATAGCAGACCACCTTAGCTCACCCTTTAGAGCACAGCTGTAACTTCCTGCCACTAAACCTGCAGAAAATAGTTCTTCTCAGGTCTTTCTATGTTTACGTTTTCACACTTTGCACTATTTTCTTACACTTTATGAAGCATTTCTTACATACTCCTTCATTTTAAGAGCTTATTGTTACGTCTTTAATGTGATTTTACTATTTTGTTGACATTGTTTGAGTGTTTTTCATGCTTGTGTTGACATTTCCTTTCTACCTTTATAGCTTAGGGATTATAATCAGAGGAAGTTACATTTCAAATCAAATCTATGTTTCTACCGGTCATTATTTTCTATAGGTCATAAAAAATATAAAAAATTATGGATATCAACCGATATGAGTTGCTTATACTGGGATACAGTTTTCAGCCATATTGCCCAGCCCGACTCACTCACCCCTCAAGTTATTCGTAGAAGAGAGGCGCACCTATTAATTTATGATCATTAATTTACAGAATTGTTCTAACAACGTTTGGACAGAGCTGACATCAACTTTAAAAAGTTACGAACCAATCCAACAGTCAAACAAACAGACACACCGAGGACATCTACCTTTAGTAGTAAGTCCCAATCTCAGACCAAGTTGAAGACCAGGACCAGGAACTTGGGTCTTGAGAATGCAGCAATTGTAAGAATGGCAGCAGAGTTCCATAGCCCATTTGAACATGTACATGCTCACATACTGTACATCAACAATACACCTCCATCTACTACTGTACATCAACAATATACCTCCATCTACTGTACATCAACAATATACCTCCATCTACTACTGTACATCAACAATATACCTCCATCTACTGTACATCAACAATATACCTCCATCTACTACTGTACATCAACAATATACCTCCATCTACTATACACACACTGTACATCAACAATATACCTCCATCTACTACTGTACATCAACAATATACCTCCATCTACTATACACACACTGTACATCAACAATATACCTCCATCTACTGTACATCAACAATATACCTCCCTCTACTATACACACACTGTACATCAACAATATTTCCACCATATTTTACAGACTATAAAGCGCACCGGCATATACGTCGCACCAATGACATTTTAGAAGAAAAAAATAGTTTCATATACCGTATTTTTCGGACTATAAGTCACAGTTTATACTCAGTTTATACGACTTATACTCAGGAGCGACTTATGTGTGAAATTATTAACACAATAGCGTAAAATATCAAATAATATTATTTAGCTCATTCACTTAAGAGACTAGACGTATAAGATTTAATCAGATTTAGCGATTGTTTGGTAAACGTATAGCATGTTCTAGGGCTGTGAATCTTTGGGTGTTCCACGATTCGATTCAATATTGATTCTTGGGGTCACGATTCGATTCAAAATCGATTTTTTTTTCTTTTCAATTCAACACGATTCTCGATTCAAAAATGATTTTTTTCCCCCATTCAAAAGGATTGTCTATTCCATGGGTCGGCAACCCGCGGCTCTTTAGCGCCGCCCGAGTGGCTCTCTGGAGCTTTTTCAAAAATGTATGAAAAATGGAAAAATATGAGGGGAAAAACTTTTTTTTGTTTTGTTTTAATATGGTTTCTGTAGGAGGACAAACATGACACAAACCTCCCTAATTGTTATAAAGCACACTGTTTGTATTAAACATGCTTCACTGATTCGAGTATTTGGCGAGCGCCGTTTTGTCCTACTAATTTTGGCGGTCCTTGAACTCACCGTAGTTTGTTTACATGTACAACTTTCTACGACTTTCTAGGACGTGTTTTATGCCACTTCTTTTTCTGTCTCATTTTGTCCACCAAACTTTTAAGGTTGTGCATGAAAGGTGAGTTTTGTTGATGTTATTGACTTGTTGGAGTGCTAATCGGGCATATTTGGTCACTGCATGACTGCAAGCTAATCAATGCTAACATGCTATTTAGGCTAGCTATATGTATATATTGCATTATGCCTCATTTGTAGGTATATTTGAGGTCATTTATTTTCTTTTAAGTCCTCTTAATTCAATTTATATCTCATGACACACTATCTGTATGTAATATGGCTTTAAATTTTTTGCAGCTCCAGACAGATTTGTTTTTGTATTTTTGGTCCAATATGGCTCTTTCAACATTTTGGGTTGCCGACACCTGCTCTATTCATTCAATACATAGGATTTCAGCAGGATCTACCCCAGTCTGCTGACATGCAAGCAGAGTAGTAGATTTTTGTAAAAAGCTTTTATAATTGTAAAGGACAATGTTTTATCAACGGATTGCAATAATGTAAATGTGTTTTCACTAGTAAATGAACCAAAAATATGACTTATTTTATTTTTGTGAAAATATTGGACACAGTGTGTTGTCAAGCTTATGAGATGCGATGCAAGTGTAAGCCACTGTGACACTATTGTTATTTTATTTTATTTTTTCATAAATGTCTAATGATAATGTCAATGAGGGATTTTTAATCACTGCTATGTTGAAATTGTATTCTTTTTATTCATTTTTGTTTCACTACTTTTGGGTGGGACGGCGTGGCGCAGTGGTAGAGTGGCCGTGCGCAACCCGAGGGTCCCTGGTTCAATCCCCACCTAGTACCAACCTCGTCATGTCCGTTGTGTCCTGAGCAAGACACTTCACCCTTGCTCCTGATGGCTGCTGGTTAGCGCCTTGCATGGCAGCTCCCGCCATCAGTGTGTGAATGTGTGTGTGAATGGGTAAATGTGGAAGTAGTGTCAAAGCGCTTTGAGTACCTTGAAGGTAGAAAAGCGCTATACAAGTACAACCCATTTATCATTTATTTACTTTTGGTTTGTTCTGTGTCGTGTTTGTGTCTCCTCTCAATTGCTCTGTTTATTGCAGTTCTGAGTGTTGCTGGGTCGGGTTTGGTTTTGGAGTTGGATTGCATTGTTATGGTATTGCTGTGTATTGTTTTGTTGGATTGATTAATTTAAAAAAAAAAATAAATAAAATAAAATAATTTAAATTAAAAAAAAAAAAATCGATTTTTTAAAAATGAGAATCGATTCTGAATCGCACAACGTGAGAATCGCAATTCGAATTCGGGTCGATTTTTTCCCACACTCCTAGCATGTTCTATATGTTATAGTTATTTGAATGACTCTTACCATAATATGTTACGTTAACATACCAGTTGGTTATTTATGCCTCATATAACGTACACTTATTCAGCCTGTTCACTATTCTTTATTTATTTTAAATTGCCTTTCAAATGTCTATTCTTAGTGTTGGCTTTTATCAAATACATTTCCCCCAAAAATGCGACTTATATATGTTTTTTCCCTTCTTTATTATGCATTTTCGGCCGGTGCGACTTATACTCCGGAGCGACTTATACTCCGAAAAATACGGTACTTTGCACCATGTTTGTACAAATAATAACTCATGTAAAATACAAAAGTCAACTCTCAAATTTTTAAATAAAACATGTCACACTTTGAACTGGACACCAAATCTGTTATGTTTCTTTGTCAGTTAGTGAAGACCAAGTCTTTAAAATATTTTCTTGGATTTTCAAATTCTATTTGAGTTTTGTCTCCCTTAGAATTAATAATGTCGAGCAAAGCGAGACCAGCTTGCTAGTAAATAAATACAATTTAAAAAATAGAGGCGGTTAGTGCATCTGCCTCACAATACGAAGGTCCTGAGTAGTCTTGGGTTCAATCCCGGGCTCGGGATCTTTCTGTGTGGAGTTTGCATGTTCTCCCCGTGACTGCGTGGGTTCCCTCCGGGTACTCCGGCTTCCTCCCACTTCCAAAGACATGCACCTGGGGATAAGTTGATTGGCAACACTAAATTGGCCCTAGTGTGTGGATGTGAGTGTGAATGTTGTCTGTCTATCTGTGTTGGCCCTGCGATGAGGTGGCGACTTGTCCAGGGTGTACCCCGCCTTCCGCCCGATTGTAGCTGAGATAGGCTCCAGCGCCCCCGCGACCCCAAAGGGAATAAGCGGTAGAAAATGGATGGATGGAGGCAGCTCACTGGTAAGTGCTGCTATTTGAGCTATTTTTAGAACAGGCCAGCGGGCTACTCATCTGGTCCTTACGGGCTATGTCACGACAAATTTCTTCCCCCTACAAAAACCTCAACCCCCCCCCCCCCCCCCCATTTACTTCCGGGGTCATTTTTTCTTACGTCATTTCCTCTTACTTACGTCATTTCCTCTTACGTCATTGACAGCGATCGATAGAATCCAAATCTCCTGAAAATGGTGGTGTCACTGAATGACATTTGTCTCTTATCTTTCCCAGGGGACTTATGTCAAACACCAGCAGGCTTCGAAAAATTCCAGGCGGCGTGTTAGGGAAAATTCCAGGCGGAGTGTTAGGGCCGCTGCTGGGAAGTTCTGTCTCCGTGGTAACGTGCAAAAATATTAATTAATATATAATACTGTTAAATGTCTGTACTTTAACAATGTTTGGAACAAAAAATTTGTAAACAATAAAAAATAATTTTACATTTCCCCAAAAAATACGACTTATACTCCAGTGCGACTTATATATGTTCTTTTCCTTCTTTATTATGCATTTACGGCCGGTGCGACTTATACTCCGGAGCGACTTATACTCCGAAAAATACGGTAAATATTAGTCGCACCGAACTAGAAGATGATCAAACAAAACAGAAGTCATCGTCATGGATCCACTAGCTGCGCAGGCTAGCTCTCCAATCGGCGAATCAGACTCAATAACTCCACGGTGGCGTTTTGGTGAATTTACTGGAAGAATTTGTTAAAGTGAAACAATACAAAAATAATGCCATTGTAAGTTAATAATACTAACACAGACACTCGTTGTCATGTCTGTGTAATCATGTTTTGTTTTGTTTAGTTATTGGACTCTTTAGTTTTTGGCTTTTCACTCCCTTGTCTTGTTTCCATGGTTACCCATTAGTTTCACCTGTTCCACGTTTGGACTCATTGTGCACTCTTGTTTGTCACCATAGCAACCCATTAGTTTTCACCTGCCCTCATGACTCACGCACCTGTCTTTAATCATGTCACTATTGTTTAAACCCATTGTTGCCAGGAAGTCTCCCTGGCGACATCATACCCCTGACTCTCTGCTTCACGCTTTGTTTACCTCTGCGCACTTCATGCCATGTCCAAGTAAGTTGTTTCTATTCATGCCACAGTTAGCGACTTTTGTTCTTGTCCTTAGGTTTTTTGCCCACGTGCAAGTATTGGTTTCATTTGTCAAGTTTGTACTCCCGCCTTGTGCGCGCCTTTAGTTTGTTCTTTTTGTTATAGTAAAATTAAATATGTCTTCACCTTCACGCCATGTCTGGTCCAAATGTTCATTTGCACCACGGGAGAACAAACCACGCCATAGTCCAAGTCTTGACACTCGTAAACGTGTTAGCACATTAGCTAATGTTAACGACGCTAGCTCAATTACATTACGATAGCACGTACAATTATGCATGAAAATACTCCTACAGACATCACACATGGGACGCTTAAGTAAGTAAGAATTGTTTTAGTTATATTGTAAAACTTACAAAAATGTTGCTTGGAGTGATGAATGAAGAACCCATAAGAGTGGAAAACGCAGTGGACGGCTAGAACAGTGATTTTATTATTATGTGTACCGAGGATGTCGTTGTGGCTTGTGCAGCCCTTTGAGACACTTGTGATTTAGGGCTATATAAATAAACATTGATTGATTGATATTGTCTGGTGTGCCGTGGGAAATTATGCAACTTCACCTAATTTGCAAAAAAATATTTTTTGGACCAATCAATAATCATAATAATGTGCCGTTGTCTAGTGCCTGTGCTGTGTAGAGCTTGGCAGGGTAATCTTGTAAAACTCCATATCAGTAGGTGGCAGCAGGTAGTTCATTACTTTATAGAAGTCGGAACGCGTCGAGTATGGTTTGTCGTAATCCCAATATGCAGAGCACAGCGGGAGACAGCGTGCAGGTAAAAAGGTATGTAACGCTTAAACCAAAAAATAACAAGGCAAGTCCCGCTAGGAAAAGGCATTGAAGCATAGGAATGGCTATGTAAAACTGAACTGGCTACAAAGTCAACAAACACAGTATGCTGGACGACAGCAAAAACTTACAGCGTGTGGAGCAAAGAGGACGTCTACAAAGCGCATCCCGTACATGACATGACAATCAACAATGTCCCCACATAGAAGGATAGCGTACGCACAACTTAAATAGTCTTGATTGCGAAAACAAAGCAGGTGCGGGCAATAGCACTCAAAGGAAGGCGTGAAGCTGCTACAGGAGAACGCCGACAAAACAGGAAGGGTCACCAAAATAACACAGGAAACTACAACAAACTCAAAATAAGGCACGACAACCTGGTGGAGTTTCATTGTTTAACCTTTTCTGCTGGTGGTGTGCCTCCGTATTTTTTTTTATGAAAAAAATGTGCCTTGGCTCAAAAAAGGTTGAAAAACACTGGGCTAGAAGACTGAACCTCTGGTTCAAAGCTTTAAACGCAGTAGCAAACTTGTCCAAAAGATGGCGCCATAGCACAAACAGTAACACGCCATTGCATGTGTTTTCATGACAACCACTTGCTTTAAACCTTCAGCAAAGAAAAATCCATTAATTCGCCGCACCATTTTATAAGCCGCAGGGTTCAAAGTGTAGGAAAAAAAGTAGCAACTTACAGCCCGGAATATACGGTAATGCGTATCATCTGTCGTAGCAAAGGCTACCCCAATGTTACACGTGTAAGGCCCACCAAAAAGCATCATTTTCTGATATAATTTTGCGGACCATATCACGCTGTAGATGCACCCAAACAGAAGATGAAACACACACACACACACACACACACACACACACACACACACACACACACACACACACACACACGGGACAGGAAAACACAAGGCAGACGCTAAGCTCAGCAAGACATGCTAGCTCGTAGCGCGCTAAAATGGTACATCCCAGTGAAATGTGCCAGCAGCGACCATGGAGGCTCCAACAGGAAGAGGAGAGGAAGAGCAGGAGGAGGAAGAGGAAGAGGAGGATGCACAATTATAGCCAGCACAAACGTTTCCCCTTTCCCTCCACCGGTGGACGTCGTGCACAATACGCAAACACACGGGAGGCGCGAGGATGGCGGCGTACTTACATGACGACTCTGTGCCGAACATGGCTGGTTCGGGAGCTGTGATGGAGAGAAAGGAGGATGAGGAGGAGGAGGAGAGAAAAGGGGGAGGGTGCGAGAGAGAGCGAGAGAGAGAGAGAGAGAGAGTGGAGGTGGTGAGCAGGCAGCTACACAGCAGGGGTCATCACACAAACACAAAGCAGCCGGACGCTGCCTCCAGACGCACAAACGTCCCGACTACGACTACGCTCGCCGCTTTGGACCGCCGCTCACAGCGCTCGTGCTCCAACGGCCCCCCTTCCCGCCCCCGCCGCCGCCACAACAACAACAGAGGTCCGGCGGAGCGTCACGTCACCAAATGTCCGCGTCGCACGGCGAGGAACCAGCGAGGCCTAGCGAGGTCACATGCAGGCGGGGTTAGCGGCTCGCATCGCCCCTCTTTTTTCTCACGTTCATCCTCTGCTTTTGTGTTGCCATGTCCCTGCTGGAGTCAGAGCTGCCCAGGGGGGGGGGGGGGGGGGGGTGATGAGAGATGGGTATGGGGGGCGCGAGCGAGTGGGGGGAGAGTACAAGCCCAGACGCTACTGCTGAAGACGAGCGCAGACAATAGCCACGCCATCACACGCCACGTCACAACCTGGGGGCGGGGCTAACGCATGATGGATGGACGATGGATTGATGGATGGTGGATGGATGGACGGATGAACGATGGACGGGATGGAGAGAAGGAGGAGGGAGCAGCCAGATGGGACAGAAGAAAAGACGTGAATGGCGGTAAAAAAAAAAAGGAAGGAGATGGATGAAAGAGAAGAAATGATCTAAAAATAGAAAAGAATCCAAGGTGACGCTGAAGGAGAGGAGCAAACATTGTCAATACTGTACAACGCTGACCCAGGACATGCCTTCAAGGGTCATGCCGTCATCTCTTTTCTACGCTGAAACCCTCCATGTCTTGTTGCTAAATGTTGCATACATCATGTTCAGGAATGTGAGCACACGTTCAGAAAAAGAAGAGGCACACGTTGTATCTTGCAAACCTTGAAAGAAAATGAAGACTACATTTCCTGCAATTGGGTGCATTTCTACACCAGATTTGACCTTTATATTGATTCTCATCCAGCAACCTCTTTCTGACACTTACATGTCCTTTGTAAGGTACAATGCATGGACAATTAATCACACTTGGATTTCAATTATGGCTTCTCACGATCATGAGAACACACATCTCATGTGTTGTGTTGTTGTGAACGACATCATGGATGTAACATCAATGTACAAACAATCATACATACACAAAACACATCTCATATGTTGTGTTGTTGTGAACGACATCATGGATGTAACATCAATGTACAAACAATCATACATACACAAAACACATCTCATATGTTGTGTTGTTATGAATGACATCATGTATGTAACATCAATGTACAAACAATCATACACACACACAACACATCTCAACTGTTGTGTTGTTGTGAACGACATCATGGATGTAACATCAATGTACAAACAATCATACATACACACAACACATCTCATCTGTTGTGTTGTTGTGAACGACATCATGGATGTAACATCAATCATACACTAGGGATGTCCCGATCCGATATTTGGATCGGATCGGCCGCCGATATTTGCCAAAAAATGCGTATCGGCAAGGCATGGGAAAATGCCGATCCAGATCCAGTTTTTAAAAAAAACTCCGGTCCGTGTTTTCCAACGCACCTATTTAAATAATACATTCCACTTTTCTGCTGCTCCCTAATTTCCGTTCCGCATTTTCCAGCACACCTTCAACACATCCACAGGTCTGTGGATTCTCACGCAGTTGCTTTTAGCTGCTGGCATTACACGACAGGCTCTTCTCACTCTTTCCTGTGTCTCCCTCTCACAGACAGCAAGCGCACCTTCTTACACACGTCACATACGTATACGCCCTCCCCGAGCAGAGAGCAAGCACACCTTCTTACATACGTATACGTCCTCCCCGAGCAGAGAGGTAGCAGCATGGCTAACGTTAGCTGTGATGCTAGCGCAGCCGCTAAGGTGCGCGCCTGTGTGATTGCGTACTGCTCAAGCGTCCTCTGCGCACGGCAAATCTATGCCACGCACAAAATCAAATAAAAAAATAAGCGCATAACAATTTTCGACACACGGACACGACAGAGAAATCAGTTTTCGTCATCATTGTTCAAATATTGTAACGTCTGTCGAGACGCTTATCTCCATTCGGTGCCACACGTCCACACCATCAAAATGCCGAGGCAAACATTTCCACATCAACACCGTATGAAAAAATTAGTGATTTTTTTAGTTGTGATTTTCTTCTCTACATGAAAGTTTAAAAGTAGTATATATTAATGCAGTATGAAGAAGAATGTTTTAATGTAGACACATAGAATCATCATACTGTTGTGATTATATGCATCAAGTGTTCATTCAAGGCTAAGGCAAAATATCCACATACATATGGTGTATCGTGACATGGCCTTAAAATATCGCAATATTAAAAAAAGGCCATATCGCCCAGCCCTAGTTTCAATGATGCCATTTCTGTTTGTCATGTATAATTTTGTCTATTTTGTGTTTATCCTTGAATAAACAGGTCAGTTTCTTGTTACCAACCATTGTGTATTATTCAAACTTCCCTAATTCAGCTGGCTAGTTGTTATCAAGAGTACTAAAACCCTTTTCAACATGATTCTGACAACTAAGTAGGCTAAATAACTTTAAACTTTAATACATGCTCGGATAGGCCAGTATCGGTCAGTATCGGTATCGGTCAGTATCGGTATCGGTCAGTATCGGTATCGGATCGGAAGTGCAAAAACAATATCGGTATCGGATCGGAAGTGCAAAAACCTGGATCGGGACATCCCTAGCTGACATGCAAGCAGAGTAGTAGATTTTTGTAAAAAGCTTTTCTAATTGTAAAGGACAATGTTTTATCAACTGATTGCAATAATGTAAATGTGTTTTAACTATTAAATGAACCAAAAATATGACTTATTTTATCTTTGTGAAAATATTGGACACAGTGTGTTGTCAAGCTTATGAGATGCGATGCAAGTGTATAAGCCACTGTGACACTATTGTTCTTTTTTTTTCATAAATGTCTAATGATAATGTCAATGAGGGATTTTTAATCACTGCTATGTTGAAATTGTATTCTTTTTATTAATTTTTGTTTCACTACTTTTGGATTGTTCTGTGTGGTGTTTGTGTCTCCTCTCAATTGCTCTGTTTATTGCTGTTCTGAGTGTTGCTGGGTCGGGTTTGGTTTTGTAGTTGGATTGCATTGTTATGGTATTGCTGTGTATTGTTTTGTTGGATTGATTAATTAAAAAAAAAAAAAAAAATTAAAATTAAAAATTAAAAATCAATTTTTTAAAAATGAGAATCGATTCTGAATCGCACAACGTGAGAATCACGATTCGAATTCGGATCGATTTTTTCCCACACTCCTAGCATGTTCTATATGTTATAGTTATTTGAATGACTCTTACCATGTTACGTTAACATACGAGGCACCTCATTCAGCTGGCTAGTTGTTAGCAAGAGTACCGTACTAAAACCCTTTTCAACATGATTCTGACAACTAAGTAGGCTAAATAACTTTAAACTTTAATACATGCTCGGATAGGCCAGTATCGGTCAGTATCGGTATCGGATCGGAAGTGCAAAAACAATATCGGTATCGGATCGGAAGTGCAAAAACCTGGATCGGGACATCCCTATCATACACGCACAACACATCTAATCTGTTGTGTTGTTGTGAACGGCATCATGGATGCAACATCAACGTACAAACAATCATACACACACAACACATCTCATCTGTTGTGTTGTTGTGAACGACATCATGGATGTAACATCAATGTACAAACAATCATACACACACACACACACAACACATCTAATCTGTTGTAAACGACATCATGGATGTACCATCAATGTACAATCATACACACACACAACACATCTCATCTGTTGTGTTGTTGTGAACGACATCATGGATGTAACATCAATGTACAAACAATCATACACACACACAACACATCTCATCTGTTGTGTTGTGAACGACAAATCTGGATGTAGTCGCAACTTTAGACTTTAGACATCATAGCAATTATGCAAATCAAACGATGATGTCATGGTGACTACACCCCAGCCACACCCCTAACCGCAATCTTGGGAAACCCTGCAAATACACAATTATTATGCTTTGACTTCAAATATTGGTCACATCCACACCCGGGCCCCTGCCACCGAGGAACTATTTAACTACCTCAGCAACCTCAGCCCCAGAAATAGGAGAGTCCACCACAGATTCCCCAGGGACTGCTTCCTCATAGGAAGACCTGTAAGTGGGATTGAGGCGGTCTTCAAGTATTCCCTCCACATTGGAGAAAACCGGGGCCTCCATGTTGGGGTTTACTAAAAACCCACACATACCCAGGCAAGTATTGCCTTAAAGGAAGGCTCATATTTTAGGGCACAAAGGCAAGTTAGAAGGCAAACATTAACAGAGTGGCTAAGACTAGATGTGACCAATCTAAGCCTAAGACTATATCTGACCAATCCAAGCCTAAGACTATATCTGAACAATCTAAGTCCAAGACTAAATCTGACCAATCTAAGCCTATGACTAGATCTGACCAATCTAAGCCTAAGACTATATCTGAACAATCTAAGACTAAGACTAGATCTGACCAATCTAAGCCTATGACTAGTGGTGACCAATCTAATCCTAAGACTAGATCTGACCAATCTAAGTCTAAAATTAGATCTGACCAATCTAACCCTAAGATTAGATCTGACCAAACTAAGCCTAAAACTAGATCTGACCAATCTATGTCTAAGACTAGATCTGACTCATCTACGTCTATGACTAGATGTGACCAATCTAAGCCTATGACTAGATCTGACCCATCAAAGTCTATGACTAGATGTGACCTACCTAAGTCTAAGACTAGATGTGACCAATCTAAGTCTAAGACTAGATGTAACCAATCTAAGTCTAAGACTAGATGTGACCAATCTAAGTCTAAGACTAGATTTTACCAATCTAAGACTCGAATAGATGTGACCAATCTAAGTCTAAGACTAGATGTGACCAATCAAAGTCCAAAACTAGATCTGACCAATCTAAGTCTAATACTCAAACTGACCAATCTAAGTCTCTGACCAGATGTGACCAATCTAAGTCTAAGACTAGATCTGACCAATCTAAGTCTAAGACTCGATCTGCCCAATCTAAGTCCAAGGCTCGATCTGTCCAATCTAAGTCTATGACTAGATGTGACCAATCTGAGTCTAAGACTAGATGTGACCAATCTAAGTCTAAGACTAGATCTGACCAATCTTAGTATAAGACTAGATGCAACCAATCTAAGTCTAAGACTAGATGTGACCCATCTCAGTCTAAGACTAGTTGTGACCAATTTAAGTCTAAGACTAGATGTGACCAATCTAAGTCTAAGACTAGATGTGACCAATCTAAGTCTAAGACTAGATTTGACCAATCTAAACCTCAAATAGACCTGACCAATCTAAGTCTAAGACTAGATGTGACCAATCTAAGTCTAAGACTCGATCTGCCCAATCTAAGTCTAAGACTCGATCTGCCCAATCTAAGTCTAAGACTAGATGTGACCAATCTAAGTCTAAGACTCGATCTGCCCAATCTAAGTCTAAGACTAGATGTGACCAATCTAAGTCTAAGACTCGATCTGCCCAATCTAAGTCTAAGACTCGATCTGCCCAATCTAAGTCTAAATGTGCCATTTTGTGGGCGGGTCTTATTTACACCATCTTACCACACATTTGGTGAGGCAGAATAGTCAGCACTAATGAACAACTTCTAATAAACGAGAGGGCTGAAGAAAGTCATTGGTGGAAAAGACAACAGGAAGTACACATCACACTAGAATATCACCTCTGTGACACAAGATGTTGTCATTATGACGTCCAAACTATTCCAATCTTCAAGCAGGCTGGAAAACATCAACTTCTTGTGGCCTAAAACTAGGAACAGTTTGCCCCGGGCCCAGAAGGACTTTTAAAAATAACTCCTGGACGTTGACAAAAATAGTGCTGACCTTTCCAGTCTGGCGGCTGAGTCCTGAGTCTTGAGTCCTGTTCCAGACTGGACAAAAGCTGACTTTTAAACATGAGACATCCACCCCTTGTTTGCCAGCCATATTTGCATTTATCGCCATTTTATTTTACGCCTACATCAGCAGATTCAAAACTTTTACTGCACATGAATTCACCTCCAAATATCACTCATCGGCCTCCTAATAATCGGCCCAGAAAAAAACATATCGGTCTATCTGTAGTAAAAATGAAGTGAATTTCACCATTAGAGTGCCATGTATCTCACCTGCATCCTTCTTCCTCTTCACTGACAACTCACAAGGAAACACACAATTGGTCAATGATGAAAAGGTATTATATTTGCATAGCATTTAGACTGAGCAGGTGCTCAGGTGAGCAGGTGCACAGGTGAGTTTGCATAGTCAGGAAGACTAAGGACTGTGCTTGTTGGCTATGACAGCAGCAGGACTCATGAAGCCAACTGGACCACTAAACTGACCGAGTGACTTTATTCTCAACGCAACAATCTAGTGAAATATGTGAACACTATTTCTCTCTCTCTCTCTCACACACACACACACACACACACACACACACACACACACACACACACACACACACACACACACACACACACACACACAAACAGTGCGTGTATGTACATATGTATGTGTGTGTTAATGTACACATCCATCACATAATTATAATTTTATATTGTCATAATGTACACATTTAGCACGTAATTATTATATATTGTCATATTGTACACATTTAGCACATAATTATTATTATATATCGTCATATTGTACACATTTAGCACATCATTATTATTCTATATTGTTATAATGTACACATGTAACACATAGTTATCATATACAGTATTAATGTACACGTCCAGCCCATACTTATTATTAAATACTGTCATAATGTTCACAGTCAGCACATGCTTATTATTATATATTGTCATAATGTACACATCCAGCACATAATTATTATTATAAATTGTCATAATGTGGACATTTAGCACATCATTATTATTACATATTGTGATAATGTAAACATCAAGCACATAATTATTATTATATATTGTCATAATGTAGACATCCAGCACGTACTTATTATTTATTGTCATAAGGTACACATACAGCACATACTTATTATTAAAAATTGTCATAATGTACACATGCAGCACATAATTGTTATATGTCATAATTTACACATCAAACACATAACTATTATTATATATTGTCATAATGTACACATCCTGCACATAATTATTATTAAATGTTGTCATAATGTACACATCCAGCACATAATTATTATTATATATTGTCATAATGTGGACATTTAGCACATCATTATTATTACATATTGTCATAATGTAAACTTCCAGCACATAATTATTATTATATATTGTCATAATGTACACATTTACCACATAATAATTAGTATTATATATTGTCATATTGTACACATTTAACACATAATTCCAATGAAATATTGTCATAATGTAGACATTTAGGACATAATTATTATATATTGTCATAATGTAGACATTTAACACATATTATTAAATATTGTCATAATGTACACACTTAGGACATAATTATTATATATTGTCATAATGTACACATTTAGCACATAATAATTGCATATTGTCATAATGTACACATCCAGCACATAATTATATATTGTCATAATGTACACATTTAGCACATAATTATAATTATAGTCATAATGTACATATTTAGCACATAATTATTAGTATAATATATTGTCATATTGTACACATTTAACGCATAATTATAATTAAATATTGTCATAATGTAGACATTTAGCACATAATGATTGTTATATATTGTCATAATATAGACATTTAACATATAATTATTATATATTGTCATAGACATTTAACACATAATTATATGTTGTCATAATGTACACTTTTAGCACATAATTATTATATATTTTCATAATGTACACATTTAGCACATAATTATAATTAATTATTGTCATAATGTACACATTTAGCACATAACTATTATTATTATATATTGCCATATTGAACACATTTAACACATTATTATAATTAAAAATTGTCATAATGTAGACATTTAGGACATAATTATTATATATTGTCATAGTGTAGACATTTAACACATAATTATATATTGTCTTAATGTACACATTTAACACATAATTATTATATATTGTCATAATGTACACATTTAGCACATAATTATTATTACTTATTGTCATAATGTAAACATCCGGCACACAATTATTATATATTGTCATAATGTACACATTTAGCACATAATTATAATTATATATTGTCATAATGTACACATTTAGGACATAATTATTATATATTGTCATAGTGTAGACATTTAAAACATAACTATATTTTGTCATAATGTACAGATTTAACACATAATTATTATTTATTGTCATAATGTACACATTTAGCACATAATTATTACTACATATTGTCATAATGTAAACATCCAGCACAAAATTATTATATATTGTCATAATGTACACATTTAGCACATCATTATAATTATATATTGTCATAATGTACACATTTAGCACATCATTATTATTATTATATATTGTCACATTGTACACATTTAGCACATAAATATAATTATATATTGTCATAATGTACACATTTAGCACATAATTATTATATATTGTCATAATGTAGACATGTAATACATCATTATAATTAAATATTGTCACAATGTAGACATTTAACACATACTTATTATATATTGTCATAATGTACACATTTAGCACATAATTATATATTGTCATAATGTACACATTTAGCACATTATTATTATTATTATTATTATATTGTCATATTGTACACATTTAACACATATCTATGATTAAATATTGTCATAATGTATATATTTACCACATAATAATTATTATTATATATTGTCATAATGTACACATGTAATACATAATTATAATTAAATATTGTCATAATGTAGACATTTAACACATAATTATTCTATATTGTCATAATGTAGACATTTAACAAATAATTATTATATATTGTCATAATGTACAAATTTAGCACATAATTATATATTGTCATAAGGTAGACATTTAGCACATTATTATTATATACTGTCATAATGTACACATTTAGCACATACTTATTATGATATATCGTCATAATGTACACATTTAGCACATAATAATTATTATATATTGTCATAATGTAGACATTTAACACATAATTATTATATATTGTCATAATGTACACATTTAGCACATAAACGAGTAAAGCAGCATAAAAGACAATTATGTATTAATACTACCTGTCACAGGTAACCATTTAATATACATTTAATTTAAAAACATTTAACTTTTAGCAAGGTGTTATAGTCAGGCAAAGATAACCTTGTGTTGTTGAAATAATATTTGTGGTTTAATATGTTTTTTTATTTTTAGCTTTGCTGCACTCATATTTGACTCCATGTTAGCCTGTTAGCTCGCCAGCTAACCTGGAGAAAGTGACTTTTTTTTAAAAGTGTAAGTTTTGAAGGTGGAGTGTTTCCGAAGCAACACGTCGGAGCTCACCTTAGTTCGCGCTGGTCACATTTAACATTTCCTCCGGCAGCTGCTCCGTACATGTGCCCGGTGACCAGCGGCGGCGCACGGCGTGCTCTCTGCGGACGTGTCGGCTCACTGGCTGCCGCTGCCTGCACAGCTAGCACCGTTAGCTTAGCACAGTTAGCTTAGCATAGCTAGCACCGTTAGCTTAGCATAACTAGCACCGTTAGCTTAGCACAGCTAGCTTTAAACACCGTTAGCTTAGCGGCCCGCCTCACGATGTCGCTGTTGATTCCTTCCGAGAGCATCCAACATTTATTAACACAAATATGTCATCATAGAGGGATACACTTACATTAGTCGGTTTTTAAAAAGTGTCGACGTATAAAGTATATAAAACACGTCATTGAAGGACTTGTCGCACAGGAGAGTAGCAATAAGCTAACTGGATGGTCTCAGAACCCCTGACGTTACTTTATGATACAATAAACAAAAAATATATATTTTTTATCGACAGTTACTGCCAAATTATTTATTTTTTTGCTTTTCTTAACCAATTCCCATACTGCACAATATTTGTATACGATTAAATTGTTACATTTGATTTTAGACAGGCTATATATATATATATATATATATATATATATATATATATATATATATATATGTCATAATAAACGATAAATCTTTTTTTTTTCTATCGAAAGTTACTGCCATTAGTTGTTTTTTTTGCATTTTTTTTAACCAATCCCCATACTGCACATTTTCGTACGCTTACATTATTACATTTGATTTTAGACAGGCACATATATATTTATGTCATAATAAACAATAAACCAAATTTATTTATTTTTTTTATCGAAAAATACTGCCAAATTTTTTTTTTCAACCAATCCCCATAGTGCACAATATTTTTTATACCAAATTATTTTTTTTATCGAGTTACTGCCAAATATTTATTTTTTTGCATTTTTTTAAACCAATCCCCATACTGAACAATATTTGTATACGATTAAATTATGACTTTTGATTTTAGAGATTTTTGTGGTTAGAGTGTCCACCCTGAGATCGGTAGGCCGTGAGTTCAAACCCCGGCCGAGTCATACCAAAGACTATACAAATGGGGCCCAATACCTCCCTGCTTGGCACTCAGCATCAAGGGTTAGAATTGGGGGTTAAATCACCAAAAATGATTCTCGGGCGCAGCCATCGCTGCTGCTCACTACTCCCCTCACCTCCCAGGGGGTGAACAATTGCAGAGGACAAATTTCACCACACCTAGTGTGTGTGACAATCATTGGTACTTTAACTAACTTTAATATATATATATATATATATATATATATATATATATATCATAATAAACGATAAACCAAATAAAAAAATGTTATCAAAACTTACTGCCAAATTTTTTTTTTTTGCATTTTTCAACCACTCCCCATACTGCACAATATTTTATACGATTAAATTATTACGTTCGATTTTAGACAGGCACATATATATATATATATATATAATTTAAAAAATATATATATATGGATATTATGGGTGCCTGTTTTCACCACTAATAAAAATACCTCAATGGTAAGTCTTTATTATCATTGTGAGATAGTTAAAATTATGAAATAAAAAGTTATAATTGTGAGATAAAAAGTCAAAATTATGAAATAAAAAGTCATAACTATAAGGTAAGAAAGTCTAAATAGTAAGATGGTCATGATTATGCAATAAGCCATTATAAGATTTTTTTAAAAACTATCGAAATTATCAGATAGTCTTATTATGAAATAAAAAGTCATTAATTATAGGCATAATTATGAGAGAAGTCATGAGATAAAAAGTCAAAAATATGACATCAACTTTTAAAACCATGAGTCATAATTATGGGATACAGATTTTAAATGAAATAATCATAAAGGGATAACAAATTCGAAATGACACAGTCACAGGATGTAAAGTTTGTATCTCATATTTATGACTATATCTCATAAAAATGACTTACCATTGGGTTTATTGAATTTTTTTATGTGGTGGAAACAGGAGTCCACAAAAAAGGAATATTCTCCAAAATAAGTAATAATAATGACAGGTCAACTGTAGCAAGTTATTAAAAAAAAAAAAAAAACACCAGCAAGTACGAGACTGTTTGAATATAAAATTTGAAATTTAATGCAACATAAGTGTGAGTGAATTACAATTGATGTGATGGAAATAAGGAGCAAAGCGCCAGAGGATGTATGATATATGTGTGTTTATATATATATATATATGTGTGTGTGTGTATATACATTACAGTGTTATATAATACAGTCAGCTTGAGTTTGGGAGGAAGAAGCACTGGAGGAGGATGTGATACGTCTTGACTTTATTGTGACATCATATGCACATTGTGTCCATGCTTCATGGATGGCGCTAGCTAGGTGTTAGCGAGTCGACGAGGCCGCCCAGTCAGGAGGTGCAGCAAGCTTGAGATCCCACAAACACAACAAACGCCGGGTCGGGGGGGGGGGGGGAGTAGCAAAGAGAACAGGAACAAAATGCTTTTGCAGAAGAGTAGCACAAATAAACGATGAAAAAATGTTTTTCTCCCGTGAAAGAAAGGACAACTTTTCTTGTCGGGCTGCGACTCGATGATATTGCACGTGAGGAGTGTGTTTGCATACGAGCGCCCGCCCTCTTTTCCTATGTCGCCTTTCCACCTGCTGATGGCGGCAGCTTGGACAGACAAAAGTCAAGAAGATCAACATCCAATGAGTTAATTTGACATCTTGCCAGGAGAGCGAAAGCCTTCTTTTCCCCAAAGTGTCTCATTTTGGAACAAAGACGATACAACAATCCAGTCATGCAATATACTGTGTGTGTGCGTGTGTGTGTGTGTGTGTATGTGTGTGTGCGGCCAGGTGCTCGTTTCAAGCGTTCTGCATCTCCTTGACCAGCTTGTAGACCAGGATCTTGTTCCAGTCGATCTTGTTGCGCGTGACGGGGAGCTGGCGGCGTAAGGCTTTGAAGGTGCTCTCCGACATGGTCTGGTAGTTCTCGTTGATGGCCGTCTGGAGGCGGAAACGGCAACAAAAAAAAAAGTTTCAAAGCGGCGCCGCTTCGGACGGAAAGTGCTTTCACGCCGCCACTTACTTGGTAGGCGGTCTCTGCCACGTCCATGATCTTGACAAAGCGGTTCGCCGCTGTAGTCTCGTTCTGCAGGGAGGACAAAAAGATCTTTAGTGCAGCTTCTTATGTTTATCGTTCACAATCCTGATGTAAGACATCACCACATTGGTTTTACTGCCGTGTCACAGACACTGTTTGGAAACAATTAAGGTATGTACTAGGGATGTCCCGATCCGATATTTGGATCGGATCGGCCGCCGATATTTGCAAAAAAATGCGTATCGGCAAGGCATGGGAAAATGCAGATCCAGATCCAGTTAAAAAAAAAACTCCGTTCCGTGTTTTCCAACGCACCTATTTAAATAGTACATTCCACATTTCTGCTGCTCCCAGATTCCGTTCCGCATTTTCCAGCACACCTTCAACACATCCACAGGTCTGTGGATTCTAACGCAGTTGCTTTTAGCTGCTGGCATTACACGACAGGCTCTTCTCACTGTGTCTCCCTCTCACAGACAGCAAGTGCACCTTCTTACATACGTCACATACTGTCACGTCATACGTCACATACTGTCACGTCATACGTCACATATGTATACGTCCTCCCCGAGCAGAGAGGTAGCAGCATGGCTAACGTTAGCTGTGATGCTAGCGCAGCCGTGTGACCAACGCTCCCTCTAAGGTGCGCGCTTGTGCAATTGCGCACTGTTTAAGCGTCCTCTGCGCATAGCAATTATATGCCACGCACAAAATCAAATAAAAAAATAAGCGCATAACAATTTTCAACACACGGACACGACAGAGAAAACAGTTTTCGTCATCATTGTTCAAATATTGTGACGTCTGTCGAGACGCTTATCTCCGTTCGGTGCCACACGTCCACACCATCAAAATGCCGAGGCAAAAATGTCCACATCAACACCGTATGAAAATATAAGTGATTTTTTTTAGTTGTGATTTCCTTCTCTGCATGAAAGTTTAAAAGTAGCATATATTAATGCAGTATGAAGAAGAATGTTTTAATGTAGACATGCAAGCCTTAAAAGAAAATGTTGAAAATCAAGACTACATTTCCTGCAAATGGATGCATTTCTACCCTATATTTTAACTTTAGATTTATTCTCATATCAAACTCTTTTGGCTGTCTTTTTGACACTTACATCCGGCACCCCCCTCCACACCCCGGATTATAAATAATGTAAATAATTCAATGTGATTATCTTGTGTGATGACTGTATTATGATGATAGTATATATCTGATAGTATATATCTGTATCATGAATCAATTTAAGTGGACCCCGACTTAAACAAGTTGAAAAACTTATTGGGGTGTTACCATTTAGTGGTCAATTGTACGGAATATGTACTTCACTGTGCAACCTACTAATAAAAGTCTCAATCAATCAATCAAAACACATAGAATCATCATACTGCTGTGATTATATGCATCAAGTGTTCATTCAAGGCTAAGGCAAAATATCGAGATATATATCGTGTATCGCAATATGGCCTTAAAATATCGCAATATTAAAAAAAGGCCATATCGCCCAGCCCTAGTTTCAATGATGCCATTTCTGTTTGTCATGTATTATTTTGTCTATTTTGAGTTTATCCTTGAATAAACAGGTCAGTTTCTTGTTACCAACCATTGTGTATTATTCAAACTCCCCTAATTCAGCTGGCTAGTTGTTATCAAGAGTACTAAAACCCTTTTCAACATGATTCTGACAACTAAGTAGGCTAAATAACTTTAAACTTTAATACATGCTCGGATAGGCCAGTATCGGTCAGTATCGGTATCGGATCGGAAGTGCAAAAACAATATCGGTATCGGATCGGAAGTGCAAAAACCTGGATCAGGACATCCCTAGTATGTACATAAACATTTCTGTGTAAACAACTCATCTCACAACAAGTGACTTATAGTCCGGGTGCGGCTAATATATGGAAAATGTTTATTCCTTCTAAACTTTAGTGGGTGTGGCTTATATACCGGTGCGCTCTATAGTCTGGAAAATAAGATAATATAAATTATTTTTAAATTCAAGTGTAGTTTGTGCAGAATAGTCTGCAGCGTCTTGCTCGTTTTTCAAAACATCCGATCAGGTTTGATGTGTTGAAGCTTGATGTTTTTTTTCCCCTCCTCGCGGAATGTTGGCTGAACATTGGGAGCAAACAGCACACAAAATGTCTTTCTTTGAAACAGCGTTGGATGCTATGTTTTTTTGTTTTGGTTTTTTTTCACCACCTGTGAGGTAAGGGAGGAGAAGCGCTTAATTTGTGCACCTTAACCCCCCTACAGCACAATCTCAGCTCACGGGAGACGTTTCTAAATGACATCGGCTATCTGAGTGAGTTGTTTTCAAATGTTTTTATTTCATTATGCGTAGTCCTGTCGAGCATTTTGTGCGAGCCAAAGTTTTGAAGATTAAGAAGGAAGAGGAGGCGGAGCCAGGAGTGCTAACGCATGGAGGTGAGTTCTAAAACATCGGTTTTTGGCCACTGGCCGTTTTCTGCTCCTGGCAAAAAATTGTATGTAAATTATCAAAAAAACTTTCCGTTCTCTGAGTTCCCAATGAACAGACAAGAGGCTGTCTTTGTTGCACCAAGCAAAGGCTTGGAAAATTCCATTGTGTACGATGGGAGGAGACGGGAGGGGGTTATCTCATACTTGCCAACCTTGAGACCTCCGATTTCGGGAGGTGGGGGGAGGGGGTTGGGGGTGGGCGTGGTCGGGGTGGGACGGGGGCGTGGCTAAAAGGGGAGGAGTATATTTACAGCTAGAATTCACCAAGTCAAGTATTTCATATATATATATATATATATATATATATATATATATATATATATATATGAAATACTTGACGTTCAGTGAATTCTAGCTATATCCATATTTTATTATATATATATATATATATATATATATATATATATATAAAATAAATACTTGAATTTCAGTGTTCATTTATTTACACATATACACACACATAACACTCATCTACTCATTGTTGAGTTAAGGGTTGAATTGTCCATCCTTGTTCTATTCTCTGTCACTATTTTTCGAACCATGCTGAACACCCTCTCTGATATGCATTGATGTGTGGCACGCACAAAAGTGCTTTCATCAAATGCACTAGATGGCAGTATTGTCCTGTTTAAGAGTGTCACAACATTGCTGTTTACGGCAGACGAACTGCTTTACGGTATACAAAAAAGTGACTGCTGTTGTTGTGTGTTGTTGCCGCGCTGGGAGGACGTTAATGAAACTGCCTAACAATAAACCCACATAAGAAACCAAGAACTCGCCCTCCATCATTCTATAGTTATAACGTGATTGGGCAGGTACGCTTTTTTATATTGTGGAGGACCTAAGTCCGCCTGAATTTCGGGAGATTTTCGGGAGAAAATTTGTCCCGGGAGGTTTTCGGGAGAGGCGCTGAATTTCGGGAGTCTCCCGGAAAATCCGGGAGGGTTGGCAAGTATGGGTTATCTATTGTCATCCAAGACTTGCCCAAGCTGAATCCAGGACCATCCCAAGCCCGAGGCATCTTTTTCTTTTGTGTTAATGTGACCGAAAACAGTGACTGTTTACATACCTTACATTCCTTTAGAAACAGATGTTATGTAAACAGGGAAAGTCCAAATAAAAAGAGGTGGCGTACAATCTTTCGCCAGAGCGTGGGTGACACTGTAAGAGGTTACACGTCGACACGTTTCTCCTCAATTGAGCAAAATTGAATTCTGCCTCTGTTTGATTCTTTGCTTCTTGTCTTGTTTAATAGATGTCATCAGTGTTTGAACCTGACAACGTCTGTGACGCCTGTTGCTTTCCCACGATGTACCTCTCACGTAACAATGGGCGACATATCGGACCCCGTGGGAAGAACAAATGTCCAAAGTTGACAAGAGGCTGCCCGTCGCCGCGGACGGGTCGGGCATAGCTGTGAGCACGAAGACGTTGGCAATCCCGGAGTTGAATTGCAAATTGGACAACATCTCAGACAAGCTTTCCACTCGGCAAGGCAAATTAGGATTAATCTGAGAGCCAGAGTGGACAGTTAGAGCTGACAAACCATTGGAATGTTTGCTCGCCTGACCAAAGACAGTCCTGACCTACAATTCCACTCCCTCAGGAACGGCCTTGGCAGGGTCATGAGGTAAACAAACCAGTGAGACTAGTGCAGCACTAAAGAACCCCCTCCCCTTCTTCAAAGACAGCTGGGATGTTGACTCTGACTCCAGGTTTACGTACAATACACGCACCCACACCCGTCACCGCTTCAACCTCCAAAGCAGCAGTGCAATGACGATAAAGTCGTGTCTCCTGAAGATACTTGGTGGTACTCACAGAAAAGGACATGGAATCCTGGACCTCCTTGTGGCTGACCAGCTGCACGTTGCCGTCCTCGTAGTAATGAACCTGCACGCACAAAGCCAGACTGGCGTCACTCCATGGATGCCTAAAAGTGCATTTTCTGTTGCTCTGTGGCACATTCACCAAATACAATTCCCCACTATTAGCTACACTTTGAACCACGCGGCTTATAAAACAGAGCGGCTAATTTATGGATTTTTCTTTGCCGACGACCATAATGTCAACAACAGGCATACGATTAGCACTTAATAAAAAAAAGACTGAAAATAAGCCGGGGGTCAGGCAACCCTCTGATTGGCCAGTCCGTAATGTTTTTTTTTCATAGTAAACCAGTCAACCAATCATGGATGCTCTTACACGTAGACCAACCAATCATTGATGTTTCCCGTATAGTTTGTCCCCTGCCTGAGGAGTTGCTTCGTTACGTAGCTTTGATTTTTAAGTTAATCATTTTTAATGAAAAACCGTAGTTTTTACCACCGGATTATCAAAAACCGTACTCATTACGGGAAAACTGTAGTTGTTGGCAGGTGTGACAAAGAGACGGATCAAGATTTTAACACACTTTTAAATACTTTCTAAAGTATTTTTTACAGAGATAAAAAAGAGACACATTTCTGCAACAAGCAAATACACTGAACGGGGTGTCATTTATTGTGCTATGGTGCCCTCTTCTGGCAGGGTTTTCTCCCTGCAGGTGCGGTGTCCTTCTGTTTAGACTGAGCTCTGAACCGCGAGTAGAAGTTCCGTTTCATCTTATAGCCGTCCATAGCGCTTCTACTCGTATGGATTTTTCATCCATCACTCCAAGCAACGTTTGTAAGTTTTACAATAGAACTAAAACAATTCTTACTTACTAAACCGTCCCATGTGTGACGTCTGTAGGAGTGCTTTCACGCATATTTGTACGTGCTATCGTAATGCAATGAAGCTCGCGTCGTTAGCAGTGGCTAATATGCTAACATGTTTACGAGCGTCTGTGTTAGTGTTAACTTACAATTGCATTCTTTTTGTATTGTGTCAGTTTCACAAATTCCTCGGTAAATTCACCAAAATGTCACCGTGGAGTTATTGGGTCTGATTAGCTGATTGGAGAGGTCGCTTGCGCAGCTAGTGGGTCAATGACGATGACTTCTGTTTTGTTTGAACAATGGGAGACCGGGCTTTCTGCTCCGCCGCTCCAAGTCTGTGGAACGCTCTCCCTGACCACCTGAGGGCACCACAGACTGTGGAAGTTTAAAAAAAAAAAGGCTTAAAAACCCTCCTTTTTAAGCCTTTTTAGTATGCACATATCTTTTTTAGATATATGCATACTAGTTTTAGCTATTTGGCTGTTCTAGTTTTTATTTTTTATTATCTTTTTATTTTATTTATTTATTTTTTTAATACACTGTAGCACTTTGAGGTTGTTTACTCAATGTAAAGTGCTTTTTACAAATAAAATCTATTATTATTATTATCATTGTTTGATCAGTCGTTTTACTGCCGTTTTACAGACAAGCTGAATGAGCTAAATATTATTATTTGATATTTTACGGTAATGTGTTAATAATTTCACACGTAAGTCGCTCCTGAGTATAAGTTGCACCCCCGGCCAAACTATGAAAAAAACTGCGACTTATAGTCCGAAAAATACGGTAAATAAACATTTCCGTGTTAACTCATTTCACAAAGTATATAAATCTGCTGCCAATATACGGAAAATGTTTGTTCTAAAATGTATTGGCTGCGGTTTATATACTGGTGCCCTCTATATTCGGTAAACTACGGTAGTTGTGATGATTATTTTTGATTTGATTTTGGATTATAATTGTCCAGCCCTAGTTAGAAGTGGTATGTCATCCATAGCTGATAAATGGCAAACTCATTTCAGAATATTGATATTGTACTTATTGTCTGATGATGATGACAATAACACACTTTGTCAGCAACCACAAAAAAAGCTTAGAGGCTGCTATGTGTGTACTTGGTTTAGTTCTTTGTCAGGACACGTGGGATCTGCACTAGGCTGAAGAACTCTAGGAGAATCACCTGAATCTTCATGATTCCTGTAATTTGAGTGGTGGATGGAGAGATTGTTAACTTCCATTCTGACCTCCAGCGTCCATTCCTGGGAACACAGAGCAGCAAAACTGTCAATAGTCGGACAATCACCTTCTGACAGCCGTGTCAATCGGGGCCCAAAACTCAAAGTACACTTTAGACGAGGGGTGTCCAATCAGGACTTGGCCTCCAACCTCCTTTCAAATATCTGACAGTATAATTGCTGCCACTTTCCCACCAGCTTGTGGACATTGCGAGTTATTCAGGTTCATGACCACGGATTGCACTTTGGAGTTTGAATAGCACAGCATTTTTATATATGACCCAATCCAAACAACCTTTCCCACTCAGGGCGGAAATAAACCAAAGAAAAATGCAACTAACACAAAAAGTCAACACACATGGTCAGACACAACAAAATGTTCACTAACTTTGTGGATAATATAAAAAATGTCCAAGCACAACGCATAATTCAAAATTACACCCATTTAAATCCCCTGCAATGCATGATGGGAAAAATGCAAAACACTCTCGCCACACTTATCCATGTTTGGCACATATTAGATGCTTGATATTTATGATTGATTACTAAACTTTGAGGGGGTCATCATGGAAGTAAACAAGGTAGGAGTCCAACTTTAGACATACTTTTAATTTCCAATTATATATATATATATATATATATATATATATATATATATATATGTATGTGTGGGGAAAAAAAAATCACAAGACTACTTCATCTCTCAGAGATGAAGTAGTCTTGTGATTTTTTTTCCCCACACATACATATATTGCGCTCTACTACGGTATCGAGCACTATTTTTTGGATAACCTTATTAAGACATATATATATATACATATATATATATATATATATATTAGGTCAGGAAAAATGAGAGGCTATTTCATCCCTACAAGCCTGTTTTGCTGGTTTCCCTGCTCTTCAGGGGAGTTTATATAAACCCCCCTGAAGA